>NC_142009.1:123940615-124264365 GCF_049901735.1 Notechis scutatus | reverse complement strand
CTGCCAACAATGTTCAAGCTGCTGACTGGCATCATAGCTGACAGGATCCAGGACTACCTAGAAGCAAATAACATCTTGCCAGTAGAGCAGAAAGGAAACAAACGAGGAAGCAGAGGCACAAAAGATCAGCTCCTGATTGACAAAATGATTTTAGAGAACTGCAAAAGCCGAAAAAAAATCTGCATACAACTTGGGATGACTACAAGAAAGCATTTGATTCACTACCGCACAGCTGGATCATCAAGTGCCTGAATGTCATCGGAATATGCAAGTGCATTGGTACTTTCACAGCAAATCCGATGAAGCACTGGAAAACAGAACTGTTTATTGGAAGTGAAAGCTACGGACTGGTCAACATCAAAAGAGGGATTTTCCAGGGTGATTCTTTGTCATCTCTGCTGTTCATCATTGCCATGACCCCCCTGTCAACAATTTTACAAAAAACTAACCTGGGTTATCAAACTGCTAAAAATTCACAGAAAATATCAAACCTGCTGTACATGGATGATCTGAAGTTATACGGAAAATCAGAAATTGAAATCCAGTGACTGACCAATACAGTTCAAATTTTCAGCACTGACATCAGCATGGAGTTTAGCCTGGACAAATGCACCACAGTGGCATTGAAGAAAGGGAAGATCATAGAAAGTGATGGAATTGAAATGCCCAACGGACAAACCATCAAGTGCCACCAACCCGAAGCCTACAAATACCTGGGCATACTGCAGCTGGATAATATCAAGCATGGGCAAGTGAAAAATGTGGTCAGCAAAGAATATACACAAAGGGCCAGAAAACTTCTAAAAAGCAAACTGAATGGCAGTAACACCATCAAGGCTATAAATACCTGGGCCATACCCATCATCAGATATACTGCTGGGATCATAAACTGGACAAAGGCGGAGCTGGACAGCTTGGATAGGAAAACAGGAAAACTGGTGACCATACACTATGCGCTGCACCTGCGTAGTGATGTCGACAGGTTATATTTGCCCAGAAAAGCAGGTGGCAGAGGACTTTTCCAAGTGAAGCAGACAGTCGAAGAAGAGAAGCATGCTCTGGCAGATTATGTGAAAGACAGTGCTGAAACAGCTTTGATGGAGGTCAACAAGAGGAAGCTGCTCAAAGTGCAGCAAACCAAGAATCAATATAGAAAAACAGCAATGCAAACTTGGGCTGACAGCTGGTGTAACAAAGCACTGCATGGACAGTTCCTTGAAAAGATCCAAGGAAAAGTAGATAAGGAAAAGACCTGGTTATGGCTGACCAACGGAACACTGAAGAAAGAAACAGAAGGCCTGATTCTTGCAGCTTGAGAACAAGCCATCAGAACGAATGTAATCAAAGCCAGAATAGAAAAATCTGCTGATGACCCCAAAGACCTCTGCAAAAAAGCGGATTAAACCATTGATCTTATACTGAGCTGTTGCAAGACAATAGCTCAGACTGACTACAAACAACGTCACAACACAGTCACTCAGATGGTCCACTGGAACTTGTGTCACAACTACCACCTGCCTGTAGCAAAGAACTGGTGGGATCATAAGCCTGAAAAAGTGGTCGAAAATGAGCATGCAAAACTACTGTGGGACTTCCGAATACAGACTGACAAAGCTCTGAAACACAATAACCTGGATATCACGATTGTGGAGAAGAAAAAGGTGTGGTACCTGGCAATAGCAGAATCGACGAGAAACAACTTGAAAAAGTCACCAGATATCAGGATTTGAGAATCGAACTGCAGAGACTCTGGCATAAACCAGTGCAGGTGGTTCCAGTGGTACTTGGCACACTGGGTGCTGTGCCTAAAGACCTAGGCAAGCACTTAAAAACAATTGGCGTTGACAAGATCACCATTGGTCAGCTGCAGAAGGCCACCTTACTGGGATCTGCTCACATAATCTGCCGATACATCACGCAGTCCTAAACACTTGGGAAGTGTTCGACTAGTGATTTGTGATATGAAACTCAGCATGGTTATCTCGTCTGCTGTGTATACTGTCATTTTTGTGTACAACAACAACAACAACAACAATAATAATAATATAGTATAGTATAGGAAGAAAGAGATTTGTGTAGAGTTAAAGTTAATAACATGACTGTTCACTCACTGAAAATGTACTCCACATACAACCAACAAGAAATATAAAAAGTCTATAAATGAAGGATAAATTTAAGAAAATCTAATAAGTATGTATGACCTATGTATATTATGCCCTGCAGAACAAAAACCATTTTGGATTTAGAATTGACAAAAATCTTTGCATTCTTGGTTAAGTACGCATGTATTAATATAATAACCCAATTTATATGATATTCTTCATTATATATATTTTCTTTTACCACACATATTTGAAATGTTTTTGTTATTTTAATTTTTCTTACATTGCATATTATACAGACACACATTATATGTGTGTGTGTAAGTGTCTGTGTTGTTTTTCTTTTTTACTAAATTTAGCTTTAAACAAATATTTTGTTTTAGAATTGCTGCAATAAATTGTGCTAATCTTGAAAATGCTCAAGATATATTAATAGTTATGAACTTTAAATATCTTTCAGAGTTTAATGAGAAACTCGTGTTTCAATGCATTTTAAGATCAAGGTCACTTTTACAAGACATATCCAAGTTGTGCATTAATATACACATGGAAATCAATGCCTTGAGTGATAGACTTGAAGCTAATATTGTATTCTGTTTGCACAGGCAGTTTCTCAATAGGTCTGACATTGATCATCTGTCCATTTGATTTGTTAACCTTATAAAAGTGATTTTATACAAAATGACTGAAGGCTTGCAGTGTAAAACAATGCCATTACAAATTTTAGTCTGGGGTGGAGAAGGAATCATAAATAGTTGTTTCTTTCTTTCCCTTTCTCTACAGAATGTTTAGGATTGACAAATCAAGAAGGATTTGGTTGATATAGTTGTTTGTTTGTGTATCTAACTCTGTGTATGCATACTGAGTATTCTCTGAAGTCAAGTTAGCTTCCAGTTTTTGAGGCTTGATGCCAATCATTTGAGTGGCAAAATACAACTAGTTTATAATCAGTAAATCTCTGTGAGATGGCAACACCTATATATCATGGCAGAAATGAAATCATCATGTCTTTGCCTCTCTCATGAGTGCATGGTGACCTATATACCACATAATAAATCTTCTCCTACCAGCAGTGATTATGTACGAAAACAATGATTCTACAAATCAAAATTGTTGAACTTCTCTTAAAAGAGTTTAGGAGGTAGACATAATTGGCACCACTTAAAAAAAAACCTGGGAGCATAGTTTCCGGCCTATAGCTACATTAATACCAATCTGAGCTTACTATCAAAACTCAGAAAACTTATTTTTGGCATTTTTGTATCCCCACACATATGTGATACCATGAGAAAAGGAAAAGGAAAAAGAAAAGGGAAAGGAAAAAGAAAAGGAAGGAAATGTAAAGAGTATTATTTGAAAAACAAGGGAACCCCAAAACCAAATCTCACCAAGAATATTGCTTAAGATCTGTGTTTCTAATTTAGCAAATTTTGAAACAATTAGATCAAATTATGTTATTTGAGATTTTGGAGTATTGTATCAGGGTGGAAGTGTATTTGTTAAGAAGGGCATTTTAAGCTTTTCTGCAAAACACCCAAAGAGTCCATATATAAAGATAAATAGATTGGGCAGGAGCAAATCATTTGCATTTTAAAATTTCACTGTAATGGAGATGTGTCATATTATGCATTGTATTCTAGCCAAATTGTAACGAATGGCACTCAAACACTCAAGGAAATCATATCTTAATTAAAGTAGTAACTTTTAACAATGAAGAATTTTGATCTGGACAGGCTACATCAACCCTCCCTACTTCAACATAGGAATCCATGCCATTAGGTAGACCAAACCAAAACTTCAACTCTACAAGAAGAATAGAACCACACTTTATTGAGATAACAAAGATAAGAATGTTTGACTTTCACAATAATATGCAAACCTTGTTATCTGGCGGTGACTTGGGCAAACACCTCCCTGATTCATTGAGTATAAGAGGGAGGGGAAGTATAGCAAAAGCAGAGTAAGAAGATTCTGTTATTCCAGTCTATTGTAGAGATAAAGAAGATGGCCTTGGAGATATACAGAAATTGTTGTTTAGGAAAAGCTTTTTTAAAGTCTAGAACAGGGGTGATTTCATTGAGGGACGTTTCAGGGTTGTGTCTGACCTCAGGGACTGGGGTGGGCATGGCCAGGGTGGGCATGGCCAGCTCAACGTCACTCATGTTGGGGGCACCTGTGGTGGCCCGAGCACTCTGCCAGTGAAAATGGGCTCCCAAGCTCAGTTTTCGACTGCGATGGCGTCCTACATGGAAGCCATGTAGATCTCTGGGGGGATGCTATTCTGAAGGCTAGGCACTGTGACAAAGAAGGACCACTTCTATGGTCCCATCATGTGACAGTGTTCAGTTGAGAGAACCCAGAGCACTTCCATTTTGTGTGATCTTACTGGATGGGCAAAACCTCTGGAGATAAATCTACTGGCATTGTTGCAGTTTATTTTATTGATAATCATGCAAAAGGACTAGGGACTTTCAAAACCATGTGTAAACTTTCACATTAATAAGTAAGTTCCCAAGATAACTGTCTGTTTCAGAGTGACACAGTGGTATTCATTTGGCATGATACTCTGAAATGATAGATAAATGCTCAAATCATTTAAATCCCAGGTTTCCAGGAAACACTCCGGATGAAGCAAGTGCAGCTTATATTTCAATGTCAATATGCATAAAATGGAGGACAGGAGGAAAATGAAGGTGATCATTTGAATTTTGGAAGGAAGGAAGGAAGGAAGGAAGGAAGGAAGGAAGGAAGGAAGGAAGGAAGGAAGGAAGGAAGGAAGGAAGGAAGGAAGGAAGGAAGGAAGGAAGGAGCAAAAATAAAACTAATTTATAGGTTCAGTATGAGCTTTTCTAAATAATGTCCGAAGAGTATATTACAAACTTTAAACCAATATAAAATTATACCAACCATGATACAACTTTGTCATTTTTTTCAGTATAAGCTGATCATAGACATTTATTCTTAGCAGCCCCTCTGCTTCCCCACAATAGTTATAATAATCCACCCTGATTACTTTGGAATAAGGTTTTAACCTAAAATAAAATGGACATACTGTGTATCGAGATCCTTGAAATCTTCATCCTCATTAACAATAGCAACAAACAAATCACTCAAAAATATAATTAGATACTATGAGCAATTACTGTATGCAATGTTTAGCGTTAATTAAAAACAAGGAAGACACACAGTGCATATAATTTCCTCAGTAGAACACCCATAGCATTCTGTTCTCTGATGGTATAGCCATGAAGGAAAGTATGGAGGAAAATTATGGAGATTGCTATCTTAAAATTATATACATGTTAGTAAAGTTTGAAATAGCAAATGTGTTTTTATTTTAAAAAAATCCTTATTCACCTTTTCACCTTTTCCCAAATACGCAACACAATAAAATAAAATGAAAATCATTGGAAGATGTATAATAAGACCCTGCCCAAAAGTTGGAAAATGAATCGTACCTGTTCATTAAAACTAATATAGAAAGAAACATTGTTTTGTTTTAAAGAAAACAATTAATCCTGAATGCATTGGAAATAAAGGATTTGTGTTATATTTTTCTGATTGTAAATTCTCTTTTAACTGACTTTTTGATTGTTTCAAAATGAACATCTTGCCAGTGTGCAGAATAAACTTCATACAAAATGCAGAATTGCCATTGCCAACTGTAAAAACAAACAAGCCAAACCACTATTTCAAATTCCCTCGTATTTTGCTGCTTATCCTGTGTTATTTATTATTATTATAACACCTGCTGTTATTTATTAGCAGTTACTGCTAATACTTATAATGGGGGCGGAGATGATTAATTCTCTTTTTATCCAATGAACTTTATATTCCCTTATAATATTTAGCTGCCATGAGTTGGAAATAGTACATAGAAACCTTTCCCAATTGCATTAATTATAGAGTTTTTAAGGTATATTTTAATCCCCCCCCCCCAAAAAAAAGTATTTGTCTACATTCTGTAACCTGTTATTCTTTGCTGATAAATAAATCCTAGAACAGGTGGAGGCTAACATAAGGCCTAGATTTTATCTATCTAATCTCCGGATGAATATGACAGGCCACCATCTGTTCTTCATGTACACCATAGATAAAATATTGCCATGTAATTTAATCATTTAAAAACTTAAATTCAACTTACCATTTTATTTTATCAGCAAGGGATGTTTCCTTGTCCTTCTGGACTCATGACAAATTTAACTGTTTTCAGTCTGAATTTCAGCCTCAGTGAATTATGTAGAAAGACGGGCCTGATCACTAAGGAAATCTGACACTGAGGGTTTAGCGATGGGATCAGAAGGTGATATACTGAATAAAGAAGCAACTAGGTTATAAGAGACCTTGCAGATAAGAACAACAACAAAGCCATTAATACGCCCAATGCCATTTTTTGGAAATAGAAGAAAGCATAACTTTTATGTATCCCTTTTCTTATTTACACCAATAATAGGAATATTTATGAAGTACTTAAAAGAACTGGATGGTGAGATATAGGAACATGAAAGTCGATGCTTTAAGACTTACATCTATAATGCCAATGTTATTAAAATGCTAATCTGCAATTTTATTTGCAGCATGTTATTTCTTTTATTATTTGTCAGTTCTAATAACACCGTTAACATGAAATTAACATGAAATCATTAACCAGGGATTCAATATGCTAAATTTTCTTCTGATTCATGTATCACCCTCAGGCCACTTTGTTGAAAAATTTGTTCCATAGATTCAATTTTTTGATCAAACTTGCCACTTTACAATTATAAAGACATTGTGAGTTTTATTAGGTCATTAAAAAAAACATATATTTTAAGTGATTACTTACCATGTCTAAATATCATCTTGCTTTCCTTGTTTTATTTCCTTGGCCTCTTCCTCATTTCCCCACTCCAGGAAGGAGATATTGATAGAATTGCAGCTTCCCCCCCACCCAATTTGTGCTGAAAATTTTAAATCCCAGAATGCAATGGAAGAAAGCCCTTTGCCCATCAAACCATCTTTACTTTGTATTGGAAAGAACTCTCAGAAACAGAGAAAGTAGTTCTGAGCGCACACTGGGATTGGTTTTCATTGCTAAGCCAAACCTGGATTTAGCTGAGATGATTCTGTTCTTTCTTAATTTTTGCTTCCCAGTATTAGTGTTAAGGTAAAATGTCAAACTGCTTTATTACATAAGAAAACATTGATATTGCCATCCCTCGTTAAGCATACAAGTTCCATGATGCATCACTGCACATTCCCCTCCCACCAGGTATAAAAAGTACTTGCTTTTGGTTTTGAAACTCTCTCTCGTCTTCCCCCTGGAAGAATGATGTACCTAAGAGAGAACATAGACATAATGTAAGTTTACATTTCTACAATAAAACAATTACTCTGACCATAAACATTTTTTGAAGTTAATTTTGGCTAGATTCATTAAAGGTTATTAACAATTAGTCAGATATTAGAATTACTGGAGAAATGCAATATGTTTGATGCCAAACCATCATATACCCCCATGCAGACTGACTTCTTAAAGAACATGTTTAATGATGATGAGGTATTTAAGAACAATACAGTTTATCGATCTACAATTGGTTCATTACTTTATATAGCCAATTGGACTAGACCGGACATAGCACTATCAGTCAACTTACTCTCAAGACACGTAAATAACACAAAAATGTACCACTGGAATGTGATCAAAAGATTATTGAGATATTGAGATATTTGAAACACACCGCAGATGCAGTTTTGTCGCTTAATCCAAATACATCGAGCACACCTAGACTTTCATGTTACGCAGATGCCGATTAGGCTGGAGATGTCAAAACATGAAAAAGTACTTCAGAGTATGTTATTTTTCTGAATGATAGTCCTATCCACTGGTATACCGGAAAACAAAAACTTGTATCAACTTCAACTACAGAAGCCGGATTTGTTTGTTTATCAAATGCCGCAAATAACTTAATTTGGTTCAAAGATTTATTGATGGACATTTGGAAAGAACCTTCATACCCCATAATCATTCAGGAGGATAATAAAGCAGCAATAGATATATCCAAGGCCGATGCTGTAGGCCACAGATCAAGGCACATCGACATGAAGTACAAGCACATGAGACAGTTGTCAGAAATTGGATTCATAACAGCTGTACATTGTGAGACTAAGGAACAAAGTGCAGCTATTTTGACCAAACCTCTTCCCTCAAAACAACATTCATACCTGACAAATAAACTGTGTATAATTATATAAATGGTGTATGGTAATATCTATGTTAATGTTCCCTCAATGATAAATCAGTTCGACCTTAGAAGGGGAATTGTTAAGGTAAAATGTCAAACTGCTTTATTACCTAAGAAAACATTGATATTGCCATCCCTCATGTTAAGCATACAAGTTCCATGATGCACATTCCCCTCCCACCAGGTATAAAAAGTACTTACTTTTGATTTTGAAACTCTCTCTCGTCTTCCCCCTGGAAGAATGATGTACCTAAGAGAGAACATAGACATAATGTAAGTTTATATTTCTACAATAAAAGAATTACTCTGACCATAAACATTTTTTAAAGTTAATTTTGGCTAGATCCATTAAAGGTTATTAACAATTAGTCAGGGATCCATTTAGCTAAGCATTTTCCTTTCCAAAATTGAACTGAAGGGAAAGCTTGTCTGCAATTTTTCTGAGGGAGAATATTATATATATATATATAGAAGGCCTTATTTTATGCATTTTCCGTCTTCTATGCCATGAATAATTCAACTTACTTTAGTCTTTCTGACCCTTCTGTGGTTAGCAATACTTTTTTAAAAAATGTTGTTATGACACCTTACTATGTCGCATTTGGCAGGATAATATTCCGCTTGACATAGGCTACCACTGAAATGAATTAGGGGAACTAACATGTGATACTGGACGGCTCAGTAACCTTCTTGGAACTGAAACTGCAAGTCAGTAGAAGATCCCAATAATCTTCTGTCTGCTTTGAGGCTGTACTGACTAGGCTCAAGTTTAGTATAAGGGCATTAAGGAAACCTGGACTCAGATCATTCAGAGAAGTTGCCTCAGAGAAACAAAACTGACAAGGAGACAAATATTCAGAGCTGCTGCCTTAGTGATCCATTTCCCTTTGAGATAGAAGAATTCAAAATGAGGGAGATTGTTTCTCCAGTTGTGCAACTCCCCCTCCCAATGTGGTGATCCAGGGCGTGGCACAAAGGCAACACAGTCAAATAAGCAAGAAATGTTCCTTTAGTACCTCCAACTTTGCCCCCAATGTCCAGATTACCTTCGGCTGGAGAAACAACTCTCCCAAGAACAGTCTTTAAGTGGAGGAAATTCAGTCCGAAAACAAAGTACATACAAACTGTAAATAAAAATCCACACAAACCATGCTGCAGTAATTAACTTGACAGGGCAGGAGAAGGAATTGCAGATTTGAAAGTCCAGCAAAACACACACAGTTGGGAAACCGCCAGGAACCCAGATACGCCTTGATGATACCAGAAAATTCACGATTTGCTCCCAACAACTTGCTATGCACAGCTTCCTTTTTTAAACACTGTGTTCCCAGCTGCAGCTAATGAAGAGAATCAGGGCCCTTTCCTCTCCCGTAAGCCACGCAATGAACGAAAAGAAGAGATGGGAAATTTAAAGGCAGAAATGAAATTAGACATCTTAAAGTTGGATCAAAAAATTGAAACAATGCAGCAAGCACTAGAAAGGAATGAATTAACAATAAAGAAGGTTGAGAAAAGGATGGAATAAATGGAAAAGAAGCTGGAAATGGTTGGTGAGCAATTAAGAAATGTGAATAAAGAAATGGACGACTCCTTGGTATGTCTGGAAATAGACAAGGCTGCAGCATATCTGAGATTCCAAAATAAAATGGAATCTAAAGAAGAGGACTTAGAACAAGTAATGGCAGGAATATTAGCAGACCTATTGGAAAAAGATAAGAATGATATTCTGAAAGAGTTAGATGAAGTATATAGAGTGAGCACAAATTACGCAAGACAACATAAACATCCAAAAGAGGTCCACGTGAGATTTGCCAGAAGGAAAGTTCGAGATATTATATACAAAATTTCTAGAAAAGAAATAATTACATATAAAGGAAAAGAAATCTTGGTGCTTAAACAAATCCCAAGAAGAGTGAGAGAGCAGAGGCGAGATTATAAATTCTTGGCAAACCAATTAAATCAAAAAGGTATTATATTCAGATGGCTAATCCCAGAGGGAATGCTAATCACTTGGGAAGAAAGAAAAATTAAAGTAGACTCCATGGAAAAAGCCCAAGAAGTCTATGAACGATTGATAGGCCATGAAGAATCGAGTAGTAGAGACAAATTAGAAACGAATTCGCAAGACGACCAAGACTATCAAAAAAATAGAGATGGGAATCATAGGAATTCGAAAAACAAACAACATCAAGAGAGAGAAGAACCGAAGACGCACAATCAGCCACAAAGAGAAACATGAATAACTACAAGACAAAGAGCAAGAGTTAATTAGGTGATGGACGAAGAAAAGAAAATACCATCAATTAACATAAATGGCCTAAACTCTAGGATAAAAAGGAAAAGAATATTAACCAAATTAATTAAACAAAATGCAGATATAATATGTTTACAGGAAACTCATATAAGGAAGGAAGAAGAAAAATATCTAGAATGCCCCAAGCTAGGGAATTTGTACACATCGCCAGCAGATTTTAGGAAAAAGAAAGGGATAGCAATTTATGTGAAAGATGATATGAAAGCAGAGCCAATTTGGATAGACCCCAATGGAAGAATTCTGGTGTTACAAATTTGGATTAAATCAATCCCAATTCTACTAGTGGTAATTTATGCCCCTAACGATAACCAAAAGGAATTTTTTTAAACAATTACATGGGAAATAGTGGAATTAGATAAAAGGAATATTTGTATCTTGGGGGATTTCAATGCTATTGTGGACCACCAGAAAGATCACAGTAGTAGGGCGGAAAAGAAGAAAAAAAGAGAACTACCGAAAACATGTGAAGAAATGATGATTGAACTAAATTTGATAGATATGTGGAGGAAATTGAACCCTGAGAAAAAGCAATTTACATTTAACTCCAATCCTCACCAATCATGGACACGAATCGATATGGTATGAATGAATGCTGAGTTAGTAAATGAATTAAAAGAGATTGAAATTTTACCAAACGAATGGGCAGATCACAATCCAATTCAGATAGTGTGGAAAGGTAGGAAGAAACCAAGGAAAAGGTGGACCCTAAATACACAGCTAATTAAAGAGAAAGAATTTATGAATAGATTGATGAGGAATTAGATTATTTTTTAAAAGAAAATAATAATGAGGCAACTACAAAACAGAATATTTGGGATACAATGAAGGCAATAATAAGAGGCACAACGATATCATACACTGCTAAAAGAAATAAAGAAAAATATGCCCAACAAAATAAATTAGAACAAAGAATCAAAGAATTAGAAATTCAGCTGCAAAATACCCCAAAAGATTGTAAATTGAAAAAACAGATGATAATAACTAAACATAAATTAAATTTAATCAAACAAGAAGGAATGGCTTCAAAGTTGAATACAGCCAGACAGATATTTTTTGAACAGGCCAATAAACCAGGAAGGTGGTTGGCCTACAAACTTAAAAAAGAAAAAGAAAAACGATTGATCTACCAATTAAGAGATGAGAACAGGGATGCCCAACAAGGGATAGAACAGAAAAAAGAAATTGCATGTAAATTTTTTGAAGATCTTTATAAAAAGGAGGTAAATGAGGACATGATAAGAAACTATTTGGGTATTACTAAAGATAAAATAATCAAGGAGGAGATGAAGGAAATGTTAACTAGAGACATTACGTGGCCCGAGTTAAAAGTAGCAATAGAAAACCAAAAGAACAATGGACCCGATGGGATGCCAGGGGAACTTTATAAGAAAATAGGAGAACAAATAGGACCTCTCATGGTTGAAGTATATAATGAGGTCCTACTAGCAGCAAGAATGCCGGATTCATGGTAGGAGACACTGATATTGTTGATTCCGAAAGAAGATTCAGATTTACGACTTATACAAAATTATAGACCAATTTCCCTGTTAAATACTGATTATAAAATATTTGCCACAATTATAGCAAATAGATTGAAAAAAAATATTGAATGAATACATACATAAAGATCAAAACAGATTTCTTCCCAATAGACAAATTAGGAATAATTTAAGAAGAGTATTAAATGTTTTGGAATACTACGAAGCCCACCTGGAAAAACAAATAGCCCTTGTATTCTTGGATGCACATAAGGCCTTTGACAATCTAAATTGGCAATTCCTAATCCAACAAATTTACAATATGAATTTAGGCACTAAATTTGTAAACATCGTGACTACAATTTATGATTCACAAAAGGTGAATATTATAATTAATGGAGAGTACATGCGCTCAATAAAAATAGAGAAAGGAGTCAGGCAGGGATGTCCATTATCTCCCCTGCTCTTCATATTATCTTTGGAAACATTGCTTGCACGAATTAGACAGAACCCAGGAATAAAAGGACTAAAAATTAAAAAAGAAGAATATAAACTCCAGTCATTTGCGGATGATATGGTATTTTTCATAGAGGAACCAATTGAAACAGGTCAAGAACTATTGAGAGAGTTAGATCAATTTGGGGAAGTTGCAGGACTTAAAATTAATAGGGAAAAAATGAAATTAATAACTAAACATTTAACAGAAAAACAAAAACTAAAATTGGAAAGTATAATGGGACTACAAATAGTAAAAAAAGTTAAATACTTAGGAATTTGGTTGATGGCTCAATGCAAAATAATTATAATAAATTATTACAGCAAGTCAAAAAAGATTTAGAGATATAGGTTAAATTGCAAATCTCCCTATTAGGGAGGATTGCCACTATAAAAATGAACATTCTGCCCAAATTTATTTACTTATTCCAAACAATACCAATAAAAATACATAAAAATTACTTTGTGGAACTTAACAAAATAATTACTAAATTTACTTGGCAAGGGAAAAAACCGAGGATAAACTTAAAGGCAATGCAAGACATGAAGAGCAGGGGAGGTATGGCACTCCCAAATTGGGAATTATACTATAGTGCAGCCTCATTACTTTGGTTGAAAGAGTGGGTAAATCTGTCAAATAAAAGAATCTTATTTCTAGAAGGCCACGATTTACAGAGGGGATGGCACGCATTTTTATGGAACACTGGAAAAATTAAGCAGAAGTATTTCCACAGACATATAATTAGAGATTCCTTATTAGCTAATTGGAACAAAATTTAAAAAAAAATATTATTTAAAAATTCCAACCTGGATCTCAACGATGGAGGCGATGATACATCCAAATAATCTAGATCTTAATAAAATGATAAAATACAAAGACCTTCTTGATGTGCAAGGAACTTTAAAATCATGGCAAGGTCTCCAAGAACAAGGGCTACAAGTAGACCGGTGGGCTTATTTGCAAATTCAAAATAGATATAGCCAGGACAAGAAAAATTTTGGAATTTATGCTAAGGCACAACAATTAGATAAAATCTTATTAGGTCCAGATAAAAAAATATAACTAAATTTTATAATTATTTATTAGAGACAGAATTAGAAGAGGAAGTAGTCAAAGGCAACATGATAGCTTAGAGTAGAAACATAGGACGTAGCATTACATTATTAGAATGGGAAAAGGTCTGGACAAGGAACAATAAAATTACAAAATCAGCAACATATAAAGAAAATGCCTATAAAATGTTTTATAGATGGCATTTCTCACCCTCGAGAATAGCGAAAAAGTCTCCTAACATGAATTTGAATTGCTGGAAATGTAAAAAGAAACACAGAATATTCTTTCACATGTGGTGGTCCTGCACTGAAGCCCAAAGATACTGGCATAGAATAAAAAAATGGTTAGAGGAAACAACGGCAGAGCAAATTGAATTAAAACCAGAATTCTTCTTATTGGAGATATTTAACAGACAAATTTCTAAAAAAGTCAAATATATAATACTGCATATTCTTACTGCAGCCAGAATAACCTTTGCACAGTGTTGGAAACAAGCAGATATTCCAACAGAGGAAATGGTCATTCAGAAGATAACAGCCTGTGCAGAGATGGATAAGTTAACTTTAGCACTTAAGGAAAAAGAAACATCAGAATATTATAGAAGCTGGGAATGCTGGTATGACTGGATAGAACAAAAATAGAAAATATATTAGTAAACAACAAAAATAGAAAATACATTAGTAAACAACATAAAATGTAAAAGACGTAGTAATTATATATTCGCAATAAGATGTATTTGTAAATATATCACCAATATCGATAACAAACAAGGAACCATAGACTGTTGATAATAGAACTGCTAGCTTTTAATTTTCTTTTTTCCTTTTTCCTTTTTTTTCTGTGTGTTGTGTATGTGTTTGTTTGATATTTTAGTTGTATAATCAATAAAGTTTGTTTTAAAAAAAAAAGAACTCAAGAAGTTGCAACACAGCAAACGACCCAGGAAATCACAGCACAAGACCAAAGATACCACAGCAATAAAACTGACAAGGTCACCACACAACCCATTACCCAAGACATTACAACACAGGAGAAAAGAGATCAAAACACAAACAACCCAGGAGATTAAAGCACAAGATCCAGGATATCTCCACAACAAAACTCACAAGGCCATCACACAGCCCATTACACCAACATCAACTCCATCAACCAATCAAGAGGCAACAGCACAGCCAACCAGCCCAGCACACCAGCCCCCCCCACTAGTATTTATAGAGAGACGGCAGCTCCGATCACACACTGCTTGCACTGGCATGAAGCCGAAAGCACCAGCCTGAGGATGGCGAGTGGGACCTCGCCGAAATGTCACCAAGATACTCTTAATCTTATACGGGAAAAGACCCGAACACACCATACCTGTACCCGTGAAAATCTAATATGTATGTATGTATGTATGTATGTATGTATGTATGTATGTATGTATGTATGGTATTCAGCTTTGTTCAGGTATTTTCCCACGTCATTATAGTTGTGCTTTTAAAGTTGTAGCAACGTTTTGGCAGAATCTCATCTGCCATCATCAGGCTTCTGTATTGTGTTCATCTGTGAGTCAGACTTTTACAGTTGTTTCAGTTTTAAATTTGGGGCTAGCCTACTGCTGTGCCAGAATGGTTTTTTCTTCATCCGGATTGGTTGGGAGTCTTGGTCTGTGTTTATTTGTCTTGGAGTTTGCTGTGTTCTGCTTGATTGGTGTTTCTAATATCTTCTGTCTGTTTTGTGGCTTTTTTGTGTCTTGATTGGCTGGCAACATTGTGTTCCTGTATTGGAGGCTTTTAGCGCAGCTTGGCTCCGAGTAAATGGACGGCTATCATTTGTTAGGAAGCTAGGTTTCATCTGGGTGCCTGGTTGGGGTGTGTTTGAGCTGGAGGTATCAGGGGGGATCTGTTTGTGCCCAGGTGTTTGCCTGGCTAGTGGTGTGGATATTTTTTTGTTTGTGAGTGCAGGCTTCCAAATGATTGACAGTCTGGTGGAATCATCTCTTCTATTCATGCTTTCAGGTCTTTTTTCAATCTCTATGGCTTCTCTGATAATTCTGTGGCTGGGGTTTTCTATAGTGGCTAGGGTTTTGATTCCATTGAAATTGATGCTATGACCTGTGGCTTTCATGTGTTGGACTAGTGAGGAAGTGTGTTCACTTTACTGCATTTTTGTGTTCATCCAGGCGGGTACTTATTCTTCTATTGGTCTGTCCAATGTATGTGGCAGGGCATGATGCACAGCGGACTTCATATATGCCTTGGTTTTCCAGGTCAATTTTATCTTTGGGGTTTCTAAGGATGGCTGCTGTTTTTCTGTCTGTTTTGAAGGCAGTCTTGATGTGATGCCTGTGTAGTATCTTACTGATTTTGTCTGTAGTACCTCTTATGTAGGGCAGGACAGCTGTTCCATAGGTCTGTTCATCTTCTAGGTCTCCATTCTGTCTCAGTGTGTTTTTGTGGATCAAGCCGGTGATTTTGCTTTTGTGGAAGCCGTAGACTGCCAGTACTTTAGTCAGGGTGCATAGTTCAGTCTTTATGTGTGTCTTGTCTGCCAGGCGTTTGGTTCTAGCAATTAGTGTTTTGGCCACGGAGTTTATCTGTGCTGGGTGGTGGTGGGATTGGGCACTGAGGTAGCGGTTGGTGTGTGTTTTCTTCTGGTATATGGTGTGTCCTAGTGTGCCATCTGTTTTTTTTTTTTTTTTTTTTGTAGATTAGTACATCTAGGAATGGTAGTTGTTTGTTTGTTTCCATTTCCATGGTGAACTTGATTTTGGGGTGTGTGCTGTTTAGGTGTGTTAGGAAATTGTTTAGGTTTTCTTTTCCATGGGGCCAAATCACAAATGTGTCATTGATGTATCTTAACCATAGTTTGGGTTTGTGGGTGGCATTAGCCAGGGCTCTGGATTCGAATTCTTCCATGAACAGGTTTGCAATGACGGGTGACAGTGGTGATCCCATAGGGGCTCCTTCAATTTGCTTGTATCTTTGTCCTTTGTATATGAAATATGTGTTGGTTAATCAGTGTTCTGTTAGTTCCATGAGGTGTTTAGCTGGTTGGTATTTATTTTTGATGATTTCAAGGGTTTCTTTTATCGAGACTTAAGTGAATAGTGAAACCACGTCGAAACTCACAAGCAGATCTTCTTGTTCCACGTGTAGATCTTTGATCATTTCCAAGAAGTGGTATGAGTTTTGTACATGTGAAGCTGCTGTTTCAGCATGGGGCTGTAGCTGTTTTACTAAGTGTTTAGCTAGGTTTTGTAGTGGTGCTCCTCTGGAGCTGACTATGGGTCTGAGGGGTATGCCTTCTTTGTGTATTTTTTGGGAGGCCATATAGTTTGGGTCATCTGGAAGATTTTTCTCTTGGGATGATCATCTGTTGGATCTCTTTGCTCATGTGGCTGGTTATAATTTTCTTCTTGGTTAATTTTTCCAGATATGTGGTTGGGTCCGCATTTATGGGTTTGTATGTGGAGTCTTGGAGTAGGTCTGTCAATTTTGTTTCGTAGTCTTTTCTATCCATTACTACTGTGGCATTCCCTTTGTCTGCTGGAAGTATGATTATGCTGCTATCCTTTTTTAGAGCTTGCAGCGCTTTTAGTTCTTTGTGCAAGTTGCTTTTGGGTGGTTTGCTTGTGCATAGGATGTTAGTAACTTGGTGTCTTATTCTATCAGCTTCATCTGTATTTAATTTAGTTAGGCTGGATTCTACTGCACATATGATGGATTCTGTGGGGATTTTTTTGGGTGCTATGGCATAATTGAATCCTTTGGTTAGGACATCTGTTTCTGTTTTGGTGAGTTCTCTTTTGGAAATGTTATATACTAATTGTTTCAGGTGTTGTTGTGAGTTGTTGGGGGCTTTCTTGTCTTTCTTTCTTTCAGCTTTCTGCTTGATTGGTGTTTCTAATATCTTCTGTCTGTTTTGTGGCTTTTTTTGCCTTGATTGGCTGACAACATTGTGTTCCTTATTGGAGGCTGTTAGTGCAGCTTGGCTCCGAGTAAATGGACGGCGATCATTTATTAGGAAGCTAGGTTTCATCACACCCCAACCAGGCACCCAGGTGAAACCTAGCTTCCTAATAAATGATAGCCGTCCCAGACAGAAGATACTAGAAACACCAATCAAGCAGAACACAGCAAACTCCAAGACCAATAAACACAGACCAAGACTCCCAACCAATCCGGATGAAGAAAAAACCATTCTGGCACAGCAGTAGGCTAGCCCCAAATTTAAAACTGAAACGGCTGTTAAAGTCTGACTCACAGACAAACACAATACAGAAGCCTGATGATGGCAGATGAGATTCTGTCAAAACGTTGCTACAACTTTAAAAGCACAACTATAATAACGTGGGAAAATACCCGAACAAAGCTGAATACCATACATGCATGCATGCATACATACATACATACATACATACATACATACATACATACATACATACATACATAAAGTTTTCATATATGATGGATGAAAAGGAAAAAGAAAGGGAAGGAAGATTCTTTCCAAGACTTACCCTGCAGTAACTCTGTGACTCCTTTAATATCTGCCATGTTATAAAGGCTCTTTGTATATGCTTAGAGTGATAAAATTTTGGGATTTCAAAGATCAAAGTCTCTCAGGACTAAGTGAAGAAAACACCTTTTCTTGGGATCAAACTGGAAGGTTCATAACATTTTGATTTATGTAGTTTAGTAAGAACCTGATTCTCATATTGGTTCTGGACTTAGACTTATGTAATATGTTATTTCTGCATGAAGTTTAATCTTAAATCTAACTTGCTGTGAGGTACATTGATCAGCTTGCTGGTTCTATAGCCTTGCGTGTTCTAGGTTGAATATCTTTTCAACAAGGTTAATAAATTATGTGAATTGCAATCCAACAATATCTAGGGAAGTGGACTTCCCTATCATAATTCTCTTTTACAGCAACTGTTTTCCATATTTTTGTGGAACTTGCATGAAAACCATCTGGATAGTGTTCACACTTAGGTATTTGAATGATTAAAACAGATGGCTGAATCAAATCACTTTAGGAACCCATGTGGCAACTGGTTACTTTTTTAAAAAATAAGCAGATAACTGGTTTTATCCGCCACCATATTTTGAAACAATTTGTTTAATCACGCTTTTAAATTTGCCAAAATGTCCCCATAAGCCTATATAGGATAGCAATACATGAATAATTGTTACTGAACATTTTGAGAGTTGTCAAAAGTCATGTCTTAATGCACTTCACTTTCTTATGGGTAAGGGATAAAATACAGATTCTTAGGTGTCCTCTTTGTAACCCTGTCATTATGATAAATCATCATAGTTATTAGTAATAACAATAGCACTTATATACTGCTTTTCAGTCCTCTCTAAGCAGTTTATTGAATCAGCATATTCCCCCCAACAATCTGGGTTGTCCTTTTACTGTCTTTGGAAGCATGGAAGCCGGTCAGGATCAAACTCCTATTCTTTTGATGAAATGTGTAAAATCATTTAAAAAGTCATAAAAATGGTTTTGTGTTTGATGCAGACGTTTTGGGGAGAAAAGATCTTTTGGGTGGGGTTAGGGTACATAAACAAATAAATAATATCAAATGAAAGAATCTGTAATGAGCCTTAAGATTTGTATTTATTTATTTTTGGTAAAGTTGCAGCTTATTTGAAGAAGGACCTTGCACCTTCTCAAAAAGGATGAGAGATTGCATAGCTCCTTTGTCATCTTCAGGTTGATCATAGATCTTTTGATCTTTTGAATTTTGTGAGCTTGATTACAGATCTCTGAAACTATGAAATCATGATTTGCTTAGCCATACTTTATTGATCAATGACAATTAATTGTGTTTGCATTATACTAGGCCATAGGCCCTGGTTTCAAACCATAAAGTTTGATGATACAGTAAGGCACAGAAATGTCTCACAATTCAAAAACACATTTATGTTCTTGAGATAGGCAGATGTTATTGTTTGATGGTGTTAAAGCTATTGTTGTGGGAAGCTGTTCTGGGTAAAGCTGCCTTTTGCAATTGACTGGTGGGGAATGTATCAATACTGATGATGTTCAAGTGATGCTCTAGTTGTTTGGGATTGCATGCAAAGCACCTACTACAGTACTATTTACTTAGTTTTGTCACAGTCATTTTACTTCTGTTTGCAGATTTTACAATTTTGTCATTTTTCTACATGTAATTCTGTTCCTTTCTTGTTTATCAAGCCTTTGTACCAAACTTTCCACCCATTCTGCATTCCCTAGCAAACAAATCTATGTCCACAATTTATCTATTCATACTTAATATTAGTGAAAATGCTGAGTAATAGTTTTTCTGAAGAAATATATTTCCTTTTTCTTATTTGTAATGATGGTAAAAGACCATAATTTAAAAAATGCTATCTTTGTACAGGTTTTTTGCACCAATTTGCCTTTAGCAGAAAAATGCATTTGTTTTGTTATAATTAGAATTTTGCATATAATCAAGAACCTACTTTGTTTGTTTGTTTGTTTGATTGATTGATTGAGTTCTATAACCACACATCTCAGCAAATTACTCTGGAACAATTGGGGAGGATATTTGAAAATGTTCCTTCAGATTCTGTTACAAATATTTGAAAATCTCTAGCTAGTTAGCAAGGAAGGCCATAGCATAGGGACTAGTGAACCACATTTCTCCCACTTTTTAGATAACGTGTGTTCACTGAGGAGAGACAACTCTTAGACCTCTAAAAGAGTAGCTGTATTTTATTTTAATTAAAAAAAAAACACTGAAAAATGGTTGCTGATTCATTATTGAGCTATATTTTTTTACATAGGATTACCCTGCCTATCTCAGATTGGAGATCTATTCCTCTCAGATGTTTCTAAGAAAATGTATTTTAGAAAACCTATTTCAGTGTTTCTCTAAAATATATGCATTTCATTCTGTAACAAATCTGTTTTATTAAAATGAATATTATATGCACAGATGTATCTATTTCATATGGCTTATAGTCCTAATGGCAAGTTTATAAGACATTCTCCAGAGCAACATGGATGGCATATAAATTTAATAAATAAAAATAAATAAATAATAATTTTAAAGAAGGAAGAGGCTGGCATTTTAAGTCAAGCACTACCTTTTTATCTGTAGATTTTGTCACATATACATTAATGATGGCAGAGAAATGCATTCACTGTGTCCTTCAAAGGAACTAAAACATTCTCTATAAAACTAAAAGTTCATGCTGAAAAAGCAACAATTTAATACTGCTAATGTAAAAAGATTGAATGTAGAGACCTCTTTCATTCTTTCTCCAAAAGAAAAATATCAGTCAAATTTGATTTCTTTATATCTCTTATTCTTTTATAAATATGCCTGCAATGTTACTGTCAACTATTTTCAACAATGTATCTGAGTTTACATCATTACTTCCCATTCTTCACCCTATTTACTTTTGCACCTTTTGTACCACATTAAATTCTTCCCAGACATCTCCGTAATATCTGGTTAGGTTTCTGTCCTTAGGAATAAAGAAGTTGTAGATTTTACTCTAATGTAGTGAGGAATGTTTTTCATGAAGACATTGCATTTTATATGGGATAAAATGGTTTGTTTTCAGTGTCAATATTTACTGCCCAAAGGAGCATGGATCTTAGCCATCATTCAGGAAGGGAAAGCTTTGCTTTTTGAGAGTATTCTTCACTTTTAAAAAGATATTAAACAAATGTGAATTAAAAGATAAATAAGAATGGAATATGGTTATACAATCCAAACTATGTCTGTTATTGTAGTTGGAGTACTTGGTTTTCATTTCAAGAATAAGGTGCTCTCTCCAGAATAACTTTTATAATTTATTCCTTATCCTAGCCAGATTTTTAAGGACAGCGTTCATGAATTGACCCACTCCAGAACTCAGCAAGGAGGGAAACATAGCTGAGCAGGAAGTGCAAGCAACAGAAGGAGACCAGGAAGGGGAAAGGGATGAAGAAATGAAATGGGAGGGGGGGGAGGAGGAGGAGGAGGAGGAGGAGGAGATTAGCCAGCAGTAAATAAAATAATAATACTATGGAAAAAAACTTTCCTAGTGTAAAGTTTATTTAACCAACAATAAATTTGGCAAATTTGTAAGAGACACAGCTGATCCCAAATAAAAAAGTTTTTCAAAATCTCCTTAAGTACTCCAGTCCAGTGGTTCTCAACCTCTTCTTTTTCATGCTCTTCTTTTTAAATACCTTTTGAAGCTAAGGACCACCAAGACTTAACTCAATATTTAAATCATAACATTTTTTTCAGCTTTCACAGACCCCCCCTGTGACATCATCACAACTTCCCAGGGGTCCACAGAGCACAGGCTGAAAACCCTTGCTCTAGTCAAGAGCCTTTCAGATCCAGAACAAAGTTTTATTTCCCAAAAAACTGCTGCAGAACTGAAGTTAAGATATTTTCTATCCAGAACAGTATTTTATTTTCAAAACCTGCTTTCAAAAACATGTTTTCTTACCAAGAAAAAAAAACACTTCATTTTCAAAATCTTATTGCTGCCCTATTTCTTAACAGATAGACAAAAAAGAACAAAGGTGGGATTGACAATGTAAAGCAGCATAGATCTACAGTCAAGCATTGGGTGAAGGCAGAAAGTTGAAAGATTCAAATTCTCCGAAGAATTGATGAGCTCTTGGTCTAATCCCCACAGTCCGATGACAGGGAATGCAGAATTACCTTCTCAGTTTGTTTTAAAGAACAAACAAACCAGAACCAAATAAATAGCAGAATCATTTGCTGTTTGTTGGGAATGACAATTTCAGCAAAGAGATTGGCAATTCGTTTTCATTATTCAGATGCATTTTGGGTTTAAGTTGAGGAAAAACTGATTCCACACTGGAAATACTGTTTCAGCCTCATTTACAAATGTTTTGTTTTGTTGGATCAATCCTTTTATAACTTCAGAGACAGATCCTTATTGGGAGAAGGAAAAATAAATAGGATTAAATAAATAAATAGGATTTTGACAGTATGCTACATGGAGAATATTGAACAAACACTGTTTCTGTTTGTCATCCTAATATAGTGGCATGTATGCCAAATTATTAAAATAAATAAAATCCAATACTGATACAAAACAGCCCGAAATATTTAATATTCTGAACCACAGTAAAATACATAAACCTTACATTTCATTGTTTCAACCACTGTATTATCAATTGATATATTCACATAACAATGCCACCATTCTCATTTTGTGGCAGTAGGCATGTTATGAACCTTATCTTATGAATTATGATATATGCTTATTCAATAAGCCATAATAGTTTAAAGGGCTGACCCACCAGGAATGTTTATCTTAGTTAATAGTTCCTTAAAGATAGATGTTTTTCAGCAATGTTTCCAGTAACATACACTTTTTATAAATATTAAACACAAAATATTATACTCCTAAAAGGAGGAAAAAAAGATCCTGATACCTTGGGCCAAAGGC
This sequence comes from Notechis scutatus, assembly GCF_049901735.1. Classification (NCBI taxonomy): domain Eukaryota; kingdom Metazoa; phylum Chordata; class Lepidosauria; order Squamata; family Elapidae; genus Notechis; species Notechis scutatus. The sequence goes on along the minus strand of NC_142009.1, from coordinate 124,241,276 downwards.
CAGTTTCACTTTACTATTTTTTAAAATAGCCACACAGATTGTCAAGGATCCCAAACCAAGGGATATACTTGTCCCATTAATTCTGAAGAGAGTTAGAGTCCATGATCCATATATTACACTAATTCAAGAAGAACCTTTGGCAATTTCCTCTATGCCTTTCAATTTCAGATTCATAAATTTAAACAAAACAAAACAAAATAGATAAAATTAAATTAAAATGAAATAAATCTTCTTCCCTTTTCCATGAAGTGAGTTAGACTATACCCTTTAATGCCTTTTGAAAGCTGTGGTCATTATCCAGTAGGATCCACTAGAGATGCTTGAACATAATTCCTTTCCAGCTGCTGTACATTTTCAGTAGCCTAGAGACATTAATGTAAGTATGGAAGTAAATAGGTAGGTAGGTAGGTAGGTAGTTGAATGGATGAAAGAGATAGGCAGACAGGCAGACAGACAGACAGACAGACACAAAGACAAAAATGACAGAGAGAGACAGAAAAAGACTAAGCCCATATATTCTTATTTTGGGTTTCTCATCTATAGGATAAATGAAGATATTTGTCTTCCCTGCTGCTTTCCCCAAAATTTGCAATCTCTTTTCTGGCTTCTGAAGTCTGAACCAAAAGATGGCATATATTCATCATGTCTGTTAGCCATATTATATGACACCATTATTCTGTAAATGGAAGATATCAATCCCTCATTATGCTGTTAGCTCGGAGTAAAAAATATGCACAAAATACTATATCAACAGCTTAAACTGGACCTACCATTTCAATACCAACAAAGCTCCTAGTATTTGAATTTCCATGGAAGCAAATGATACTGCCCATTTGTTCAAAATTGTTTCAAAGATGCTGCATGCTATCAAGGAAATTTGGTATTAATTTGTTGTTCATTTATTTATCAAATTTTAAAACTGCCCATCTGCCTCACAGAGGGATTATGGGTGGTGTACAAAAATATTTAAAAAATTAAAATAATATATAAAATCTAAAAGGAAAGCAATGTTAAAAATTAATTAAAAGACAGGGGGAGAATTTTCAGGGTGCGAACCAGACTCACCACTGCTATATCCTTCTGATTAATTAATTGATGTTTGCCTAGCTTCTTGAAATCACTGTCTAAATATTCACCATCTAGATCACAGTCCAAGCAACAAAAATAGCTTCTTAACAATGTGGCCTATGGTTATATCTGCCTGTGATTAATAGGACACGTTGTAATAAATCCTTTCAGAGGCAAAATTAATCATGAATGATTCAAAAAGTTTTTTTTCTGCTCAACATCTTCTAAAAGTTAATTAGGAAAATTGTTCATGAGAAATAAGTGTGAGAAGTTATGCATAAATCCTTAGCTCCATTTTTAAAGAAAAGAAATATAGAAAGTTTATTTTAAATGATGTTATCATCTACAACATTCTAGATCATATGCTGTAAAATAATCCAGGAGAAAAAGGACTGCACAATCAATACAACATATAAATTGTTAGTTTTAGACAATTAAAGAACTTTCACCATTTGTGGCAAATGAACTAGACACATCATATGTAAAACTGGAGGAGAGATAAGGTCTGACCCAGGTGGCAGATGAATCCAACATGCTGATTATACTAGTTATACATCTTGGCCCTGAGCAGGTAAGTGATGCTGTCAATGTCCTGTCCTAGTGTCTGGAGGCTATGTAAATTTGGATGAGGAGGCTCAGTCGTGCCAAAACCAAGTTTCTCTGGATATTAGAGTCTTCAAGATCTAGCAATCTTACATTTTTAGTCTTTGATGGGGCTGCACTTCTTCATTTAAACCTGGTATGCAATAAGGAAGTCATCTTGGATCCACAACTCCTGCTCAAAGAGCAGATGGTATCTTGTCTCCATGAGATCCTTTGCAAAGTTCCACTTAGGCACCAATTGTCCTGATCCTGGATCAGATGATCTTTTAGATGTCCTTTGTTACCTCGCAGTTGGAGTATTAAATACACAGTTGGTTTATTTTCTCTATTTATTGCCTCTTTAAGTCAGCCAAAGTCACTCTGGACTCGAATGGTCTTAAATCAATTAATCAAGCAATCAAATAAACAAATGTGATCATATTGACTCACACAATATATTGTGCATGGGTCACCAGAGATGATTCTACAATGCTATCTCTTTTCGTATTTTCCCTTATCAGAGATCACTTATGCCAATAGTATTGATTGTATTCAATCAGTGTTCAAGTCAAGAGAGAAAAATAGAATGGGCAGAGGCACAAAATAACAGAATGCAACTGTCCCATTTATTTATAGCCATCCCTACTGATTCTGAATGAGCATGAACTGAGTCAGAATTCTGTACCATCTTATACATTGTGCTAATAATTTTCAGTATTTCAAATTAATTATTCTATTCTATTTTATTCTATTCTATTCAAATACAACATATATCAAATTGTGACTAATTGAAGAAACACTTCTGCCTTTTTGACTTTCTGGTGTTATTGTTCACTTTTTATCTTTTGTGAACATAACACATGCATACAATCATTACCACCATAACCACCATCCACAAATAATAAAATACAGCTTTTTTATTCATATCAATTTCCACATCCCATAAAGCATTGGGAAATGTAGACATGTGAGATATAGCTGGTTAACCTGTAAGCAAAAGCAAACAATATCATTACTTTATTTGAAATAAATGGAAAATGGAGAGATGTGTGCAAATCACCATGCTCCCTTGATTTTTTTAAAATAATACATAACCTCTTCCACACAGGTTAGAAGGAACTTGTTATGTCTTTGGTCTTTAATTTCAGATCCTTTCCAATTCCATGTTCAATGGGTTTTATTTAGCAATTTGCAATCAACTATGACAAAACTTGAATGAGCTTGAAATATACAAATATTGCTTTCTACTTCTATCAACCATAACTTACTTGCTAATTTTAAGCACATTCATTAACATTTAATGAACACTGAGTAATTTTAGATAAAAATAGTAAATAAAATAAAGATATTTGGCTGTAGATAAAGGTCTACTAGTGAACCACTGATTAATTTGAGCTTTTTAGTTCCTGTTGATTTATAAGGTTTTTGCAAAGAATGCTTCCTTAGTGAATTTGGTGTGACTTGTTAGGATGATTTTTCTGTATGTGTGTGCATTTATGTATGCAACAGATAAATGGCTTTGTCAAATGATCCTAAATCTAAATGCTTGTTTGTTTTATTTTACTAGATTATAGGGCAAAGCAGCAGGAGAAGAAAGAGGACCAAATAATTATATATAAAAAAGACTGAAATCAAATGCATCTTAAAAGAGACATTTATATTTATACAAAGGACAGTTTATTAGGAAAACCATAGTGTGTAGCTAATAAATAGTAATTTTGAGTTATTGAGTCTTCATTCCAGGATTTCTCAAAACTCTACTACTGTATTGTTTTTTCAGCCAGAAAAAAATTCCATACTTTTAAATCCCACTGATCCAATGAAGAATGCATTATGGGAAATTAAAGAGCATCTTTCTTTTGCAAAAAAAAGACTTGGCAACTATTTTAATCCATTAGTCATGTTGCATTTATGTATATGTCTTAGAAAAGATGCAAAATAAATTAATAGCAGGATTTATTAGCGGGTTTCTCTATTTTCCCCCCAGAAATTTTCAACTAAAAAAACTGCCTAGCAATTTGCTTATAACCTACTACCCAGTTTGCAAAGAATAGAACATAAATTTGAAAGTATTCAATACATGTTAATTTATCATGACGGACTTATTGTTTTCCTTCTTAACTCTGATCTAAGTTGGCAAAATATTCAGATTTTTTTTCCTGATTCACAAATAACAATTCACGTTGTGATCAAATAAAGCTAACATTCTACAGTGATAAATATGAAAATATCATTTTCCTGTCAAGTTTTTATTTAATTGCCAGAATTCTTCCTATTAAAGATTTTTACAGGATTCCAGTGATCTTCCAATAATACAGTAAAACTAATAAACTGAAAGATTCACCATGTCTGTGTTGATTAAGGTGCGAGTGATTGGGAAAAAAATTGGCTAATCCATTAAGTACCAGAACAGCAATTTATAGAATAGCATAATAATTACTTTTTTGTTTGGAGTAGATGAAGGCATTTTTCAACATGCTTGGAAAAGTGAACAAGGGATCATATGGTCCATAAAATGCTACACAATTCCTCTTCCAGTTGAAATACCAATCCATTTTCAGCACAGATTTTACCTGCTCAAGTATATGCTGTTTTAAGAATGAGGTAGAGATATATTGATATTGTTGCACTGTGAATTTCAACTTGCATCAACTTTGGCTGGAGTATAATTTAAAATTAGTAATATGCCATCATTTTTCTGTGCCTATGTTCATCCTTTTTTTTTTCATTCTCAACCCAACCATCCTTCTGGCAGCTGGAGGAAAATACTGTATATATCACTAGATTGTATTAACATAAAGCAAAAAAGAGATTGCTTGTAGCAGATACATTTTTCTATCTTGTCACTTGCATAAAACCAAGATGATTGCTCTGCAGTAGATTTATGTTTTAGTTAAGCTGAAGTTTCACTTTTGTGTGCTGCTTAAGATCAAGCAGAGATGCATAGTTATAGTTTGCATTCATTATGGTTTATTGACAACAGAGCTCTCTACTGAGTCTTCAAAGTTGTGTTCATGCTTCTCAGGAGTGGGTTGAAGGGAACATTATAAAGAAAACAATCAACAGTCTGATAGAAGTACAGTGAATATAACTTACTATGAAAGTGGTAATTTTTATGTGCTGTATAGGCAATTTCTAGAGTTTCAAATTCTGACTTTTATCCCCTTCAAAAAAAAAAATCTTAACTGCAGTGTAGAAGTTTAAAAGAATTATTAACTTGTTTATTTTAACAGTGGGATACATGTATCATTATAAGTGTTTCCCATTTTATATATGTATGAGATCTAAAAGGGAATTAAATGTAGCTTTAAAAAAAATACAACTGCATTTTGGAGGAGGGCGGAGCTGGCGTCGTGACGATACGGCATGCGATCTTGGAGGTCTGAGATCGCTGCCGATATCTTTGCTCCTGGACGATCCTATCGGATCTAAACCGTCCCGAAGAGATGGTGAAAGTGAAGAGCACATCCTGTTGATCCCAGGGACACCGCAAAGTCCCTGGTAGATCCAGGAGAAGCTCTTCTTGCCAGCGGCAAAGAGGCAGCCATTAAAGCTGCTGAAGTTAGGACAGCTCCGAAATGGAAGAGAACAGAAAGAGAGAATGTGCTGGTTTGGTGAGAACTTTTTCTTTATTCTAAGATCTGAAAGGACACCCTAAGGAAAAGAAAGAATTTGTAAAAGTTTTGACAGAAGTGATTAAGCAGTGGTTTTAAACAGGAATGTCAAAGTAATGTTTTTTTTCTCATTGCTGGATTTTCTATACATGATCTTATATTTTGAAACTGGACTGGTTTTTTCTTTTTCATCTATTTTTTTTTCTCCTTCTTGATTTTGTAACTATTTTAGGCTAGAGACTCCCATTTAGTTATTTCTTTTTTTTAAATATCTTTTTTTATTAATTCTTATTGCATTTTGCTTAGAAAAGGAGGGGGAAAGTGAAAGCAAAGAAACTTTGTAACACTGCCAACTAGAGGCTTGGAAATATTCTATTTCCCTTGTGACCAGACAAAGCTGAGAAAGAAAGAACTGAGACTTTTTTTCAAGGACATTGCTATTCGATAAAATAGAGGGAAGAGCATGGGAGAGTATTATTGCAGGTGCTCTTCTGGGTTTCTATCAACAGCTGGAGTCTGGTGCTGAAGGTTATAGAAAAAGAAAAGGTGATAAGTTTCTGGAGAAGAGTGTTATAACAAAGTGCAGTGTGTTTTCTTGATTTTTTCTAAGCTGTGCTACCCCTCCTCAAGGAATGGATAACATTAAGAAATACTAGATTGTTGACATTAGAAGGACATGATCTGTTGTTGGGGTGGCATGCTTTTCTATGGTATAAAGGAACTAAAACACAGGGGTACTTTAGAAGACATTATATACGGGAGTCTTTGTGGTTAAACTGGGAGAAGATTAAAAGACAATGTTATTTGAAAATTCCAGTCTGGCTATCGACTATTAAAGCATTTTCTTATCCTATAATATAGAAAAAGGAACAAACAGTTAGATATAGTGAAATATTGAATGAAAAGGGTGAACTTAAATATATACAAAAACTAGAGGAACAAGGTATAAAGATGAATTGGTTTTCATATGTGCAAATACATTCAAGGTATGATAAAGATTTTAAAACAGAAGGTTTCTATGATAAACTGACTGATTTAGATAAGATTTTGACAGGTACTGATGAAAAGGTGATTAAAAAACTGTATGGATATTTATTAGAAATTAAATTAGAAGAAGAACAAGTTAAAGAAACTATGATTGCTTGGGGGAAGAATTTTGGATATGGGATTGATCTAGAGAAATGGCAAATATTATGGTCTCAAAATTATAAAATGACAATGTCAACAGCATATAAAGAAAATTTGTATAAGATGTTTTACAGGTGGCATTTTCCCCCGACAAGAATAGCAAGAATGTTCAAGAATAAATCTGAAAAATGCTGAAAATGTCATCAGACACCTGGCTCATATTACCATATGTGGTGGACTTGTGCGGATGCTAAAAAATACTGGACTAAAATCCACATGTGGTTGGAAAAAATGACAAAAAAACATATAGACTTGAAACCAGAGATATTTTTATTGGGAATTTTACCTGAAATATATAGTAAAGACTTGAAATACCTGATTGTAAATGTATTAACAGCGGCTAGGATTGTATTTGCTAAAAACTGGAAAAATGAGAAAATACCATCACAGGAAGAAATTATTAAGAAAATATTGGAATGTGCTGAAATGAGCAGATTGACATTTGAAATTAGAGAACAGGATGATAAACAATTTTATAAAGTTTGGGATCTATTCTATCAATGGTTAGACAATAAAGTATAGTAACGAAATATGTAGACTTTTAGAAAATACTAAATATATAAAGATGTATTCTTTTCTTATTATATCTACAAAATGTTTTTAGGATAGATTTGGGATGATAATATGAATTGTCACAAAACAAATTAAGTAAAATATGATCATTTTCCAAAGCATGAATGAATAAAAGTATAGTTAAATGATTGATTAATAATGATACCAATGTATTTAATATTGGATTGGAAATATGAGATCATATACAATCTAATTATAATTGAAGACTACGAAATGGAAGCACAAAACAATTTGTAAACCAACCGGCACACTGTATGTACATATATGGAAGACGGCCTGATGTTTTTATGTTTTGTTTGTTTTTGTTTGTTTTAAAAACCAATAAAAATTTTATAAAAAGAAATACAACTGCATTTCAAGACTAATTTTTAATTTCTTGATTTATTGGTAGGTGCTGTTCTTGGAAAAAGTATCCAAAGTAAAAAGAATATTCTATTGTGATTTATATACATTACTTATTCAAATATCCAAACATAGTTCCCCCCACCTTGTCTACTGCCCTGGTTCTTGTTTATTTCAATGATTATTCAGATCCTCTATCTCTATGTATACTGTATGTGTAATAAGATTCTATATGAATTAGATGAAAGATGTAGCTTATCCAACATTTTGCTACTCAGAATGCAATCAGATATTTCTGGAAAGTCAACAAACAAAGCATGGCATACGGTAATAACTCTTCACCACAAATTAAAGTACAGATTGGCATATCAGCTTTCCCTATTTTTAGGGACAGATAGATCCAGCAAATTTTCATTCTGTTCTTTTAATTAAAAATCTATTTTAAAAGCCATCTTAGATTGGACTCAGATAGATTGTACATAAAAAGTATGCAAAAGATTGAAATGAGACTGAATTGCTCCAATCCCGATAACTCTCAGAATCTGGAATGAATGATTTTGACCTCAGCAGAAGTGTTCCAACATTGGAAGAGGTCATTCTGATCTCTATTTCAATTGTCTATTTCAAAATTAAAATATGTTATGAAACAATTTCAGGTCTGAACTCTTCTGCAGAAAGAGTGGATAGAAATAATGGGCTGCATTCACAATTTTTTGGGGTGTGTGTGTGATACTATGATTTCTGTTAGTGTTCCATAATCTATTAAAGGTCAGGATTTTGATTAGAAAAGGTCCTCTCAAGAGTGAGGAAACAACTGCAATGCCTGTTTCCGCAGCTAATCTAATACTGCTTGAAGTACTGTTCATGAAACTGCATATTCCAAAGCAACTTTTTGGAACTGAATTCAAAGTGCTACACAACCCTATGAAGTTTATTTTTGGACCAGGATAGGGGAGAGAATACTTTCATGTTAAGGACACTCTTGTTATAACTACACAGTTCATACTTTATACACTGCACAGAAAACTACTGCTACTGAACTGCAAAGCCCTTTTTAAAGGCAAGATTCAATCAAATCTCTTGAAAGTAACATTCACTTAATGGCTTGGGAATAATGGTACAGTAAAGATAGATAGATAGGTAGGTAGGTAGGTAGGCAGGCAGGCAGACACAGGAAAATTCTAAGAACTCCTAATCTGAAAGAATGCAAACAAATCAGTCATGAGTCTGCATTTAGTTAGAGTTAGTGGAATGTGGGAATTTGGTGGGTGTTTGAGACAATGTCAGTTGCCCCAATATTTTCCCAAAGTTTGCTCGAATGGAAATGCATATAATTAGATTGCTTGATAGCATCCAACAGATGAGCCTAGAATGTATTGCCTTTCAGCTTTTTAAACATTTCTATCCATGTTTTATAACTAAATAAGAAAGCATCTATCTTGGCATATCAGAAAGCAACTGAGAAAGGCAGGTCCATTTGAAGCAGGGACAATTTTGCCATTGATTTAATTGAATTAGGACCCCCGCAGACTTGGTTATGCTTTTCTCAAAGCAGAACTGTTAGAAGAGCAACTCTTGTATAACTAGGGGTAAAGGACAAAGGAAAACCAAGCAAGAAAGGTCCTCAAATTAAATCAGTGTGAATTCAGAAAAACAACATTTATTTCAGTGGCATGTTCTACTTTGCTGCTGATATAACTGAAAGTAAAATTATATCGCACCTTTTCAATTTCATACATCAAGAACCCAATGTATTGAAGCAGATAGTACATAAAAATCACACTCTTCACTCAGGCCCTCTAATGCTAATGCTTTCTGGCATGATTATATAGTTGGTTGGCCAATTATATGATAGATATGAAAACATAAGAAATGGGCAGACAAAAAGTTTTGACAAGTCATCTTCCCATTCTTTTTTCATTTCATAATTATTTTCTCACCATCATGAACAGAGCTAGTTTTCATCTCTTTACAGCATTAACCCACAACTTAGCTTTCACATACAACATCTTTGCCCTAGGCATAAGATAAACAAAGTATTTAATTGGAATAGTTGGATGAGGGACTTTCATGCAAACCCTCATAATAACCCTGCATTTTTTCTGCTTAGAATTTTTTAGCCAGTTTTTAGGAGTGTTTATTTATTTTATTTATTGTACAAATGAAGACATAGAACAGGGATCTCCAACCTTGGCGACTTTAAGCCTGGTGGACTTCAACTCCCAGAATTCCCCAGCCAGCTTTGCTGGCTGGGGAATTCTGGGAGTTGAAGTCCACCAGGCTTAAAGTCGCCAAGGTTGGAGATCCCTGACATAGAAGACCTAGAAGGCTTCCAAGGTCACTTCCAACTCTACTATTCTGTAATCTTCAAATTTATATATCCAACCATCTACCAAGTGAAATATAGGAACCCAATACAATTAAAAAAACACCAATTTAAACCAATAAACTATGGATAAGACATTGTTACAAACTCACAACCATCCACCAGCCACACTGAATCAGCTCTATCAATAATTTTGTTCTATTGCCTGGGGAACCACAAGAATGCAAGTTCATTGTTCTTCTACTGAACAGGAAATGTTCATAAACATTCTAATCCTATTTTTATGCAACATAACTTTCTTCTCAGTTCTATACTGACAGCTTGTATGAAATTCTGCCCATGTGGTGGAATAGTTAAAATGATTTATTCTCAGGCTCCTTAAGGGAACCAGTTGGTTTTCTGTATGACCTTGTGGAGTTTTTCACTTTGTCTGCTAGTAATACTGTTAAAAGTCTTGATGAACAGTAAAATATGGAGGCAACCTGGCTTGTTGACACTATCAGTCCTGAGGATCCTCCCTTGTCTTGCAGCTAATTTAGTAATGATCTGTGAGTGATAAAGGGGATATGATAATTACCATTATCCATTAGTGGCAAGAAACTCTAACTGGAGGGAGTTCTCTAGACAAGAGAGCAGATATGCAGAGAATGCAAATACGGAACTTGAACAATGGGCAAATGCGACAAAAAAAAGCCAAAGACTTCTTAGAAGGCAGGATTGTAAAAGAGCACAAAGGATTTGAAGTATGTCTAGGTATAAATGTATTGTTCATTCTCTTACCTATTATAGCAATAGCACTTAGATTTATATACCGCTTCACAGTGCTTTTCCTCTCTAAGCGGTTTACAGAGTCAGCATATTGCCCCCAACAATCTGGATCCTCATTTTACTGACCTCGGAAGAATGGAAGGCTGAGTCAACCTTGAGCCTGGTGACATTCGAACTGCCAAATTGCAGGTAGCCAGCAGTCAACAGAAGTAGCCTGCAGTATTGCACTCTAACCACTGCACCACCAGAGCTCTTACCTCTTTGCCACCAGAAAAATACTGTGAATGCTGAGATTGTATCTTGTATAGGGAAGGACTCTTTGGAAAGGATCCGGATGTTGGGAAAGATTGAAGGCACAAGGAGAAGGGGCAGCAGAGGACAAGATTGTTAGATAGTGTCACTGATGCAATGAAGATGAATTTGGGCAAACTCTGAGAGATAATGGAAAACAGGGGGCCTAACACGCTATGGTTCATGTGGTCGTGAAGAGTCGAACATGACATAGTGATTGACAACAATAAATATAATAAAGAAATAATTTCTTTCTTTTGTCAGATTGGCTACTATTTAGAGCAAATAGAAATTTGTGAGAGATTTTTAAAAAGTTATTTGGGCATAATAGAAATAAGAGAAAGACCAAAGAGGGGAGTAAATCCAATTTAGAGTTTAGAGACAATGGTCTAGACCTCAGATTTGCTGATATTTTGCCAGCAGCTATGGTTAGCATTTTCAAAAATTATACTGACTGGGTTTCTGACTTTATAGTCAAGTCTTGACTTTTGATTGGCCTTTAGCCCAGGGGTGGGATTCAGTTTTTTTTTAACAACTGGTTCTGTGGGCGTGGCTTAGTTGCTGTGTGTGGCTTGGTGGTCATGTGACTGGGTGGGCATGGCCAACTCGACATCATTCATGTCAAGGGGTGCTTCTCCTCGCCTGGCCTCTCATGACAGTGGGGATGCTGCAACGGTCATAAGTGTGAAAGTTCATAAGTCACTTTTTTCAGTGCCATTGTAACTTTGAATAGTCATTAAATGAACTATTGTGAGTCAAGGATTACCTCTACAAAAATACAAAAAGCTTCTCTACTTGAAAAAAGCTGCCCTAAATACCAATCATTAGATTAAAAATACCTGCAAGCCAGAGTTACAAATCAGGCAAGGTGCCAGAGCACCTTGAGGAATGAAAATAGTTAAAATGCAGTGATAACTATCAAGCAGCCATCTCTTGCTCGTAAAGTGAAACCCTTTAGCAGAGAGGTCATTTAAGCTCTCCAGAAAAAGCACACCCAGGAAAAGCAATCCTTAAATCCATTTGCACCACTTAAAGATACCAGCTGGTCTCACTCACCTCACAAGATAGGCAGTTAAAAAAAAAAAAAATCAGTGCCAAGCTTGTATCCTGCCTCTTGGAAGTGTACCCCAAAAGGACAGTGCCAGATACCACTAAAGCAGTGAAGGAACACCTCCTCCCCAGATAGAAAAAGAAACCATGAGGTAGGAAAAAATTCAAACACAAGACAAATAATTAAATCACAACAGTAGCTGTTGCTTGTTAAACCTGAATAGGGAAAATTATCCCATCAATAAACAAAGGATTAAATGTCATCAAGCACAGAATTAACCTTCACCAAAAACCAGTTTTAGACCAAAACTCAGAAAGGGTATGTAAACTCACGTTTGAATGTCAATCTTTCTAGCTAGCCAAGAAGCCTTGCTGAATGTCATTCGTCTTGGTTTCCTGTCACTAAAGCTTTGCTTCATTATTCAATTATTTCTTCAAAGTGTTGATTGTCCAGGGAAGTATTTCCTCCCAACAGCAGTGTAAAAATCTTAAAGCAACCCTTCCCCTTTAAGAAAGCCAAGGCTCTGGAGACAGGAAGTCTAGGCGTTCTGGCAAGAATGTAATAAGGGTAGAAAAAAACAAAAGGAACTACACTTGATCTTAGCCAAAAGGCCAAGAAGCGATTGAATGGAAGAATAAACTTCGAAGAAGTAACTTGGGCAATAAATAAACAAAAAATAACAAAGTGGTAGGTCCTGATGCACTTCCCACTGAACTATATTTAACTCAACAAGAACTATTAGGCAACAGATTACTCAAATTATTTAATGAAGTCCTGGACAAGGCAAAAATTCTGCAATTGTGGAAAGAAGCAATGATTACGATCATTCCAAAAGAAAAAAATGACTAAACAAAGATAGAAAACTACAGGCCAATATCTCTATTAAATGTGGACTATAAAATCTTCGTAACTATAATACCCAAAAGACTCAAGAAAATATTAAACAAATTTCTACATACAGACCAAAATGGCTTCCTTCCACATAGGCATCTTAGGAATAATATCAGGACAATTCTAGATATCATAGAGTATTACGAAGATCGTAGTGAAGAACAGGTAGCGCTATTATTTTTGGACGCTAAAAAGGCCTTTGACAATGTAAAATGGAGTTTCGTTCTGCAACAAATTAAGTATATGGATTTTGGACCAAAATTCTTTAATGTAGTATCAGCAATATATCACAAACAAGAAGCTAGGATATTGATAAATTATTATACAACAAATAAATTTGAGATACAAAAAGGAATGAGACAGGGATGTCCATTATCACCATTATTATTTATTTTGACATTAGAGGTATTAACAAGAATAATTAGGAAAGAACCAGAAATAAAAGGACTAAAAATAAATAAAAGGACTAAAAATAAAGAAAGAAGAATATAAATTACAAGCCTTTGCTGATGATTTGGTTTTTATTTTAGTAGATCCACAAAATTTGGGACTAAAACTTATAGAGCAATTAGATGAATTTGGAGAAGCAGCAGGGCTAAAAATTAATAAGGAAAAAATTAAAATACTTACAAAAATATGACAAATGCACAAAACAAATATAATGGACATCCAGACAATAAATAAAGTTAAATATTTGGGAATTGTAATGGCAAAATATATAACCCTCAAGGAGGATAATTATACTCCATTAATTAAAAAAAATAACGGAAGAACTCAGGAAATGAAACAATTTAAGACTCTCCTTTATGGGGAGAATTACATCCATAAAAACGAGCATATTACCAAAAATATTGTTTTTATTTCAAAACGCTCTGGTTAAATTAGAAAAAAAATTCTTTGTCCAATTGGATAAGCTAGTATCAAAATGTATGTGGCAGAACAAAAAGGCCAGAATTAAACTGAAATTGTTGCAGGACGGTACCAAAAGAGGAGGATTTGGCCTACCGGATTGGGAAATATATTATAGAGCGGCTATTTTGACCTGGGTTAAAGATTGGATAAGTGTTAAAAATAAAAGAATGTTAACCTTAGAAGGATATAATCTACAGGCAGGCTGGCATACCTTCTTGGGCAAGACAAACAACAAATTCATGGCTATTTTCAAAGGCATAAAATTAGGCAGACCCTACTAAATATATGGAATAAAACTAAACGACAAATTTACTTTGAAATACCAACTTGGCTATCTACATTAGAAGTGCTAATGAAATCACATTTATTGCATCAAGGGCAGGTTATTACATATGAGGACATACTAGATGAGAAGGGTGATTTAAAAACAAGACAGGAGTTGAAAGATCTAGGATTTGAGATAGAATAGTAGGCCTATTTACAATTAGTCGAGGTACAGTAAAGATATGAAAGAATGGGGTATTAGCAGATGGAAAACAGAATTAGACAAAATATTATTAGGTACGGATAAGAATTTGATTAAAAAAAACTTACAAAGTATTATTAGAATGCAAACTAGAAGAAGAAAAGGTGAAAGAAATGATGTTGGCCTGGATGATAGACTTTGGATATGGTATAAATTTGGATGATTGGCAAATTTTATGGGATAGGATTAGAAAAATAACTTTGGCGGCATCACATAAAGAAAACTTACACAAAATGTTTTACCGATGGCATATCCCACCATCAAAATTGGCAAAAATGTACCCGAAACTATCCCCTAAATGTTGGAAATGCAATAAAGAAATTGGAACATACTACCACGTATGGTGGAAATGTGAAAAAGCTCAAACATACTGGCTGAAAATTAGAAATTTGTTAGAAGAGATGTGTAAATTAAAATAGAATTCAGACCTGAAATTTTTCTTTTGGGTATCAATGTAGAAAATATAATAAAGAGATAATATATTTAATAGTCCATGTTATCACTGCAGCGAGATTAGTCCTTGCCCAAAGATGGAAAGGTAATGATATGCCAGACGAGATGGAAATAATTAGAAAAATTTGGACGTGCGCTGAAATGGATAGAGTAACTCAAGCGTTAAAAGATAGGACTGAATTTGAATATTACAAAATCTGGGAGTTTTACCACTGGTTTAAAAAAAGAAAGGAGTAAATGTATGAATGACTATTAACATTTATGTATATATGTAAATTTGTATTCTTTGTTATATGTATTATTTGAGGATGTAAGACAAGTAGGTGTGTCAGGATGTATGCACCACATTAATTGTTCTTAAAAGTTTTTTCTTTCTGTTGTTTCATTAATAAAATTTATTTAAAACAGAAACAAAAAAAGGAGATTGCTTCTAACTACCGGTTCTCCGAACTGCTTAGAAAGTTAACAAGGGGTTCTATAGAACCGGACAGAACTGGTAGAATCCCACACCTGCTTTAGCCAAGCTGGTTTCTGATTGATGGAGGCTGGTGAGGGCTGATCTCCAATTGGTTCTTTGTTTGTTTAACAACAATTTAGTTTTGTGCTTTTAAGCTTTGGAGTTATATGATTGTTGGTTGTTGAAACAACTGATATTATTGCCATGAGAAAACTGATATTATTGCTGAAGAATGTATAGGTTTAGCAAAAATGCAAAATGAGATATAGAAGACACACAACCAGTAGTCTAGCAAGAAAACTGAAATGAAGATATGTCTGGATATATGTCATGGGTTTGAGAACAGAATCACCTGCCTTAAATGGGAGGAAGAGAAGAGGGGTAGGCAATACTTATTTCATAATCAAAATGCTAGTTTAGGATGTCCTCCTTTGTATGTATTTTGGAAAAGTACCTCTTTTCCACTCTAAAATTTATTGTGTACAAACAAGAATAAAAAAAACTAGCATAGTATTGTGAGTAGTCTGACCTAATGCCTGAGAAAATACTATGAGTGACCTTGAACCATATATATTGGAATTTAGATTCATTTATTTTCTATATATTTCAACTGCTAACACTTAGACTTCCCTCTTGGAAGTTCAGAATTTTGATCTCTCCAAGTGTCCTTGAGAAATCTTTTCCTTTCTTCATTCAGTAAAAAGTTATGATTCAGACACAGGGTGAATTCTAGTCCGAGAGAAACAGCTTTGTGTTCCTGTGAAGAGTCCCTTTTCTATGAATAGTTCTTTAGGGCACTCCTGGATGCAAGGTTACAGTCATTCAGGCTAATTCATTATAGTACTCTCTGCAGCACACATACTCCTGAAGGGATTTTCCTGCTAACTGACCTTATTTTAGCCTGAAATACGCCTTAGGATGTTCCATCTTTGAAGTAGTATGGATGTGTCTTTCTGATACAAGAAAAAAACTTCTCAGTGTAAAAATAAGTGAGATGGATTTTAAGATATGGGATTGAAAAATAATTTTTTTTCCCAAAGAAGGAAAAAGTCCAATGGTACTAAAAAGTTACACTTTATAAAGCCTAATTTTTCTAAGGAGAACATTGGAGAAATTTTGGCCCAAGAATTATCCTCCTTCTTCTTGAGCTCTCTGTTGCTTTCTGGACAAACTACGGGGTCTGGATTGGGAAGCATCATATCACATTGGTTCTCCTCTTTGATGATGATGATGATGATGATAATGATGATGGTGATGATGATTAGACAGATGTTTAGACTGAATTTGGCATATTTATCGACCTACTGAGTTCTTTCCAAGGACTTGGGATAAGCAGATGTTGTTTGATGGTGTTAAAGG
Source organism: Notechis scutatus (assembly GCF_049901735.1). Classification (NCBI taxonomy): domain Eukaryota; kingdom Metazoa; phylum Chordata; class Lepidosauria; order Squamata; family Elapidae; genus Notechis; species Notechis scutatus. The sequence continues at coordinate 124,224,875 of NC_142009.1, read as the reverse complement.
TATTGTTGCAGGATGTGAGCTGTTCTGGGCAAAGCTGTTTTTTGTTTTTGTTTTTGCAATTGACCAATGGTGATTTCGCCAATGCTGATGGTGTTCAAGTAGTCTATATGTTTTGGGATTGCACACAAAGTGCCTATTACTGTTAGTATTGTCTTTGCTTTCTTTTTCCACAGTCATTCTATTTCTATTTGCAGGTTTTTGTATTTTGTTTTCTTCTCCAGTTCTTTCTCTTTTAGTCTTCTGTCCCCAGCTACTGCCACATCCAGACTTTTTTGTCTTTCCTATAGGCAGTTGTTAAGTATGTGGCAGGTGATTGTCTGATTGCATTCTAAAGTCTCACGGCACGTTGGTTTTTTGTTTTTTTCAATTGCTTTGTGTTATTTTGTGTTCTTACCAAACGGTATTTCTTGCAGATATTTGTACGCACCATTGTTGCTAATTTGGCATGCCGTTGTGTGACACAAGTCAGACTGATGACACCCAGTTATATATCTTGACCCTGGTCAAATCAAGCAATGTAGGTAAGGAGGTCAGCAAAGCTGCAGTGAGTGAGTCAATGGCATCAAAGTGAAGATTAATGGTTGCTTCCACTGTTCCTTTGATTTCTCAGGGCATCTTTCCTTATATGCTTTGAGGGAACTCTCTTTGTGCTTTGCAAGACAGTGCATATCAGTACCAGTTCTTCATTTCCAAGATCAGACTGGATTGTGTATCTCTGATTCTTGAACCAAATAATCAAGGCAGATCCTGTTTAATATAAACAATTGTATGGGTAATAAAAATCTCTCTATTTTGGAATGAATTCTGAATATCAGCAAAAAATAAAATTTCCAAAGCCATACATTGTAGTATTTATTTCACCAGGTACTTCTCCTTCTGTGCTTCCTCTCAACTCTGCAGTTTTATATTACATTATCAACCCACTAACTTAAGGGTTAAAGGGAGCTCTTTATTTATCAAGAGTAATTATACAAATAATGGAACTATCAAAGTTAAACTTTTGCTTAAGAGGTCCATTATTTGTTGGAGAGGATTCTGTTTGGTTTTCAATAACAACTTAATATCTTTATGCTACCTAAATCAATGTTCATTGGAAGACAACCAAAGGAGTTTGTTAGTGTCTTTCTTTTCCTTGAATAATTGAAGCCTTTCTGGCTTTTCAGTTCAACACACACACAGAGACACACACACAGAGACACACACACAAACATGCAGACGCACACTCAGACACACACACACACACACACACAGCCCAATGCAGGAACTTCTTTTAAGGAGTGTTTTCAGACTGGGAAGCACACAACAACCATATTACTTATAACAAAAACAACAGCACACAGAGTGGTACTGTCATACTTCCAATAATAAAGTTGTTGTAGTTTTGCAATAGGAAAGAAGATACCACCTGAGAGAGGAGTTTTACCACTTTGCTATAAAAAAAAAGCTCAAAAACCCCATCAAGAGAAATTTGAAAGCAGCCTGAGATTAAGGTGGAAAATATTTCCACAAGGAGAGAAACATTCTGAGAAATTGGGAGACGGATGTTTTGATGCGAAAATTCTTTCAAAGCATGTACTAGGGGAATGTTTGTTGTCAACTGTACAATCATTGGTGTCATAGAAACACTAATGGTGCTCCCCAATGTCACACCTGCTGTGACACTTAGCTTGATATACAAGGGTCCTGCCGGTATTGTTGATCCCAGGGGGTCTTTTTATTGTAACATATTTGTGAAGGTCTTACACCTCACTCCCATTAGTTCCTTTAAAAAAAAGGTTTCACCCGTTGGAAAAAAAAGATGGTATGGAAGCGGGTAGCTAAGAAAATAATCAGATTCGGATCTAGGAACCAACTTGAATTCACTTTGACTGAGCTAATTCAAAATAATTGATGTAGATGGCTTCAGCTTTACCTGGTCTAATTAACCTTGAAATCTGGTTCTGTTGAATGCCCCAATATATGTATTCAGATATTCACTTTTTCTCTCCAAAGATTTGAGAAGCAGATTCTATTATTCTTCTGACAAATGCCTTTGAAAACTACCACCTGCTGATCTAAGGGTTATTCAACCATATGCTCACACTTCACTGTTTATATAAAAATATCACATTTATGACTGCTATTTTTAAAATGGGTTCTGTTAAATATTTTTCACTACTTAGAGCAAAAAAGGTCTATTTCTAAGGAAAAGTCAGAAAGACTTCCTCAGTACCATATTCACATTTGCATTAAAATTGGTATATCTTTAAAAAGCACCATTAAAGAATTATTAAAATTATAATACCTTGTATGTTTTCATTTCAGCAGCATGTTTTAATTCTGATTTTAGAAATCTATGTAATGGCGTTTGACACATAGAGAGTATAGATAATGAAATGATAATCACAAATGATTAATGTAAATGATTATGAATATGCTGCCTGAAGCTCACACAGACTGACTACGAGCAATGGCGTGACAAAATAGCAACAATGGTACATTGGAATATGTGCCAGAATTACCATTTGCCTGCAAACAAAAACTGGTTGGACCACAACACAGAGAAAGCAATTGAAAAATCGAAGTGCTTTGAGACTTTAGAATGCAAACATGTAAGCACCTGCCACATACATAACAATTGCTGAAAGATAAAAAAAAAATCTGGATAGTGGATGTGGCAGTACCTGGAGATAATGGAAGAGAAAGAACGAGAGAAAGTTACAATACATATCTGCAATAGAAGTAGAATGACTATGGCAAAATAAAGTAAAGATAGGTCCTCAGGTTACCTAAGGAACCATCTCGCCCCAAAGAAGATGTCCTGCCCCATTCACTCTAGGAGGAAGGGCATGCTGTGAACCCAATCCATCAAGGAATTCAAGCTGGTAAGTTCTAAGGAAAAAGCCTTTTTTTGCTGTGGCCTCCACTCTTTGGAACACCTTGCTGCTGGAGGTGAGTTCTGCCCCCTCTTCTTTAGCCTTTCAGTAGGGCCGCAGAACCTGACTCTGCCAATTGACTTGAGGTCCCAATTGGGGCACTTTATGCTGGAGGTGACTGGTGAAGTAAGGGAGAAGATTCCACCTCCTGTACTTGGGTTAGTTTTCCCTAATTCTTATTGTTTTAATGTTTTTGCATTTGTGTTTTACTATATTTTAAGCCACCCAGAGTCACTTCAGTAAGGTAGCATATAAATGTAATAAATAAATTAACAAAAAATAATGCCAATAGTAATAGATCCCTTGAGCACCACTGAGCTCAAGGGATCTGAACTGGAGCACCACTTGAATACCATCTTCTACAACAACTTCTTCCGATCCCAAGTCCTTAGGAAGGATTCAATAGGAAGATAAAAATGCCAAATCCAGTCTGACCATTTGGCTGATTGTGCAACCAACCATCACTATCACCACCACCACTACCATCACCATCATCATAACAATAACAACGACAACCAGCTAAAGAACTGGCAGCTAAAACTTCACATTATTGTGAACAGAGAATAATAGTTCAGTTTCTGTTTATTCTTTAGTAAATGAAATGCAGTTTTGTTGAACACCTTCTCATGCCAAGGGATTAATATAAAGCCCAGTGAAATGTAATACAGGTTGAATACAGAAAGTCATAGCTAGAGAAAAAATATATAACTATATGGACAAATATGATACTTGCAGTTAAATGTGCAGTCACATACTGGTAGTACCCATCAGTACTTTAGCTGCTCAGACTGGTATATTTCTGGTATATATCAAGGGGCTCCAGACTGGCTATCTTCACAAAAGTATGTAATTTGCCATACTCAAGTCACACAGCCTAGAAGTACTTCAGTGCACGCAGGCTAACTTTCTTTGGTGCACAGTACAGGTCATTTTGCAGTATTTGACAAAAGGCTTCTTAGAAGTATTTCATCTGGCAATACAAATTTAAAAACAATAAACTCTCTCAGCTTTCTCCCCCTATAGTAGTCACTAAAGAAGGATTCTCTCAGTCTCCAGTAAATTCTTCAGGAAAAGGCTGAGAGTATCTCTGAAAGAGTAAGGGAAATAATCAGATTGCTCTTAGTAAAGAGAAGACCATGTTGCTTCATGAACTTCAGGAGCTTGAGGGGTACTTAGTCCAGAGTCTTTATTCAAATTTCACAGAGCCCTTGTTAGAAACTCTACAAATATGAGGAATCTCTACATATAAACAAAAACCATTTTGTGAGTGGGAAGAAGAACCATAATACAGATGTAGCAATGCTACCATATCATCTAAAAAAACTGCATGACCACTAGATATTAGCAAAGAGATATGGGAAAAGGAAACTACAAATATTGTAAGAATGTTGAAAAATGACAATGGTTTAGATGTAGATGGCATTAATTAGAAGCATATTAAAATATGGATGTGATTTGTTTATCAAATTATGTGCAACTTGTTAATGTATGTGTGAAGACTGCATGTATGCCCAACAACTGGGAGATTGCTTTTACTGTTCCCCTGTACAAAAGGAAAGGCGGTAAGTGCCAAAACACCCCCTCCCTTGCAGGGGTTGTAAGTGATCCTGGGAAAGTGTTTGTCAGAGCTATGATTGCTGATGGATGAATAAGTACACACAGTACATATGAAGTCTAAATGAAACAATTACTTTACTACGGAGGCTTTCTCTTGGCTACACACCAACTTTCATTAAAACTGTCATTGTTGCATTCCCAACGAAAATATTGGTTTACAGTTAATTTTGGCAATTTACTTATTAGGCGGTATGCTTTCACTCCAATCCAATTCAAACTGTCAATGGCCAATTGAGTCATCAGTCCAATCTGGAGTGAGTGAGTGAGTGTGTGTGTGTGTGTGTGTGTGTCTTTGCATACATATAAACTCTGTTTTGTGTATGTGTGTATGTGTGTTTGTGTGTGTATCTGTATACACACACACGGTTGCATTTTCTTGAATCAGTAAACATATTTAACTTTTAAATGTATCTTCAAGTCTATTTATGCTCTGTACTTCATTCCTTAACTGCAACACCACAGACAATACTGCTACTATTCAAAAAGACCTTTACTATGTATCAGAATGGACAAACAAATGGCAACTTCAAATCTCAACAAATAAATGCTCTGTCTTACATATTGGCAAAAAAATAATAATCAGAAAATAAAATACAAGCTGAATAGTCAAGACCTTGTTGATAATCCAAACTCTGTCAAGGACCTTGGAATACTCATCTCTAATGATCTAAGTGCTAGAGCCCACTGTAACTACATAGCCAAAAAGGCATTAAGAGTTGTTATCCTAATCCTACTTAGCTTTTTCTCTGGTAATATCACACTACTAACTAGAGCATACAAAACATTTGCTAGACCAATACTTGAATACAGCTCATCAGTATGGAACCCACATTATGTATCTGATATTAACACAGTTGAGAAAGTCTAGAAATATTTCACAAGAAGAGTTCTCCACTCCTCTATTCATTGCAGAATTCCTTATGCCACCAGACTTGAAATTCTAGACCTAGAAAACCTAGAACTACGCTGCCTTCCTCCCGATCTAAGCAGTGGTGGGATTCAATTTTTTTTACTACCGGTTCTGTGGGTGTGGCTTGGTGGGTGTGGCTTGACTTGGTGGGCGTGGCAAAGGAAGGATACTGTAAAATTTCCATTCCCACCCCATTCCAGGGGAAGATTACTGCAAAATCCTATTCCCTCCCCACCCCACTAACCTGCTTTCCAGCTCCGTTCTCCTGTGCAGGGCAACAAAAGAAGACCCAACCGATCAGCTGGGACTTGGGAGGCAGACAATAGATGGGGCGGGGCCAGTCAGAGGTGGTATTCTGAACTACTCAAAATTTCCGCTACCAGTTCTCTGAACTACTCGAAATTTCCGCTATCGGTTCTCCAGAACTGGTCACAACCTGCTGAATACCACCTCTGGATCTAAGTATAGTATATAAAATCATTCATGGCAATGTCCTACCTGTCAATGAATACTTCAGCTTCAACCATAACAATACAAGAGCACACAATAGATACAACTCAAGGTAAACCGCACCAAACTTGATTGCAGGAAATATGACTTCAGCAACAGAGTGGCCAATGTCTGGAATACTCTACCTGACTCTGTGGTTTCTTCCCCAAACCCCAAAAACTTTAATCTTAGACTGTCTATTATTGACCTCATTCCTTTCCTAAGAGGTCTGTGGGGTGTGTGCATAGGCACATCAATGTGCCTACCTTCCCTGTCCTATTGTTTCTTTTTTATTTTTCTTATATGTATCCATTTCATGTATTCAAAACAATGTTTATACTTATATCTATTATCTTGTAAGAGATTGACAAATCAAATAAATAAATAAAAATAAATAAATGTATGCCAGGGCATTAAGTTTTAAATGAGAACTTAAATTATGTTAATACAAATAGCAATTTTGGTGGTCTGGGAAAACTTATTTTCATAATAAAGTTAAAAGCACTTATATTCAATTTTTGATGGTTATTTATTTATTTATTTATTTATTTATTTTGATTTGCCAATTGTTTACAAGATAATAAGTATAAGTGTATACATAGTTGTGAATACATGAAATGGGTACATATAAGAAAAATAAAAGAATAAGAGAAACAATAGGACAGGGACGGTAGGCACGTTGGTGCGCTTTATGCACGCCCCTACAGACCTCTTAGGAAAGGGGTGAGGTCAATAGTAGACAGTCTAAGGTTAAAGTTTTTGGGGTTTGGGGAAGAGACTACAGAGTCGGGTAGAGTATTCCAGACATTGACCACTCTATTGCTGAAGTCGTATTTCCTGCAATCAAGTTTGGTGCGGTTTACTTTGAGTTTGTATCTATTGTGTGCTCTTGTGTTGTTATGGTTGAAGCTGAAGTATTCATTGACAGGTAGGACATTGCAATGTATGATTTTATATACCATGCTTAAGTCAGACAGAAGACGGCGTAATTCAAGGTTTTCTAGTTCTAGAATTTCAAGTCTGGTGGCATAAGGTATTCTACAACGAGTAGAAGAGTGGAGAACTCTTCTTGTGAAATATTTCTGGACTTTCTCAATTGTTTTTAATATCAGATACGTAATGAGGGTTCCAGACTGATGAACTGTATTCGAGTATTGGTCTAGCAAATGTTTTGTATGCTCTGGTTAGTAGTGTGATATTACCAGAGAAAAAGCTACGTAGGATTAGGTTAACAACTCTTAATGCCTTTGTGGCTATGTAGTTGCAGTGGGCTCTAGCACTTAGATCATTAGAGGTGAGTATTCCAAGGTCCTTTACAGAGCTTGGGACATCAACAAGATCTTGGCTATTCAGCTTGTATTTTATTTTCTGATTTTTTTGCCAATATGTAGGACAGAGCATTTATTTGTTGAGATTTGAAGTTGCCATTTGTTTGACCATTCAGATACATAGTCAAGATCTTTTGTAGGGTAGCAGTATTGTCTGTGGTATTGAACAGCTTTACATCATCAGCGAAGAGAACGCAATTGCTCTTAATATGATCACAGAGGTTGTTTATGTAGAGTATGAAGAGAGTTGGTCCTAGAACACTGCCCTGGGGGACACCACTATTGACAGGTACTGGATTTGATAGGATGCTCCCGATTTTGACCATTTGTTGTCTGTTTGACAGGAATGCTTCTATCCAGTTATTCAGTTGTCCAGAGATACCATAGGATTTTATTTTTAGGAGTAGTTTGTCGTGTACCACTGAATCAAAGGCTTTACAGAAGTCTATGTAGATTGCGTCTATTGCTTTGCCTTGGTCGAGTTGTGTCGTCCATATGTTTTTGCAGTGTAAGAGTTGCAGATTACAGGATAGTTTTTTTCTGAAACCAAATTGTTTATTGGAGAGTAGGTTGTTTGTCTCTAAGTGGAGGATGATGGATTGGTTAATAATTGATTCCATGACTTTACAGGTGACGCAGCATAAGGAGATTGGCCTGTAATTTTCAACTAGGCTTGGGTCTCCCTTTTTGAAGATGGGGATGACTGTGGCTTGTGACCATAGGTTAGGCAAGGAGCTGGTCCTGAAAGATTTTTCAAAGATTATGCTTAGAGGTTTGGCTATGGCAGTGGATAGCTTTCTTAAGAAGTAGGCACATATTCCATCCAGTCCAATAGATAGAGATGGTTTTAGATTGTGTAGTGATTTTTTAACATTGTCTTCTGTGAAATCGATATGTATTAGATCATTGTTGTTATCTGTGGTACGGCTAGGAAATACTGGGCATGATCCATTGCTGTTTACAAATACTGAGCCGAAGAATGTGTTAAAGATGTTGGCTTTAATGGTGTCGTCGTTGCAGTCTTTACCATCAGGTCCTATCAAGGGAGGGATGGACCTTGAGTCTTTTAGTTTGTTGTTTACAAAATTGTAAAAAGCACGGGTGGAATTGGTGCTTAGAAGGTTTTCCTCTTGTTTAATGTGATAATTGGTGCATTCGGTCTTTATCTGGTGGCATAAATTTTTGTATCGGTTTTTGAAATTGGCAACATGACCAGATTTGTTTTTCCGCCAGAGTGATCTCTTTTTGGATTGAAGTTTCCTTATTGATATGGGTAATCTGCTTTTTTGTTTTGTTTTGGGAGTTGTTGTTGGAACATATAGTTTGATGACTCTTTTGACTTCAAGTAAAAATATGTTGTAATGGTCTTCAACGGTATTGCATCCAGTGAATAGAGATTGCCAATCAAGGGATGAGAGATCGTTGTCTATAAGATCATAGTTGCCTTTTTTGAAGTTACAATTGGGGATTACATCATTGTGGTGATTTTTGTGTGGACGTATGTTGAGACAAAAGTCAATCATATTGTGGTCACTACTGGAAAAGGGTTCTTTAGTTTTTTATGTGGAACATGAAAACTGGTTTAGTGCAGTGGTTAAATGCATTGGACTAGAAACCTGGAAACTATGAATTCTAGTCCCAATCTAGGGAGAAAGGCATCTTGGTGACATTGTCCCAGTCAGTTTCTCATAGATGACAGATAAAGGGATGGATGATAAATAGATGATACATACTATAGATAGATATATAATAGATAATGGATAGGTGGTTATAGATAGATACTATATGAATTTATGAACGGACAGGTCTCCTTTCTGATAATTTATTGTTCATACTTTTTGCACATTTACTATAAAAGATACTATATACTAAGAATAAAAATGCATCATGTTCAAAATTAAGAGATAAAATATATCCAAAAGAGAAAAAATGGTAAACAAAATCAGAGTTTATTATTTTAATTCTCATTAATTTAAGCAGATGAGAAGATATTATTTAATTACCACTTAACTAATAGCTTATCCCACATTTTTACTGCTGACTTTAATTCTTTATCTTCACTACATTGTATACTTGAAATTATACTTTTGCAGGATTCTTTAATTTATATTCAATGGGACAAGAGAAAGGAAATGAGAAAAACATAATTGAAATTTGTATCCAGTCATATTTCTAAAATATATATCACTACATAGTTCTCACATTTAAAATTAATTGAAATGCAGAACTTTAATCGGAGTGAACTTTTGATTAAAATCAAGGACCTATTTGCTGCATTAGTGAGAGATCTATCCTGTGTAGCATCATAATCTGAACAACATTTTCCAAACTGAATGTGCAGATTTGAAGCAAAGGCTAATCTACAAGAAGCTATTTTACACCAAGATAAACTATTTATTGAAAATATTTCTCCAGTATTTTCCGGCAAGGGGTTTTCACATCAGCTGCTTGATATCTGATTCTAATAACTGGAATGAATAAAGGAACCGGCCTGCTTGATATGCTACAGTGACAGTCAAAACAAAAAGAAACGTGGAAGAAAAAAAATCAGAAGGTCCTTTGCCACAATGAGTCGGGTGGCTGCAGCTGAGGAAGCAAATTATTTATACCTAGGTATTTCTTCTGACAAGATCTTTGTGGCTGTGGCTTAATAAATCTCATTTCTTTACTCTTGTCTGGATTTTTTTTTAAATCTTTGGATGTACAGGTAATGAAACTTTTAAAAAAATTAAGAGTGAACTGACATGGTCCACCAAAACAGACTTTGTTACAGTATAGATGGTAGCAATAAAAATATATCACACCTGGTCAAAATCTTCATGAGACAATATGCTTTTACACAAGATGAAACCTAGAGTTTGGTAAAAGAAAATGTACAACTGGAATATTCCAGGGAAAAAAGGGGAAGGATGCAAAGCTTCAAACTACTTTCGAAGCAATGGCCATAGGAAGTACATCCCCCCCCCGGGTTTTGTGTGGGTATCTCTGTTTTCCCCTCCTGTAGCATCTGCTCATACCTCTGTGCATGGGGAACACAGGTCAAACTTCATAGACTGTGATCTGGATCATGTGATCAGGAAGGAGTGGGCTTCTTTTCCTTATGTAAGGGAAAAAGTGATCTTGTGGGTAAAGCATTACATATATCCCATATCAGTTAGGAAAAGTTACAAATGGACAACAGAAGTCAGAAAGGAAAGGAAAAGAAAAGAAAAGGGAGGAAGGATAAGAAAACTTCTCACTAAATTTGAATCGTAATACGGAATAGATTTATAATCAGCTGCATCTGTGTAAATACCAAGATTACAACCTGATATCTTTTTCAAACAATATATGAACTCACTCTCTGTAAAAAGAGAGTGTTCCCTGTCTTCGGCATTCAGTAGTATATTTCAGGTTTTCATTTTAGTAAGGCAATCTGTTTAATGAATAATGGCTAGTATATCCATTTCATCTGTCTCTTGTGTGTAAGAAGTCACCATGGGAAATACAATGTTATTCTGCCAGCACAGTATTACCTAGAGGTCACTGCTGACAAATGGAACATAAATTAGCAACTATTCTTGCCTGCCACATGAATATTTTAATGAATATTCTAATAGCCTTGACATTTTAGGAAACTGGGTTTATACTGTAGCTGCCTTTGCCTACAGACATGAGCTAGCCTTTTATCAAAGACTTGGTATGAAAGGATCACTTTAAAATGTAGAAAAGATAAGGATTAATGCAGGGAACTAGAGGCCAAGTCTTCAGCTCTCAAGCCCTGCTTTTTGTCAGCCTGGTGACAGACAGAACTGTTTCCAGTTCTCTTGCATGAATGAGGGAAAATGGCATTCTTATCTCATGAAGAAATGTTTCCAACGTATTTTTTTAAGAAAAATTAAACCACATTAATGTAATATTCTAATATTCTTCATGAGCAGAATGTAGATACAAATGGAGACCACCATCCTTCTTGTCATCCCCATTAATTTGCACAATTCAGAGCAGGAACGCACAATTTGAGGATGAGGGCCATAAATGGCTTTCAATGACTGACTGCCCATTTGTCCAGTGAAACTCTGGGCAGTGTACAACTGAGCAATCCATTAAACCAAAAAGAAGCCAGTCAAGTTCCCTATAAAAAACTCATTTCCTACATCATTCACGCCCACATATTTTAATAATACCCAGGGACCATGCATCAAACTTTAGGTAGGGTAGGCTGGAGAAGGGGAGAGAGGTAGGGTATATACTATATTTTTACTTAATTTAATACAATTCATATTAAATATTCTTTATATATATGACATGTGGACTTGATTTACAAACAATAAATTAGACTTATGAGTTCGTTGCCACTGAAGCTAAATAAGCACAACCATTTTTCAGGCTGAAATACCATTCTGGACATGAATCATAATTTTCCAGAAGCAAACATTTCAGAATAGGAAGCAGTTCATAGTGTTCCAGATGTGGTATTCCAGATATGTTTTTTCCCTGAAATAGCAGGTACGTTTAACATATTTAACACATAATCAACTCTTTTAAAGAGAATTCTGCTATAACAAATGAGCAGTTTACCCAATTAATTATATTCAAAAATATTTTTCATTTCTATCACATAGGAGACAGAACCTTGAAGGATTATTGTCTTAAACTGAATGACAATCTGTTTCTATAAAGCAAGGTTGCCATAGGAAATGGAGAACAAATTTGTAAAATATATCTAATGTATGCACTTGAGGCTTTGGAATTCAATTCCCAGCTTAATGTATATAAATAATATGTTAAAAGTGTTGTGACCTCGGTTTAGGTCTACTTGAGTACTAAAGTCATTAAGTAACACTGGATCAGTACTCTGTATCTAAAATATTGCATATATAAAAATAATATACCGGTTTTTGTTCTCTAGAAAAAGCAGAATTTAAAGGCAATAACAAACATATAAAATAATGAAATCTATTTGAGAAGAATGAGAATCATGAAGGAAAGTGTTCTTATATCTTTTTACATTCTATATTGAAGAGGAACAATGGAAAAAAATTGCAACTGATGCATCATTGGGTTGGAGTTCCTTTGTTCCCACAAGAGACCTAAGTCCACCACATTTGAATACCGTTCATTCTTATCTAGTGCCAATTTGCCTTGACTATTAGTAGATCAGATTCTTGTGTATAGGTTGCATGGGATAAACCTGAAGTACTTTGAACTAAACTCCTATGCCTGGTTACTTGTGCCCAACAGTATCCCTCCTGGAGTAGCCAATCTGCAAAAGTAACCCACCTAAATTGCTGTGCATCTCAAAACCCGCCAGAGCTTTTACAATAGGAGGGAAGTGGTGAAGGTAGAGGCATTTCAAACTGATGTGTTTTTCTTTGACACCAAAGGAATTTCAGATGGTATCACATCCATTGAATGACTGAAAAAAATCCATGTGTCTCACTCAAAATTCCAATAACTCCCCAATCTTCCCTACTAAGTACAATAATGGAACATCTTGTTCCCCAACAGGTATGGTTAATGATACAATGATTCCTATACTGGTAGTCCTCCACTTACAACAGTTTGCTTAGTGACCATTCAAAATTACAACAGCACTGAAAAAAGTGACACAACAATTTTTCACATTTATGATCATTGCAGCATTCCCATGGTCATGTGTTCAAAATTTGAGTGCTTGGCAACTGACATATCTTTATGACAGTTGCATTTTCCATTATAGTGAACTTTGTAATGAAACTTTGTTTCATAAATTGATAGATTGAAATTCTAAATTTTAAATATGTAAAACAAGGGTATTAAACTCAATTTCATTGAGGGCTGCACAGGGTTGTGTTTGACCTCAGGGGGGGCGAGAGGGGCAAGGCTGTGGTGGGTGTGGCCAAGGTTGATTGGCCAGCTTGATGTCACTCATGTCAGGGGACATCTGTGGTGCCCAAATGCTAAGGCAGGACTTCCTTCAGACCCTCCCTCCCTCTCATTATAATCTCCTTCCTTCTTTCCTTCCTTGGCCCCCTCCGAGCTCCGTTTTCACTAACAGAGGCACCAATGGCCATTCCTTTGCTGTGTCCAGGGTGGCCTTGCGGACCAGATTTAAGCACCCCATGGGCCAGATCTGGCCCACGGGCCTTGAGTTTGACACCCCTGATGTAGAATATCAGATATTTAAAATGGCATCTTTTCCAATTATTTATTGCAAATATGGGTACTCCTCACTTAGCGACCACAATTGTGACTGGCAACTTGGTTGCTAAGTGCTGTGGTTGTTGACTGGAACAGCATTATTCCCCCATTCGTCATTAAAAGAAACATCATGTGACCACAACCTAAGATTTTACTTTCACCTTTTCTATCAACTGTACTTGTTGTAAATCAATTGTGAAGCATATCAGTGGTAATCACACGAGTGCAGAACATGGCAATGGTCATAAATATGAGGATTGGTTGAAAATCTAATATTTTACACCATTGTAACTTTGAACAGTCACTAAACTACGCAGTTAGCAAGCAAGGACTACCTGTAATTCAAGTACAAAATGTAAAATAATTAAAACATTATCAGTAATATTTGCATTAGCAGATATCTCATATCCATTTTTTATAACTAATGTATATTATGGTTATAATGGAAATTATACAATATAAAATATTTGCTAATGGCAATGAACAAACAGGATAATTGATGTTGGGATTTTGGGACCATGTATGTATCTCTCTCCCTCTCTCTTTTCCTGAGGAAATAGTGGATTTTGTAGTGTTTTAAATTCAGTATATTCAAGCTTGCCATATGGTAAGCTAGTGCAGCCTTGCACTTCTATTCCCTAAAACATTTGAGGACATATCACTATTATTTAGATTCTTGCATGTCAAAATAACATTAATTTTAATTGAAGGTGAGTATATGTCATCAAATGCCATTTTGCTTAATAATTAAATAGTTGTATGCATGTGTATGTTGCTTTTGTACAATAAGTCATTGAGAAATTGTCCTCAGTTACATTAAATTTTAGAGTACTTTACCATCATTTTGGACCTGACTTATAGCATGATATTGTTTGTTGAGCAGTTTGTTGATATTGTTCCTTATTTCTTTACAAATAGCTGAATAGAATTACATAGGTATAAGAATTTCAAACAACATAAACTATGGGATGAATACGAATCCTTTTTTTTTAATCTAGCATAGAAGATTTCATGAGAGTTAGCAAATTTCTCCATCTACTTCTTTCATTTACAATCACATTGAAAGAATGAGAAGAACTCAAATTCCCACTACCCTCTCAATACAGGAAAGGCTTGAACACAGGAGATCATTCTGGATAGCGAGGACCATTGTTAAAGAGGGTTAAAGAGACCATTTTTGTGAACATTAAGCAGCTCTCTCTCAACAGAGGAGGGATAAGACACCACCTATCCCCAATTTACAATGCAATCCTTTTGGCTGTTCCAAGAAGATTCCACATCTCTGATTCAGGTGACCCTGAAGTCACAGATAAAACCCCAACTAATCACAATAGCTCTCAGAGAGTGTTAAGACCAGTTGACTGCAAAAGAAAACACAATCTTTCCATTCCAATCTTTCCTCACCATCCTATCAGGAACTGTCAGGAACTATCTGTCCCCCTCCCACCAACTAATCTCAACTGTCAATAACTGTCTTTCCATCTCCCACAGCATCCAATACAATTGATAAAGCTTCCAGGATAGGAAGCGAAGCGTCTTGTTTTTCCTCAAAAGAATCAGTCCAGTTGCCTTTTCAAAATAAAAAAAGCACTTTTGAAAGGTTTGAATATTTTCAAATCCATCCATCCATTTATCATCTATCTCTATATATGTATGCATATGTAAGTATACATATATGCTGAATGAAAGATAGGATATAAGTTTATAATAATAGATAAAAGCTTTTACAAACACACATACACACACACACAAAATATTTGTTTTTATCTATTAAAAATATAGGATATAGACTTATATCCTGCCTTTCAGACAGCATATACAGTACTCCTGCTTCCATTTTTCCCTCACAACAATCCTATGACACAGATTGGGCTGAGAGAGAGTGACAGGGGCAGTTACCCAATGACTTTCCATGACTGAAAGGGGGGCGGGGACATGATCCTGGCCCTTCCCACTGCTAGGCCAAACACAACTCATGCTGGGGAAGGAAGCCTGAGAAGGAGAAGTTTCTGGAACTCTTAGTCAGAATGGCTTCAGATTTGCTGTGATTCAGGCAAGCAGCCACAGGTCTGATTTCAAGTGGCTTAGGGACCTAAACTTTATTATTATCAATTGTTCTTTTAAATTTATATCCCGCCTTTATTTTTTATTTTAAAAAATTCAAAAGAGGTGAGCATGCTTCATTTTCCTTCCTTCTCCTATTTTCCCCACAATAATTCTGTAAAGGTAAGTAAGTTGGGCTGAGAGGGAGTGAGTGGCCTCAGTTCCCCAACTGCCTTTCATGGCTAAGGTGGGACTAGAACTCACCAGCTCTAGGCCCGGACCTTAACTGTTGAACCAAACTGGTTGTTTTACACATGTTTTTGGCTGAAATGATATTGCAACATTTGGAGAACTGTGAGACTTAAAAGATCATAGTTTTCTGACTTATGTACTAGTTTAAAAAGCTTGATTTACAGGGATGTTATAAAAAAGTGAACTAAACAGTTTTTCTCCTTCCTTAAACTGGACAAGGCCTGAGATCACAGAACACAGCTATTTGTAAAAGATAGAATCTTACTTATTTTTATAATAGAGTGTAATATGAATAAAGAAGCCGATTAGAGTGTTAATATTTTGTAATGAAAAAAAATCCCAGGGTTTTTATAATACTTACAACATAGGATCTCTTTGCCATCGTGGTCTTGTAGCAACATGTAGAAGTATTTTTCCCTGAGGTTCGTCACTTCTGAATTGGAAAGCCTATAACTAACCTATAACTATTTGCTCACAATATTGCTTTTGATGTGTTAGTAAGAATTTCAATAGGTTTTTGAGAAATTTCTCAGCAGATTTTGGATATCACTCCTTGCATAATGCAAATTATGTTCCAGTAGATACTGTAATAGTAGGCTTTTTAAAATAAGGCAGTCTAGCATCTGAGCATGATAAAACTGAAATTTCCCACTGATATCTCTGTGAAAGTTTTAAGCATATGCTTAACTCTCCACTAAACTAATGGAATTTACAAAGTGCTTTATTCTGCTTTCAGGGCAGTATTCAAAGACGGTCTAAAATTCAGATATTTGATCCATGCAGGGAAAAGAAGCAGGAAAATCAACCAATATCTGCCCATAATTGTTACAGAGAGAGAGAGAGAGAGAGAGAGAGAGAGGGAGTGGAGTTGAAATTTGAAATAACTTTCTTAAACTTCCAGCCAGTTTGTGCAGAGTAGTCAAGCAGCTGAAAACTGTAGTGCAGAAAAGCCCTAAGGCTACTTACTTGATTTGAAGGAGCTGAGAAATGCTAATGTCTTTGCTGCCCTTTGAAAAAGGAAGGCATGATGGCACTAGAGATACAGCTGGTTTTTGTTCATCTAACTAGGCTTAAGCTGGAAAGAACAGACAGGAGAATGTATGGAAATGACATGTTTCCAGCTGCTTAGCAACCACAGTATGGCCCATGTTTTCAACTTTTTATCGTTCCTGCCTTGAAACGTGTCTTTAGGTAAGATCTGTTTGGTTTTAATTTAAATGTTATACTTAGAATTGCATATTCTTTAAGTACTACAATTCTACTCCTTGCAACTACTATTACCATTTCTATTATTTATAACAGGGGTATCAAACTCAAGGCCTGGGGGGGTGGATCCAGCCTGCAGAGTGTTTAGATCTGGACCCGTGCTGGCCTGGAAACAGCAACGGTCTGGCCTGCGGTGCCTCTGCCAGCTCTGTTTTCTCTGGCAGAGGGCTGCAGGAGGCCATTGCAGCTGAAAACGGAATGGGGGGCTTGCACGTAGCCCCATGAGCTCAATTTTTGCTGGCAGAGGGCTATAAAAACAAACTAGAAACAAAACAAAAGGAGAAATGTTTCCTCTTTTGCATTTGAGCATGCAAGAAGGGACAGGAAAGGAGAAAGGGAAAGAGGAAGGACAAAGAAAAAAAAGGAAATATGGGAAGAGAGCAAGGAAGGAAAAATAAGGAAAGAGGAGAAAGAAGAAAGGAGAATGAAGAGTGAAGGAAAAAGAAGAAAAGGAAGGAAGGTAGGAAGGAAGGAGGTTATAATGAGAGTGAGGGAGGGTCTCAGATAAATCCTGCCTTAGCACTTGGCCACCACAGGTGCTCCCGACACTAGTCCCATGTCATACTCACCCTGGCCAAGCCCCCAGGCTCTCCGAGGTCAAATATAACCCTGATGTGGCCCTCAATGAAATTGAGTTTGACACTCCTGACTTATAACAACAATAATATAATTGCTGTTATCCCAGTAATGATCTTAGGAAGATCCCCACAGATAAAAAGGTAGCACTCTCCCTTCAGATCTTTCTCCAGTATTTAAGGAACCATCAGAACATGCACAGGGATCTGGCTATACTATTAATGCAATAACAAACTTCCCTGCCTGTTGCAGAAGTGATATTTCTGCAGGGTCAAAGATGATAAGATGGAAATCCTGGGAAGTCTAGTTGTTTTTAAGAAAAGCACTCTTAAAAGTGGGAAATACCTTAGTGTAAATTGGTACAATGAGAACATGTGTGTGCATTTATGCATTATTGGCAATGAAATAGAAGTGAATATGATAATTTGTATAAACAGGTACAATTTTAACACCCATAGAATCTGAATTTCTTTTTAGTGGCCTGGGAGTTCTTTCTAGTCATGCTACATAATGAATTTTGGCAATATCAATGCAATTTTTTCAGGGTAATATCTCCACATTTTGAGGTGAAAAATGCCCAAGGGAGGTGGAATTAACATAGATTTTAACAAAGAAAATCCTGAATCTTTTCCCATTTTTTTTTAAATACCTAGAAAGTTCAGATGTTCGATGTAGGCCTCCCAATTGCAGCTCTTAAACTTCCAAACAACCCACCACTTTCTTAACATATTTCCTGTTCAACAGAAGGATTGTCCAGCTCTGTTCAAAGGGGAACAGAGAGAGAGCGAGAGAAGTTGGAGATCCCATTATACAGATGGTCTTCTGCTTGTGCAAGTGATGGATTCTAGACAGATTGTAGATGCATACTCACTTCATATGCATGGTACTGCAGTTTCTTTCTTAAATGTTTACATTTTCACTTCATCCAAAAGGCTTTTGAATTCTGTGACTAAATTCATAGGAGGAATCTATACAGGACTATGTATCATCTTCAGTTGATGATACTGTACAGTAAAAGATATGAATCTCCTCTGAGCTTTTGAGATGTCTAGTGAATTTGCAAGGACAGAATAATGGTTGTCATGATGGTGGAGAAGACCAGGATAATGTTTTTGCTGCTTGCATGTTTTTAAATTACTAGGTTGGGGGTGAGAGTTGTATGTGCACATATTACAGTATTCTAGCTACTGATATTCCCTTGTTGTGAAATCTTTACTGCTTCCATCAGTGAATGCATTTTCCACTTTTTTATTTCCTCAGGGAATCAGTTTCCTTATCATTTTCCTGAAGTACAATCAAAAACAAATACTATCAACTAATGATCTCTCTCCTCTTTTCTTTATACTAGGGAAATTTATTGATATTCTGATTCTTCCACATGTATTGCAATTCATGTAAAATACACAAGAGCAGATTTGGCCAAGTTAATTATTTTCATAATATATAGTATAAAATTGTATGGAAATTTTCCTCTGGGGAGGAAGAAAACCCCCATGTTTTTAACATTTTCATGTTGTACAATAAGGTTATAAAAAGAAATACACCAATAAATATTTTTAAGAACATAGAAACTGAATATATTGTAGTTTCTCAGCAGACATATGAAAGCAATACTTATTCCATTTTATTTTCAATGGGATGTTTTAAAATAGAAATAGAATTTCATGTAAATTAAAACAATTTTCTTTACTAGCTGCTCGTAACTCTTCCTCGACCTTTTCTTTGAACCATAAAATGCAATTCCTCTAATAGGACTGCTGGAGTATGGAAAGTATTTAAGCACTGCAAAAAGTAACAAGTAAATCAAGCAAGGCATTTTATATGTTAAATCTCTCCTAATGCTAGCTTGTAACTTAATCCAGTTCAAGGTTTTCTTACTAGTATTATACAGCTGATGGTTCATAGAGTGTTATATAGCACCAATTCCCTGTTCCAAATTGGAATTTGGGAAGATCCATTATAGCAGTCTGTAGTGGAACAGGGATTGGCACAATTCATTTTTTAAATTGATTGCTGAAGACCTTAAACATGGATAATTGAAGATGTGACTTGGATGCTACAAATGTACAAATTTTATTACGAACTTTTCTGATCACAAAAGGGGTGGAAAAGAGGACAGTCATCTGAGGGAGAAATGCAGACCATTTCTATAAACCATAGCCAGCTGTGCCTGCTCTACCTCATATTCTGTAGTTCTGCCTATGGCATCAGTCAGGTTATGACTGTTGATGCTGTAATTTATTAGATAGTGTTTATATCGGGTGTCAAACTGGATTTCTTCGGGGATTGGATGGATGCCTTCTGCAGCACCCTGCCAACCAAAATGGGGCATGGGGGGGGTCTGCACGCGACCCCCCCGTGCCTTGTTTTTGCCCTCCATGGCTTCCTGCAGCACTCTGCCGGATGAAAATGGCCCACACGGCCCTTTTTTCAGCCCTTCTTCAGCCCAGTTTTGGCTTGGTTTCAGTCCAGTTTTGGCCTGGTTTTCGGCCCAGTTTCAGCAGGCAGAATGCTGCAGGAGGCTATGGAGGGTGAAAACAAGGTGTGGGTTTTAGCCACCAGAGGTACCACAGGCCGGTCCTTTGATATTTCCAGACTGGCCCCATGGGCCAGATTTAAGCACCCCGCAGGCTGGAACCAGTCTGTAGGCCTTGAGTTTGACATATTGGCCCTGATATATAGTATCATATTGACTACTTTATTCCACCATGAAAAAGCTGTAGTTGCATTGAATACTGTATTTGTGATGTGTTTTCATCCACCTTCCATTACTTGTTTTCTTTCAAGATAATGAGATTTTGAGATTTTCACTCTATACTTCAAAAAAGGTTATGTGTTCTAGTTCTTGTAGTGAAAATTAATAAATGATAGGACTATCCCCTCTTGATCTGGGTTAGTGCAATTTGGAAGATAAACAGAAGAAATCAGAAGTTGCTCAGAAGAATTAGAACTACAATATTTCAGTGCAGGGATATTCTATTTTCAGTTCCTATCAAACCACATTGGAGTTTGTATATTCAAGTGCAGCCAAGAAGCTTTAAACAGTTTTATTAGCTCACGCATTGGGATAATCTTTATGATTTAGAACAATTCTTAGCTTGGCCAAAGTGCTGGTTTTTGACCTATACATTTTAAATAAGATACTATTTTGTTCTGTTCCTACATTTGATTTCAAAGTACTTAATGTATTTGATCAGTTATGTCAGATTCACTTCAATCAATATCAGATTTTAATTTTCATTGCTTAATTGGACTATAAGAGTTTAAAATGTTGTGTATGTGTGCATGTGTCCTTTTTTTCTCTGTCTCTTTGTAATTTCGCCGCTCACGTTTTTTTCTTAAAAGTTCTATGTTACCTTAATCCCGGGGTACTTTTATTTGGTTATGTTGCCCAGTTGTCCCGGTTCAGATGTTATCCACCTCTTTCTTCCCTCCTGCACAAATCTTAGTCAAGCAGAGTCATCCTCTTCGGGATGGCCATTTTAGACCATCGCTGCAGTCGTCTTCGGAGGAAAAAAACAAGCCCGGGGGAGATGCGGCTCCCCACAAACAGGCTTGTTGCTTCCTCTTACTCCGCTGCCCCTCCAAGGCAGTTTCAGCCCCTAATCAGGATGATTGGGGCTCTCCGACGAAAGAGCACGAACGATAGCCGCAGAGAGTTGCGATCTACCGCCCGTCGGCGAGGAGGCTCCGCCTTCTTCCTCTAGGAAATGGTCAGACATCTTTATTTCTAGCCACAGTAATGATATCAGGGATGAGTGGGAACTGACAATATTAATATTTTACTATGGAAGCATGAAGGTTAAATGTAAGTTTTGTAGATTGAAGTGGCTTGCAGTTTAGTAACAAAGTCACAGAGTAGGAAGATATAGTAGCCTCTAAGTAAGATAAAATTTTAAAATAAAACTACAGGGTGAGGAGACTTTATGATAGATGGGATACTTTGTCCACTGTAATAGTTTCTTTTAAAAGAAACTAGATAAATCCAAAATTATTGTGGTTGGTTCTTGGGTTATTTTTACCTCTTGTTTTATAGAGTGGCAGTTAACAATAGGAAAACAATAGCAAAATATTGTATATATAGTTCAAATTTCTAATGAACATGAACTTCCAGCAGTGGTCAAAATATATAGAGGTAGATTCTTTGGGCAATAATTAATGCATAGCATCCATTCCTATAATACTAATAATAAAGTTTTATGTGTGTGTGTGATCAAAAGTTCCTGCAAATTTCCAAATCACTGATACTTCATTCAAAATTATTTAGATGCCTACAAATAACAACATTAATGGTCCAGGACTCAGCCAAGTGTTGCATTTTGAATCAATGCTGATTTCTGAATCCTACATTGCCAACAATTACACTGTTTCTTTAGGGGAAAAATGTCCAAAATACTATGTCGAATAACTCATTCTTACATAATTCCAAATAATCACCTTGACACTGTGTGGTAATATATTTTATTAATCATTTTATCATTTTCTGTAAGGCCTTTGTATAACTAGCAGTAAGTCTAGGAAGATGTGGGCATTCTTGGTGGGGGTAGGAGTATCTTTGCTCAGAGTGCCTCATTCTGTTTTGATTCTGCCAGTTTAGAAGGAATAGGAAAATGGGTGAAAGTTCAAGGTACAAGATACACAGTTGTGCTTTCTCATGGGACTTTCCAAACTTTCCCATGAGACTTTCCGTGGCTGCATGATCTCATCCTAGCAAGGTAACATCTGGGACTTTCCAAGATTGTGTGTTCTCATGCTGGTGAAGTAATCTCCTGTTGAGGTCATTGTTTTCTGAATATGCATACTGTATTTTGCTTGTGTTTTTTCTCAATAAATACTGCTACCTGAGTTCTCTCAGGGTTGGCATTTTTTCTCAGAGACAGTTCCCTGTGTCTCATTTCAATGTCAAACCACCATAAATGGTGACCCCGACGTGATAGCTTGGAAAGCTACACGTTTCCGCATCCTATACTCATCGTCGCGTGGACGTCGACTGGGCCCTCATCTTCTTCGCTGGACGAAGATAGATTCTTTTCGTGAGTATGGGGGAGATCTCTCGAAGGCTCAGAAAGAGCACATCAGGGAATTGAGAGGGATCATTGGGAATAGTTTTGGATTTGGAATTGGCAGTAGGGGTTGTGCTGTAGGAAAGAAAGAAATTGAGGACTTACTACAGTATGTTTGGAAAAATATTAAGTCATATCCGGAGGAGGTAGTATTAAAGTAGAGTCCTGGAAAAAGATAGGGAAATATTTGCACGAGGAACCCCGTGCCCCTTCTTCAATTTTGTTAACCTGGAGAGTGATTATGGATGCATTAGCTACTTATGAACAACCGCTCCTATCACCCCCGAAGAAGGTTTGCCGCTTTACCATGCGGTACGTTTGTTGTCACTGACGGCACCTCCAGATAAATCTGGGGACTGTCTGGCGCTAGCAATACTTTGTCAGAGGATAAGAGTTTACCTTTAAGGGTTCAGGTGGATGCAGTTACTGCAGCTATTCAAGAAGCAAAGAATAGAGGGGAATTATCAGGAGATGATTTGGTGGAGTTTGGAGTAGAAGTTCAACTTAATCCAGTGGAAATTGTCATGGATGCTGCATTAAATCTGAGCGGGAGTGGAAGCCTTTACAGCTCAGAATTTTGAGGGAAGTTAAGCAAGCAGCAAAGAATATGGTGTTAGAACGCCATATACTCAGGCATTGTTAGAAGCAGTTGGTTATGGAAATAAAATGATTCCGGCTGACTGGAAAGCTCTGTTGAATATGATTTTAACTCCAGCTCAATATTTGGTGTTAGATCAGAAATGGAGACAGCTGGCAGTCCAGAGGGGAACAGCAAATGTTACCCCAGATCAGCTTTATGGAGCTGGTAATTTTACAACAGTGGAACAACAGAGAGATGGTATGCCTGAGGAAGGGTCTCGTTTCTTCTCCCACAAATAATTTTTCAAGCCATAGGGTCTCTCCTGACAGCGAAGGTGGTGAGAAGACCTTACTAACATCAAACAAGGGAACAATGAACCCTATGAAAATTTCATTAGCAGACTGAAATTGGTTATAGAAAGACAAATTGATAATCAATTCGCCCAGAAAGAGTTGCTTTTAAGTTAGCAGTAGAACAAGCTAACACAGATTGCAAAAGATTTTAAATCCACTGGTAGCAAGTGGAGAGAGAGAAATCGCAGATTTGATTAATGCATGTAGGAAGGTTGGGAGTCAGTCTTTTAACATGGAAACTTTAGCTCTGGCTTTACAAACAGGACATGCTCAAAAGGGGAATTGTTTCAATTGTGGGAAGCCTGGACATTTTAAAGCGCAATGTCGGGCTCCTGGAGGAGGTCAAAGTCAGCAGAATAAGAGATCAATGGGACAGGGTGTTCGTCCTAAATCAGCGTGCCCAAAATGTAAGAAAGAATACCATTGGGCATATCAGATGCTCCTACAGTTTTTACTGATGGAGGGAAAGTTTTGGTGCTTGTGTTTGGAAAGATAAATCTGGAATTTGGCATACAAAAGTGACTTCAGAGCAGAAGTCTGCCCAGCAGGCAGAACTTGCTGCTGTAGTTTTGGCTTTTCAAAATTTTCACAATCAGGATTTTAATTTAATAGTGGATTCATTGTATGTGTATAATTTGTTACCCTTTGTAGCAGGTTCTTATTTGTCTCCTGAATATCACCTGATATTTTAAGATTGCTTTTGCTGTTACAAGGATGTTTGGAGCAGCGTGTGAATGTGTGTTTTGTTGCTCATATTCGTAGTCATAGTAATTTGCCTGGAATTTTATCACAAGGTAATGCCAAAGCTGACAGTGCTGTAACTTCAGTTCTCACTGTCCAGCCATGGGACAGTCATAGTTATTTTCATCAAAACGCTAAAGCATTGGCACAGCAATTCAAACTTACTACTGCAGAAGCTGCTGCCATAATTCAACAATGTCCAACTTGTTCAAAGCAGGGCACGAATATCCCTATGGGAGTTAACCCCAGAGGGTTGAAACCCTCAATGATTTGGCAAATGGATGTTACTCAATATCCGCCATTTGCGCCCTGGAAATATATACATGTGACTGTGGATACTTACTCAGGATTTTTAATGGCTACCCCTCAAAGAGGTGAGATGGTTAAACATGTCATCAATCATTGCATTAAGACTTTTTCAGTTGCTGGAACACCTAAAACTTTAAAAACTGATAATGGTGCGGCTTATCGGAGCACCGGTTTTGATCAGTTTTGCAAACAATGGTCTGTGGAATACAATTCTACTGGGCAGGCTATTGTAGAACGTCATAATTCCACGCTCAAGACCATGTTGACTAAATTAAATAAAAAGGAGGGAAGCTCCTGGGGCTTCCGCGATTCAAGATCAATTAAATCTAGCTTTATATACTTTAAATTTTTAAATTTGTCTGGTAACCCTAGTAGCGGCCAGCAGGCATTTTTCTTCTCCTTCTACAGATGCGGTGAGACCTCGGGTGTTGGTGCGGTTTCTTCCGGATCCAGCATGGGTTCCTGCTGAGCTGATAACGTGGGGACGGGTTATGCAGCAGTTGAACATCTTGGTCAAATTTGTTGGGTTCCTGGTCGGTGTGTTCGGCCTGATCATTTGCAGGCACCTGTGAAGGAAGTTTCGGAACAGCAGGATGGCGCATCTGTGGTTCCTGATCCTGCTGATTCTGCCTAATCTGTCCTGGGCTGCTCGGGTGCGGAGAGAGCAGCGACAGCATGTTCAGCGTGCCGGAGATTTGGGCGATGATTTGTGGACAGATAATAATTACATTAAAGATTTGCGCTCAACTGCCAAAAACTTGAACATCACCAATTGTTGGTTGTGTATGCACCTTCCTGGGAGAGTGGGAGAAGGACTAACATTGCATGGAGTGCCTTTTGAGGAAAAAGATTTAATAAAGAATGCAACCTGGAGAAAACAGTTGTCTTGTGCTACAACAGAGCAATTCCAGATCCTAACCATGGGAGGTAATCTATGGACACAAATTTCTCGAGGTTTTATCCCGCCTTTGGGAATTGCTATGAACTATAGGGATATTCATATTTTAAATAATTTTACTGTTGCTATGTTTAATGATACTATAAAGAATATTAAGATGATTAATGTAGAAATGTCTGAAATTGTGACAGTTACTTTGCAAAATCGATATGCTTTAGATATTATGTTAGCTGCTCAAGGAGGAGTTTGTGCTTTAATTCATTCACATTGTTGTGTTTTTTATACATAATTATGAGCCAAACATTACAAAAACTGTTCAGGACATGGAAGATCGTATTGCTCAGCATCAATCTGGAGCCGATGGGTTTAATGCATCATTCTGGGACAGTCTATGGTCCTGGCTTCCTGATGGATCATGGTTTCGCTCCTTATTGCAAGGGTTGTTATTATTATTGCTATATGTATCTTATTATGTTGTTTTATTCAATGTATTCCTAATCTATTACAAATGTGTACCTCAGTCTTCCGGCGTGTGGGATCAGGTCATGAGGGAACTGTGTACTATGCCACTAAAACACCCCTATCTTTGAATAAATAAAAAGGAGGGAATGTGGTAATATATTTTATTAATCATTTTATCATTTTCTGTAAGGCCTTTGTATAACTAGCAGTAAGTCTAGGAAGATGTGGGCATTCTTGGTGGGGGTAGGAGTATCTTTGCTCAGAGTGCCTCATTCTGTTTTGATTCTGCCAGTTTAGAAGGAATAGGAAAATGGGTGAAAGTTCAAGGTACAAGATACACAGTTGTGCTTTCTCATGGGACTTTCCAAACTTTCCCATGAGACTTTCCGTGGCTGCATGATCTCATCCTAGCAAGGTAACATCTGGGACTTTCCAAGATTGTGTGTTCTCATGCTGGTGAAGTAATCTCCTGTTGAGGTCATTGTTTTCTGAATATGCATACTGTATTTTGCTTGTGTTTTTTCTCAATAAATACTGCTACCTGAGTTCTCTCAGGGTTGGCATTTTTTCTCAGAGACAGTTCCCTGTGTCTCATTTCAATGTCAAACCACCATAACACTGATGCACGGATATTCTGCTTTATTATTTGAGGCCTCTCTGTAGTTGTGAACATTTAAATAAGTATAGTCTAACTGTGATTACACTTGTCAGTTGGGAAAGGACATGTCAAATCATCTGGTGGGGATGGTTTGTAATATTTAAGCCTTTCAGTCCATTTACTTTTAAGGTACACAAGGACTCATAAGAGTTACAGTTACTGTGGAAAAGGCGAATGGCAGCTGTTCCAGACTGGGCTCCCTTGATAGCCATGGTACTTCTTGGAAGTGGATTTCTTCACTTGCATTTCCAGAAAAATCCAAAAAGTACCTATTTAAAGTAGAAGCAACATCCTCATTTTGCAACCAGGGACACACAGTCTGTTAATTTGCCTAGCTTTTGGCAAGTAAGACTGAGAAATAGATGGCTGTTGTAAGGAAATAATGACAAAGAGAGCTTCAACTCTCAGATTCCAGGGAGACCAGGAGGAGGTCTTGCTCTCTTAACCTTTATAGCAGACGTGAAGAGTAACATTAGGTAAAATTGAAGAAATCTGTGGTATGACTTGTTTCTTCAACTTTCTCTCACAATACATCCTCCTGTTAAATGACTGTTGGTTAAGATTAAGATTCACAATTTTGCTCTGCTTGTCTGGAAAACCTTTTTATTATTAATAAAATTAATAAAATTATTATTATTTCAGCCAAAGAAATCAAATTTTTGAGAAGAAGGACATATAGTTGATTGCATTCCCAAGTCTACTTTGATCAGGAGTCATTCCCACACAAACTCTTAAAGGTTTAGATTTGGGATCATGCTCCCTTTTAAGCTGAGAATGTTATGCCATTCATCACTAGGTCTGAGACTGCTATGGCACTTTATATCAATGAGACAACTGACTGGTGGTAACTTGCTAGTTCTGATCTACAGATCAAGGTGCAATAAACTGGGGCCTTCCTCAGCAAAGATTCTGTCAGAAGCTGAGTATTATACTTTGCTAAACAGGCACATGAGTTCTGGAAGTCCAAAAATGAAAGTAAACTAACTGACATATGGGGTAATCAAATAATCACTTGATAATCAATAGTTATAATTAGTCATTTGTAGACCTAAGCAGCTAGCTTAAGCAGCTGAGAATCTAAGAGCTTAACACAATGATCTGAAATAATAATGATTAACAAAAGGCGAACACAGGTCTGAAACAACAATCTGTGGGGAATTTAATATATTACATTTTGCAAGAGAAAGACAGTGAGTCCAAGAAATAAAAGGCTAGGACAAGATTTCAAGAGAGGTGGACATGGACAGACATGGACAGAGTTCAACAAAAGGAGAGGGAGAGTGGGGAGAGTCTTAAAGCTTCTGGCTATAGCAAAAATGCAAGATATTTTCAGATGACCTATTCAGTTTCTTGCTAGAACAAAGAATGCAAGAGACATTATGTCATATAATGTTGCATTCATTGATACACATAATCACATGCTAAAGAGTGCACTTGAGCATATTGCGGGGCATGGTTTAATGTGGGAATAGAGAGCAATTTTGTAAAAAGGAGAGAAGAATTTCTAGCCATGGAGAAAAACACACAGAGAAAAAGACCATTAGAGAAAAGAGAAGGAAGGTTGCATATTAGAAGATGGGAGAAGAAAAAGATTTCTGAAAGGAGACATGATGAAAGGGAAAAAAAATCATTTTCCAACAGTGTTGGGTAATGTGATTATCCAAGAAAATGGGATCCCAATGTATAGAAAAAAGGAGAGGATGTTGGGAAAGGAAAAAGTGGCTAAGGGAGAGAAAGGCTCCAATAAGCAGGACTTTTCTTAGGATAATTCAAGAAAGAGGAGAACAGAGGAGTTTCATACTAGTAAAAGAAAAAACATTCTTATAAAATATTCTGATTTTGGCTACATGATTTCTTCATGTGGATAACTTGGCTATCTTGAAATAGCAAAAATGCATTTTGATTTTAATTTAATACCCTACAGTAATTTTAATTTGATGAAAAAAATATTTTTTATAATTTATTTCAAGCAAGAAGGGGATTTAGTAATAAATCATGAATGGAATAGATTATTCTTATATTTGTTTAATTAAAAACTATGTGCATAGGTAACATTGCATTTTTTTCATTACAAAATCATTACTATTGCAATCTACTACCTCCCTGGCTTCCCACAGATAACATAAATAAAGTATGAGGAAATCTTCCTTCTGACTTTTTAAAATTGGGATATATGAACACTCAGGCAGGTTTCAGAGTGATAGATAGATTTCAGAGTGATAGATAGAAAATAGCATCAACTGTAGATCTTTCCATCATCTCTTAAAGTGAATTCAAAATCACCATCAAGAGAATTTCTTAAGTCTCTTGTCTCAGGCACAAGAAACCAGGAGCTGGGTTAGAGTTTAAAAGTAGTATGACTTTATTCCATGCAACCAATATACAAGAATCTGATCTACTAACAGTCAAGGCAAATTGGTGCCAGATAAGAGTTAGTGGAATTCATAGAGGGTGGGGTGGGGGGTGGATTTAGGTTTCTTGTGGGAGCGTAGCAACTCCAAACTGATGACACGTTTGACTCTGCCCTTGGACTCAGCCTGGTCATTTCCTACACTTGAGGATTCATAGAAAAACAAACGTTTTTCATTAGAGAAGAAAACCTCTCAGAAATTGCATGGTGGGGCTGGACAAAAACTTGTCTCAGTTCTTCAAGAGTCAGAGGAAGAGAGAGGAAGACTTTCCTTTGTCAAACTACTTTAAACAAAAGGCCTGAGAGAAAGTGTAAAAAGTGGAAAGGAAAGTGTAAAATTTCTGGAAAGGAAAATAAAGACAGTAACTAAAAAGTTCATTTTCCCCTTCTCCTCTTCCTTCAGCTGCTTAAGAGATCATTAGTTAAGGCAACAAATAGTAGTTCCAAGGACTGGACTGATGAAGCAAAAAAAAAAAAAGGTTCTGTTCAGTGGTAGGATTCAATTTTTGTTACTACCAGTTCTGTGAGCATGGCTTGATGGGCATAGCAGGGGAAGGATACTGTAAAATCTCCAGTCAGAGGTGGTATTTGCCGGTTCTCTGAACTGCTCAAAATTTCCACTATCGGTTCTCCAGAACTGGTCAGAACCTGCTGAATACCACCTCTGGTCCTGTTAGTACTCTGGCTCAGAAGATCTTCCTTACCTTTTTGCAATTCTTATTATAAGTACTAGAATACTTTAAAAGTGGCTTAGTGGAAGACCTAGTAAAGACATCACCATTTTCCAGTTCCTCAAAACTATAGGTTGAGCATAACCTTTTTTTGTTATTAAAACTTATAGGCCCCTAACTATGTTTGGTGAAGAAGCTTACCACTTACTTTGTAGGAGGGTTAAGAGAAAGGTGGCATGTATAAAACTGCATCAGTGGTGAACTCATATTTGCTTTCCAACACAATCAATGATTGCAAAAAGAAAAAAGAAGTCGTCAGCACCTTGGAAAAGGAAAACTGATTATACATAACTTCATCAACCCCATGGATATTGACTTTTAGGATTTTCTGATCCTGAAACAAGTTGAAGACATGAACCTTGCCCATTTTGACAAGGATTAGGAAAGTAATGTTGTTTGTGCCCAGAAAGTACCATAGGTTAACTCTAGAAATGTTACATCATAGGTGATATAGGGAAGATCTTACAAAACTGTGCAATGGGAACAATAATCTAGGAATAAGTTCAATATTTTATTTCTAAAAGAGGTTTGTTGTTCTTCTGTCTTCTGCTATTTGTATGTGTGCATGTGCGCATGTGTGTGTGTTTCTGTTCTTTGTTTTAAAATATTTTAATGTTTGTAAGCTGGAGGGCCTAATACTGTCTATTCTTAGTGTAAAATGATCCTGAAACAATGGACTTCATCTCCCAAGGTTCTTAGCAATGGGCATGTTGGCTAGGGAAATCTGGAAACTGAAGTTCACACATTTAAAAGTTATCCAAGATGGGAAATAGTGGTATAGTGGTCAGATGTTATACATGATTTGCTCACTCTTACTGTGAATGGCTCATCTCCTTCTCCATACCAAAATGTAAGGAAATAAACCATAAAGAATTCATAGTAACTGAGAGTGATGAACCAGTGCATGAGAACCAATTAGCAGAAATACTCAAAACTAGTTAAAAAGAAAATATATTTACTAAAGTGACATGATTTATTGGTTTTGATCTGTTAATGCTAAAATGTGGAAACATTCTGCATGACGATATTCTCCCCGACCCATTAGTGTCTTAATGGGAACTAGTCAGTTGTTAATGTTTATTGATTTTATTTGAAATGATAAATTAGTAAAATTACTTGGTGATAATTCTTACACATGTTCCTTTTCAACAAAAAGGCAATTAGCTGATCTGATCATTCATTCCATACCTGTCTAAATCCTCCTTATTTCTAAATATATTCACTTCATGCATAAGAAAATGAGAACAAGTTTGGAAAGAAAATGATTGGTGTATCCCCTCCTCTAATAAATTCTTGTAAATGCATTCCAATTTTGCAACTCACGCGGGAGCCTCTCATTAAGCAGGTATTTTCTGCAATCCTTAACTGGATGCCCTACAAAAAGGGTAACAAACTTGCGGCGTCACGCTAGTGTCAACGTGATGTATCGTGATTCCCCCCCCTTTGCTAAACTGGGCGGGGTGGGGCCAGCATCCGGCTTGTTGGCCACAAGTTTTACACCCCTGCCCTACAGAATAAAATCTCTTAATGTCAAAGTCCTTATAAGGAGTGTGTAAATACAGCACTCTCGATTATACCATCAACATTTCCATCCATTTTATAACACGTACAATAATTGGGTTTTTCCCATTTTCAAGCAAGATATAGTTATAAAATCTGATCCTAGATAATGAGCTTAGCCTAGAAAGCTAAACAGGTTTGGATCTGGTTAGTATTTAGATGGGAGGATATTACAAAATCCACGGTATATATGTATATATGCATATATGTATGTATGTGTACAGTATGCATTTATATTCTCCCCAATTATATATGCTCCTATCAGAGTTGGCAAGAGAAACATGCTCTGGTTCCCACTGTTCAAACTGTACTTGTCAGGCTCAAGGAGATGGGCCTTATGATTTGAGGTCAACTCCATACCGTCTAAATTTCTAGAAGTCCCTTAATAGTTGGCTTTGTCACCAGGCCAGGGGCTCTGTTGCTGATCAAATCTTGTGTGTGTGTTTAAAATATGACAGCATTTGACATCTTTATTGTTTTTATTCTTTATTTTGCTGTGTACACCCAGAGTCACTTCTTGTGAAAAGAGTGACCATATAAATTACAAAAATAAGTCTCTCTCTGTGTGTGTGCACACAAACACCTGTATGGGAAGTGTTAAAAATGGAAAGAAGATAGTGACAAATCACTTCTATATTATTGATAAGAAAATTATATTATGTCTATGAAATACCAGGAGACAAACTCAACTTGAAGGAAATTTTACTTTTCTATATGTACCTACTCTAGATTGGAATTATTAATTATGGAAAGTGAGGGATAAACTAATACTCTGACTAAGCCTGTAGTTTAGGGGGAAAATGACTCATTATGCTTCTGACAATTTTAAGAAAAAGCTCCCTTCAACTTTTGTTTATAGGTACATCAATAATGTCAATGTATAATGTTTAAAGGTACATCAATAATGTCAAAGCATCTACTTAAAATTTTAAAATTTTAAACCTTAGGACCAAACCATTTCCCCATATTATAATGAGGGATGCATAGGGCCATAAAAATAAAAAAAGAAATGTATAGATACCTACAATTTAAGTATTTTGCTTAAACTTCTAATGTAGCTGATGATGGATGAGTGTCCAAGGATGTAATGCTTGGCTATACAATATTGAATTGTTGAATCTCCCAGAATAGGAATAATTTGAAAGTGCATGTAAAGAAGCAGTAAAATTCAATCTCTGATGGCTGCAGAAAAGAACTCTAAAAATAGACTGAGCATATGATAGCTAAATCTTGAGCAAGTAGATGAAGCCTGTATTTTTCTTGTTTAAAATGAAAAGTATACAAGCTTCCATTCATTAGAGAACTAATATTAATTGTGACTGGTGATAGTGCAAAATTGCTTGGTCAGTTATTTGCTTTATCAATGGAGTGCTCCCGAAATCAGGATATAATCAACAGAAGGAATAACCTTGAGGCACAGGAGGAAGAGCCATAACCAGAACAATAGATAAAAGAAATCCTGAGTCTGGGCCTGAACTGTAACCTGAGTAAACACATTAAGACAAGACTCTCTCTAGTTTTCATGAAGATAAAGGGAGTGGGAGAGCACATTGAAACTTGTAAAATTCTGTTACCAAAGCCTTATAATAAACATAGAATGAGTATAGATGATTTTGGTTTCCTAGTCTGGTCTACCTTGAGGGGTTGACAAAGGGGAAGGAAAAGGAGGAGAAGGAGAAAGGAGGGGGAGAGGGAGCAAAGGAAGAAGGAGAAGGAGACAGTGTTTCTTTCAAGGACCCATATAAGGGAAATATTTCTAGCTATTACCATCCATTCTGCTTTTGGGAGATTTGTCCTCTCTTTTACTTATGGATTCTTAGAATCAAGAGTCTAGTGTTTCTAACACTCTAATATTCTAATCACTGTAACATTGGAGACCTGGAGCATAAAGAACTTCAAGTGAATAGTATTATGTGTCTTTGCTCCATCCTTTAAATGACAGAGTAATAATAAATATTTTGCTTCTTTCTGATTCTTTGTGTATTGTCAGATGATTTCCCAT
The DNA here is from genome assembly GCF_049901735.1 of Notechis scutatus. Lineage (NCBI taxonomy): Eukaryota > Metazoa > Chordata > Lepidosauria > Squamata > Elapidae > Notechis > Notechis scutatus. Next base: position 124,191,550 of record NC_142009.1, on the reverse strand, counting down.
CTCTACTACTTTTCTAATTGAAATCCTTAGTTGTTTGAAGTTAGTAAATTCCTTTACAGACCTAGGGAAACATGATTAAAATGTTCTTGGAGAGTTGGGTGATTATAATTTCCCATAATAATGTTAAATTAAATAAACTCCAGACAATGTATAAATCAGCACAATGCAAAATAAGATACATTTTCTTGAAAACCAGTATTCCACTATCTTAACATCTTCACAAAATTTGGATAACCACAGTAGCTTTTTGTAACATCAGTTTAAAAATTCAATATTGCTAATTTCAGTACAATATCTCATATTTTTTGGCCCAGGAATACAGTCAAGTTCATCTATTCCCAGATCTTGCCTCTTAATATTAATGTCTCGCTAGCTGGACTCTTATTGCACCCTGTCCCAGTTGCCAGTTGTTTGCTCATTATCTTTAAGGCAGGTATAAACAATTGAAAAATGGGTGATAAACAAAACCATTAAGCCAATTTTGCCATTTACTTTGAGGTTCTTGTGACAGATGCTTCAAAACAAACTTCATTAAACAGCTGTTTGCTTCATTTCAACTTATTATGTGTACAGCAGTGATTCATCTTAGGGGTGAGCATGATGAGGTGTTACAAATTTGTTGCTACAAGGGTTTTTTTGGAAGAGAGGGAAAGAGGAGCCTAATTTAGATGGAAAGCTTTGCCTAGATGTTGTCACACTTGGCATTTTAACTTATGTACCATCTTACTATATTAACATATTGATATGAATTAATATACATTAATTTATACTGAATAGTTCATGAAGCAAGAGCTCCAGTCTGTTCTCTGAGCACTTTTCCCTAGGTTTAAACATTCATGGTGACATTCTGGAAAGCCTCAACTATTCAACAAATCCTATTTTATGTTTCTGAACTTATTTCCTTCCTTATGTAATAGATAACCCTAGACACAACATGGCGGAAACAACACCTAGATGTTGTTTTTGGGGCAACGGGTGACTAACAACTACTGCAGCATCTCTCTTCTTAGTGTTGTAGGGAAGCTGCTTGCCTGTGTTGTACTGAAGAGGCTCCAGGTGCTTGCAGAGAGGGTCTATCCAGAATCACAGTGCAGATTCTGAACCAACAGGTCCACTACTGACATGGTATTTTCCCTTAGACAGTTGCAGAAGAAGTGCAGGGAACAAAGACAGCCACTTTTTGTAGCCTTCATAGATCTTATGAAGGTTTTTTACTTGGTTAGTAGGGATGGCCTTTGAATGTCCACCTCAGCTTCTCAACATCATCAGGTCCTTTCATGACTAAATGAAGGGCATGGTACAGTGGTGGGATTCAATTTTTTTTATTACTGGTTCTGTAGGCGTGGCTTGGTAGGCATGGCAGGGAAAGAATGCTGTAAAATCTCCAGTCAGAGGTGGTATTTGCCAGTTCTCTGAACTTTTCAAAATTTCCACTACCGGTTCTCCAGAACTGGTCAGAACCTGCTGAATACCACCTCTGGCATGGTAGTTTTTGATGGCTTAACATCAGATTCCTTTGACATTCGAAGTGGAGTAAAGCAGGGCTGTCTCCTCATGCTAACTTTATTTGGGATCTTTTTTGCTGTCATGCTGAAACAGCTTTTGGAACTGCAACAGAGGGCATTTATCTCCAGACCAGATCAGACAGAAAACTCTTTAATCTCTAGATTGAGAGCAAAGTCCAAAGTCCAGCTGACATCCTTGCAGGATTTCCTCTTTGCTGACGATGCTGCCATTACTGCTCACTCTATTGAAGACCTTCAACAACTTATGGATTGTTTTAGCAAGGCTTGTGAAGATTTTGGACTAACAAATCAGCCTGAAAAAAACACAAGTCATAGGTTAGGATGTGGATTCACCTCCCTGTATTACAATCTCTGCACAAGAACTGGAGGTTATCCATGACTTTGTGTACCTAGGCTCAACTATGTCCAACACACTCTTTTTAGACACTGAGCTGAATAGATGTATCGGCAAAGCGGCCACCACATTTTCCAGACTTACAAAGAGAATATGGCTTAATAAGAAGCTGTTGGAACATACAAAGATTCAGGCCTATAGAGCCTGTGTCTTGAGCACACTTGTAATGCAGCGAGTCTTGGACCCTTTATGCATGGCAGGAGAGAAAATTTAACACCTTTCATATGTATTGTCTCCAATATATTCTTGGCATCACCTGGTACGACAAAGTTCCAAATAGCACAGTCTTGGAACGTGCTGGAATTTCTAGCATGTATATACTATTGAAACAGTGTCATCTATGCTGGCTTGGGCATGTTGTGAGGATGGCTGATGGGCAGATTCCGAAAGACCTCCTGTATGGAGAATTAGCGCAGGGAAAGCGCCCTAGAGGGAGACCATAGCTGCGATATACGGATATCTGCAAGAGGGATCTAAAGGTCTTGGGAATGGACATTAACAGTTGGGAAACCTTGACCTCTGATCCTTCAGCTTGGGGGATAAAGACGCAGCATGGCCTTCTCCATTTCAAAGAACACTCATTCAGCAGGCTGAGGCAAAGAGGCAGTCCTGGAACCAGCAAAATCTGGAGGCTGGACAGGGGACAGACTGTATCTTTCCTCAGTGTGGAAGGGATTACTACTCTCGAATTGGTCTTTTTAGCCACACTAGATGCTGTTTTAGAACATCTTTTCAGAGCACGATGCCATAGTCTTTTGAGACTGAAGGATGCCAATCATGTAACATATTTTTTTCTAAAATCCTCCCCTATCCAGTACAAAGATAACCTAACCCCTTTAAGCTTTCTAAAAATTCATTTTTGGTACTTTATTCTTCTACTGTTATTTTCAGAATTATCTTTTCTGTTTTGTTTTGGTGGTTATATATAGGCAGGATCATTTCTGTTTTACTCTAATCCTACCACAATTTGGGTCTCAGCTGCTTGGGCTGTTTAATTATTATTCCCATTCATTCTATGCCTGACTATGATGCCAGTTTATTTTCTGAGAGATATGTGAGTGTTTTAAATATGTACATAACACAACCACACATTAGAAATACATACAAGGAAACATACAAGCCTCTTCAGATTTAAAACAAAAATTATTCATGAAAGATAATTAATCTCTCTGTGCTGATGGAAAGATCTGCTTGGAAACAGGAAGCACATTCATCTGAGTGCAGTTGCTGTGATCCACACAGTGCGGAGCTCTGAATGCACTGGGCTCCTGGCCTTGTGAATTATGTATGTCATCCAAGAAGCAACTATAAACTTGCATCTCTCTAAGTAGAATGTGGGTGGAAACTCCATTAGCCTGTAGAAGCTGTAAGCAGAGCAATTACGGTTTGCCTTGTGTATCTGGATCAAGATATTTCAGACATTGTTCACTTGAGTGAGTGTTATGTGAAAATGAGCAACAGACTCTGATGCATAGCAAACAGATTTCTAGTTTTACATTTTAAAAAAAAATCAAATCTCTTGGAGAGACCAAGTTAATAAGCTTAATGTGTGAAGCCATATCAGATGAACAATTATTCTATGCAGATTTTAAAAAATGAAATATGAAAGATTGGCTTTTCTCTTTAGGTTTCCTGGTTTCTGGCTCATTTATATTGCCTCAGGATAGTCTATTAGTATTAACATTAGTGTTAGTATTAATATAAGAAACCCCTGTGGCCTCGAAGTTTGCAAATTACTTTGTGTAAAATTATACATATGTCATTCTGATTGCACTTTTACCTAAAAGTGGCATGCAGTAGATTCAATTTCGTTTTCCTGAGTGATGCTCCATTTCAGCGTTCATCCCATAGGCAGAAAAATGTGGAAGGTCGCTTTCCTAATTTTTCTTCCATTTGCAGTTACTGTTGTAAATCCCCCCCATCCCATCCCCAGAAAGGTAAAAACTTAAGCTGACAGATTTTCCTCATATTTTGCCCACAGTTGCCTTCAGTTGCAGCTTACTGGCTGGGAATTCTGCAAATTGAAGTACAGACATCTTAAGGTTGCTAAAGTTGAAAAAACAGTCTACTAAATCAGTCAGTGCTCCTTTTCATCCTCCTTGGAAGTCTCAACCAGGTTGAAGCTGAACACAAGTCCTAAAATATAAATACAATCATCATAATGTGTGTGTACACAAACAAACCCATCAGAGCTGAATTAAACTCAGCCTTTCTCTGTTACAAAAGAGCCTGGAAAGAACATTTATCTGTTAATGAGTACCATTGAGTATTTAACGTAGTGAAGGACATTTTGTTCAGCTTCTGAGCATTCATTTTAGTTCCTGCACCAGTCTAAGTATTTATCCACAGTACTAATAGTAAAACTTGTTGTTTTACTATTGGTAAAACATTGGTATAGGAGTGCAAAAATGCAGGACTGTTTTATCAAAAACACATAATCAAATTTCAAAAGCACATTTGGTATGCAAATGTATTTCATTTTGGTTAGAGCAAATTGAGTAAATTTCTGTAAAATATGCAGACTGATTTTCCCCCCCTCTGTTTCTAGTACATGAAGCATCAATAAGCCGAACTTCAACTTTCTTCCTGTTCATTTCTGTCTCACTGAACATTCAAGGATTTGGTGGGAAACTGCCAAAAGGTGGCACTTCTCACCTAGTGTTTATCGTTTTGATCTTTCTGTGTCTATATGGATTGACAGTTCCTAGTTGCTTCAAAATATCCAAAAAATGTTAACACCCGCTATGTGAAATAGAGGGGTATTTTAAAAAATACTTTAAAAAGGTAAAAGAACTTGTGTAGTGTGACAGTGATTCTTAGTCAGTTTTTATAACTAAGAATTCATCATGGAAAAGGAAGCTCAAACAGTTGAATCAAGGAAATAAATTGAGGTATGTAATAAAGAGAGTTATTATAGCAGCCTATTGGATTATGCCATATTACCTTTCACTATAGAATTGAAGACTAGAAAAACCCATTGATAGTTAAATTGCTGTGTTGCCAGCATCAGCATATATATTAAGAAATCAAAGAGGAGAGACGGACTGTACCAAAGAAGTAAACTACAGCAAAGTTAAGTTTGACGTTAAGGGGAATAGAAAGAACAGGGGGAAATTTCAAACACTGCAAACTTCACTCTTCATCTCATGCACATTAGATCGAACCATATGAGATCTTGATTGTTACTTATAATAAAATAAAAAGGGTGTGTGCAGGGGTGGGATGCTACCGGTTCAGCCCAGTTCTGTAGAACCTGTAGCTGCAAAGAGCAGCTGACACTGAACCGGTTCGGTGTTTGCCCCCCCCCGCCTGCACGGGCTCTAGGCTGTCCTTTATTCCCTGCTTTTCCCTCCTCGGCTGCTTTGTGCTGAACAGCTGAGGTTGAAAAAGCAGGAAACAAGGACTTTCAAACACCTGCACACTGGAGTGCGGCGCTTGTCAACTGTCCAGGCAGCACTGGGACAATCGTGTGTGCAAATGCTCCACACACGATTGTTCCCAGTTCAGAGAACTGGAAAATCGCTCCACTGGCTGGCCCCTCCCCTCCTCACCCATTCACTCCTTGCAAGCCATCCAACTTGGCATGCCAGCCATCCAACTTGCCTGGTTTGGTAAATTGCTATTTTTCCTTTTTTCCCCGACCATCAGCTGTTCTGCTCTTCCAGGAGATTTAGATTATCTAGAAAGCAGGAAATCCTTGACTTTCCTGCTTTCTAGCTAATCTAAAAGCAGAGCCGAACTTTCCTTAGGACTGAAGCTTTTCAGTGCAGACTCAGGTAGCCGATTGCAGATAGACAGAATTAATCTCTGATTCTGTGAGCAACTCAACCTGCCTGCCTGCTTTGCCTGCTTTTGGGCAAAAGTTGCTCTTTTTTAAATAAAAAAATCAATATTTACATATTTATAATATTTACATACAAGCCATGCCCACAAATTAGGCCACACCCACAGAACTGGTTGTTAAGAAATTTGAATCCCACCCTTGGGTGTGTGTATTGATTTTATCTTTCCCACAGCTTCTTGCATGCCCTTAAAATCTGATCCAGAATGTTTGCCAGATTTTCACATCCCCAAATGGTAAATGTAGTGTGACTAAAAGGGGAAGGAGAGAGAAGAGCTGTAGAATAGAGAATATGGGGAAGTTCTGTTTCAACAAGTGCCAGCATTAAACAAACAAACAAACAATTGGACTATACTGCTGAGGAGCCAATCAGGGAATAAAACAACTCTTCTGACTTTTTGGGGGGCATTTGTTTTCTTTCCAAGTCCAGTTGAAAGCAGAAAAGGGAAAATCCATTCTTAAGCAGTTTAATATTAAATTTAGACAGCAAACTAGGATCACTGAAGTTAGCTCCAGGATTTATAAAGGACCAAGTTTGGGGCTTGTTCTGATGTATGGATGTTTATGTAAATTCTTGGAGGAGAAGGAGCCACTGATTCTTGAGCTAATATTATTTTAGTATTTTATATATGGCCTGCTTGCTTGGATTCAGTTCCTGGTCTGTCAGTATGTATATGCACCTGTGTGCGCTAAAAATTTTAAAAAAACAACCCTAAACTATTTAAAGCAATCCTAGTAGCATTTATGTTCAAAGACTTGAATAATGGTCCAATTTCCCCACAGTCTTCTTAAAGATGATCATTAACGGGTGTGAAACTCAAGTCATCACGGCAGCATCGTGTGATATATTGGGACTTTTCCCCCCTTCGCTAAACCAGGTGGGGATGGGGCCAGCACATGATGCATCCTGCCTGTGGGCCGTGAGTTTGACATCCCTGAGTTAGTAGATGCATTTCCTACTTCTGGAGGCAAAGGATTCCAAGATGTAGAGGAGGCTGCTGAGGAAGCACATTGTAATTTCTCATGTGCACAGAATAGAGAAACTCAGTAAACCTTCCTCACAAGATCTCATTGGAGGGACAAATTCCTGCCAGGAGATGCAAACTAATACATGCTTGGGAGGCAGGCATCTGGTGCTTTATTGAGGATAATCAGTTTGATTTTGACTCACAAGCAAATTGGTAACTGGTGCAATAGTGCTGCAGTTGCAGTTGTACTTCTGGGATCTACCAATTAGCAGACTGGATGTCATACTCTGGATCAAATGAAGCTTCAGGTCATCTTCAAAGGCAGCCCCATCTACAGAGTTTCTTAATCTCTCTTTAGGAAATAATTTCCTTCTCCTTTTTTCTAAGCTTTCTTCTAGATCTCTTATCTTGCTGTATGACAAATAAATAACCTTCTTAAGGAACACATGATACTCATGCTCAAAAAACAACCTGTCTTTATCTGTCTTCTGTCTTCTTACTAGATTAGGTGGGACAGTGGATTTGCTATTTACCTCCTCCCTAGTACACAAGGGACAAAGGGAATTTCTCTGGAGGTCAGACCTTCAAGGTAATCCAGACAACAAACCAAAACCATGAGCATTAGTGCTACCTTTATTGGTGAGATTACAATTTCAATATTCTGAAAGCACTTCTCTTCCTTTGTATTGCTTTCCAGAGAACTAGGGACAGTCCCTTCTGAGATGCTTCCCAAACCTCTATTCTTTCTATGGATTGAGATATTGTTGCCCTAGGTCAGGGGTGTCAAACTCACGTCATCATGGCATCATGTGATGTATTGGGACATTTTCCCCCTTTGCTAAACTGGGCGTGGCCAGCACATGATGCATCTGGCCCATGAGCCAGGAATTTGACAACCCTACTCTAGGTTGTGGCTCCTCCTCCTCTTATTTCCCAAGGTTATTCTCTCAGACCATTACACTGGAATAAGGTGGTAATGGCAGGATACATAGGTGACTTGGGTGTATTGGAAGGGTATAACAGTGTAAGAAGAGGATTTAGGGAATTTTAATGGAAATTAATGGGGGCCTAAATCACCACATTCCATACATGAGCTAATATGCTTCATGACATGGAGTTCTGTCTATGTGGCATTGACTATTCTGCACTGGTGAACACATGAAATACCTTGTCTCCTGTCTTTCTAAAATGTATCATGACATGGTAGTAGACTACTTGACTATGCCATGTCACCAGAATGAAAAATACTGAAATGACAAGGCAGCAGACCAGCTGAGTCTCATTTTCACCAAACTAATGAGAAATAAGAATTGATGGATATAATGAACCCAAATGAAATTTATTACACTGTGAATTTAGTTCAGGTGAATGAATAACAGAATGATAAATGAATGTTTTAATAGAAAATATAAAAGGAATAATCAAATCTATTTTTAGTGCATAAATGATGCTGACTCCACTAATGTTGAAATTTATTTTATTCTGGGTAAATTGTAGATATTATCCTTTTGAGAATTCTAGTCTATTATTGTTATTGTTATTATATTCCTTACAGGTAAACCTAGGCCATGTCAGTAGACCTGACAATTAAGTTTCACAGTTGGAAACAAAGATCAGCTTGCTAATCATTTTCTTCCTTTTCAAGATACTGCACAGTCTGGCCCAAGATAATGTTCTGCATTTGCTTGCAAGAAACTAGCAGTCTTATGAACTATGGCTCATGAACATTAACATGAATATATTCACTCAGCCTAATAATAACAATATCTCTAATTTATTCCCTACATGGTTGGCAGTGATAATTGGCATAAATGGAAATTGCCTCTGCTTTAAATGTCAGCTCAAAGCAGGGGTGGGGACTGGCTAGAGGGAAACAGTAATCCATTTCAGTCTTACAAACAGGGAAGCTACAAGCTCATATCAGATGGGGAGGGGGTAAGAGCTCATTTTTAATTAGTGTCTCATGAAAGCAATTAGAATTGCCTGTCGGGTGAAATATAGAAAGCTTTATTTAGTGGTTTCCTTCCTTTATGTGTTTGTTGTAATTGTTGTTGCACATTATTGTGAAATACAATCAGTACCCTGTGAATTTTGGAGTGGAAGATAGACTTTAAAGTTTTTTTTTCCAATTTTGGCTTCAAAATATAACGGGGGTGAAGAAGGAGTGAAACACAGTGAAACCTCCCTTTGACCAAGAATTACAGTCAACTAATACAAATACATTAACAGAAAATGAACTAACCACACCATACTGTAGGTACAATAACAATTTCAAAAACTGCTATGGGCAGCTTTCTTTTAATATGTCCAGAGAAGTTTCTCACAAGATTAAAAAAAAGATTAAATTTTTTTTGGTAACATGAACAGAGTATTAAGGCCAAACTGTAAATAAAGTCGGAGTCCCTGAATCCTTCTTAGCAACTTTCACTATAACCCATAGGAGAAATGTTGAAATAAACGGAGCTTTGATCATATTCAATGAGCTACTTAATTTAAACATCTTAGACTCATTAAGGAGGGGAATCCTAGCATGCCACTTAAGGTTTGGCTGTGATTCTTTTTTTAAAAAAATTTTTTTTATTGGTTTTTAAAAACAAACATAAACAAAACATAAAAACATCAAGCTATCTTCCATATGTGTACATACAGTGTGCCGGTTGGTTTACAAATTGTTTTGTGCTTCCATTTCGTAGTCTTCAATTACAATTACATTGCATATAATCTCATATTTTCAATCAAAAATTAAATACCTTAGTATCATTATTGATCAATCATTTGACTATACTTTTATTCATTCATGTTTTACAAGATAATCATAATTTACTTAGTTTATTTTATAACAGTTCATATTATCATCCCAAATCTATCCTAAAATCATTTTGTAGATATAATAAGAAAGAAGTACATCTTTATATATTTATTATTTTCTAAAAGTCTACATATTTCATTACTGTATTTTATTGTCTAACCATTGATAGAAAAGATCCCAAATTTTATAAAATTGTTTATCCTCTTGTTCTCTAATTTCAAATGTCAATCTACTCATTTCAGCACATTCCAATATTTTCTTAATGATTTCTTCCTGTGATGGTATTTTCTCATTTTTCCAGTTTTTAGCAAATACAATCCTAGCCGCTGTTAATATATTTACAATCAGGTATTTCAAGTCTTTACTATATATTTCAGGTAAAATTCCCAATAAAAATATTTCTGGTTTCAAGTCTATATGTTTTTTTGTCATTTTTTCCAACCACATGTGGATTTTAGTCCAGTATTTTTTAGCATCCGCACAAGTCCACCGCATATGGTAATATGAGCCAGGTGTCTGATGACATTTCCAACATTTTTCGGATTTATTCTTGAACATTCTTGCTATACTTGTCGGGGGAAAATGCCACCTGTAAAACATCTTATACAAATTTTCTTTATATGCTGTTGACATTGTCATTTTATAATTTTGAGACCACAGTTTTTGCCATTTCTCTAAATCAATCCCATATCCAAAATTCTTCCCCCAAGCAATCATAGTTTCTTTAACTTGTTCTTCTTCTAGTTTAATTTCTAATAAATATCCATACAGTTTTTTAATCACCTTTTCATCAGTACCTGTCAAAATCTTATCTAAATCAGTCAATTTATCATAGAATCCTTCCATTTTAGAATCTTTATCATACCTTGAATGTATTTGCGCATATGAAAACCAATTCATCTTTATACCTTGTTCCTCTGGTTTTTGCATAGATTTAAGTTCATCCTTTTCATTCAGTATTTCACCATATCTAACTGTTTGTTCCTTTTTGTATATTATAGGATACAAGAATGCTTCAATAGTCTATAACCAGACTGGAATTTTCAAATAACATTATCTTTTAATCTTCTCCCAGTTTAACCATAGAGACTCCCGTATATAATGTCTTCTAAAGTACCCCTGTGTTTTAGTTCCTTTATACCATAAAAAAGCATGCCACCCCAACAACAAATCATGTCCTTCTAATGTCAACAGTCTAGTATTTCTTAATGTTATCGATTCCTTAACCCACATCAGATTTGTAGCTTGATAGTACAACTCCCAATTAGGCAAACCAAATCCTCTAATTCTAACATCTTGCAAAAGTTTTAACTTTATTCTCACTTTCTTACCTTGCCATATATATTTCAACACAATTTTATTTAAATCTTCAAAGTAATCTTTTCCAAGCCTAATTGGAATTGTTTGAAACAAATATAAAATTCTGGGTAATATATTCATCTTGATTGTTGAAATTCTCCCTATTAGTGACAGTTGTAAATTTTCCCATTTCGCCAGATCTAGCGCTATCTGCTGTTTAAGTTTGATATAATTATTCTCTTTTAATGTACTACATCTTGCTGTCAAATATATCCCCAAGTACTTAATCTTATTCATGACCTGAATTTTCCTTTTGTCTTAATAGCATATTCTTTGTCAAGATCTTTGTCTTATCTTTATTTATTTTCAAACCAGTCACCTTTCCATATGTCTCTATCTTTTCTATCAATTTTGATGCTGTTTCTAAAGGGTCTTCTAAGATGAAAACCAGATCATCTGCAAATGCTTGCAGCTTAAATTCTTCCTTTTTGATTTTCATTCCTTTTATATTCTTTTCATCTCTAATATTTCTGTTTAGCACTTCCAAAGTTAACACAAACAACAAAGGTGATAGTGGACACCCTTGTCTTGTTCCTTTTCTTATATTGATAGAGTCTGTCAGTTCTCCCTCTATCATTACCTTTGCTGTTTGCTTATAGTATATAGCTTCTATTGCTTGAATAAATTTTCTAGCAAAACCCATCTGTTCCAACAGTAATAACATGAATTGCCAATTCACATTATCAAATGCCTTCTGTGCATCTAGAAATATCAGAGCCATTTGTTTTTCAGGATGTGCCTCATAGTATTCCAAGGTGTCCAAGATTACTCTCATATTGTCTTTAATTTGTCTTTTTGGCAGAAATCAATTTTGATCAGGATGAATAAAATTATTTAAATATTTTTTAAGTCTTTCTGCCAATATTGAAGCAAAAATCTTATAATCTGTATTTAGTAGAGAAATGGGTCTATAGTTCTTAATTTGTAATGGATCAGCCTCCTCTTTTGGAATAAGTGTAATATAGGCTTCTGACCATGATTTAGGTATCTTCTTCTTTAACATAACTTCATTCATAACTTCTAGCAATGGAAGATTCAACAATTCTTGTAATGTTTTGTAAAATTCTGCCAGAAGTCCATCTGGGCCTGGTGCCTTTCCATTATTTTGCTTCTTGAGTGCTTCAGTTAACTCCATCATTGTTATATTGCTTTCTAACATTGTTTCAATCTCTTTAGGTATCTGAGGTAAATTAGCATTCTGTAAGTACTGTTTAACTCGTTCCTCATCAATATTCTTTTGCATATATAATTTCCCATAGTAGTCTCGAATGATTTCCTTCTTCTCTTTACTACCATAGCAAACTTGGCCTTGGTCATCTATTAATTGCAATATTTTCCTTGATTCTTTCTCCTTTCTCAATTTGTATGCTAACCATCTACCTGGTTTGTTTGCATCTTCAAAGTAGTTCTGTTTAGCACCTCTAATTTTCTGTGCTAATTCTTCTTTTTCTAGTTCACCCATTTTATGTTTAATTATATCCATTTTTAGCTTGATGTCCTTTTTCTGTGGCATTTTCTGTAGCTCTTTTTCAAGTCTTTTATACTCATCCTCTAAGGCCTTAGATGCTAGTCTTTTCATAGTATTCCTTTTCCTTGTATAGTCTATTATCAAGCCTCTAACATATGCCTTCATTGTATCCCATACATTCTGAATTGATGTATCTCCTTTTTTTTTCTCTAAAGAAAGAAGCCAGTTCTTTCTCCATCCACTGTGTGAAGTCTTTTTCCTTTAAAATAGTATTATTTATCGTTCATCTAGATCATCTTTTTTGTCCTTTCCATTTAATTGTCATTGGATTGTGATCTGCCCAAGTACTTGTTTCAATATTTATTTCTTGAATATTAATTATTAATTCTGTTGACATCCATATCATATCTATTCTGGACCATGATAAGTGTCTATTTGAATAAAAGGTGTATTGTTTAGTTTTAGCATTTCTTTCTCTCCATGTATCTTTTAAGTTTATTTCATCTACCATTTTAAAAAAAGATTTAGGGAGAATCTTTCTGTTTTGCTTTATTGTTTTCTGTACTGTATAGTCCAATTTATTGTCTACAATTCCATTAAAATCTCCCATCATAACTATATTAGCATAGTCCAGTTCAATTATTTTCATATGTAATTTTTTGTAGAATTCTTCTTGTTTGTCATTTGGAGCATAGATTGCAATCAGGAGTGTTTTCGTATTATTGTCCATTATTTCCACCATTAGTATTCTTCCATCATCATCAGTATAAATCAATTTTGCTGGGGTGGTCTCTTTAATATATAAAACCACTCCTCTTTTCTTACATTGTGTCAAGGAAGTAAATATTTTCCCTAATTTTGGCTGTATCAACAATTGTTCATATTGTTTTTTAATATGTACTTCTTGTAGACAAATTATATCAAATTTTAATTTCTCTAATTTATGAAAGGTTTTCCTTCTTTTAACGGCTGAGTTAAGTCCATTTATATTAATTGTAATCAATTTTTTCTCTTCCATGGTTATATTTTGTAGTTAAGTTTAGCAGCTCTCGTAGATCTTAGTTGACGTTGTTCTTTGGCTTCCACCTTTCCACCTACTGCACCTTCTTCTTTTTCAGTCGCCATTTGGCCGTCCTCTTGGAATTCAATTAGTGAGATCTCTTTTTCTGCCTCTTCCTCTTTCCCTCCAAAAAATTCTGTATAAAATAATTCCGCTTTCTCAATTGAGTCAATTCTATGTCTCTGTTCTTGCCATGTGAACATTAAACCTTCTGGAATCAGCCATCTATAATTCACCTCTTTTTTAAGTAGCATTTTAGTCAGGAATCGGTATTCTCTTCTCATCTCTCTCACTCTTCTGGGTATTTGTTTCAAGACCACAATCTCCTTTTCTTTATATTTCAATGTTTTCTCTTTTGCCACTTGCAATATTTGCGTTTTAATGGCTTTCTTTGTAAATCTAATGTGAACTTCTCTTGGTAAGCTATTTCTCATCGCATATCTTGTGAAAACTCGATAAACCTCATATATTCCATCCATCATCTTCTCTTGAGTTATTTCCAAAGCTTCAGCCAGTATTTCTATCATTATCTCAGTTAAGTTTTGTCCTTTTTCTTCCTCTACGTTTTGGAATCTAAGATAGAATTCTGATCTATCCATCTCCCATCTCAACATACCACTTTTATCTTGTTCAACCACCATTAATCTATTATCAATATCTCCAATCTTCTTGTCTCTTTGTTTATCTTCTTCTTCAATTTTTTGGAATCTCTCATCATACTTCAACATCATTTGTTGGATGTTCTCCACTTTTTCATCGGTTTTCCCTGTTCTTTGTTCAATGTTCTCTGTTCTTTGTTCAATGTTCTCTATTCTCTTCAATATTCTCTGATCTTGCTTGAATATTTTGAATTCCTTGCATAATCATCTGCAGAGTCACTTTTTCTTGTTCTTTTTCTTGCTTTAACATTGTCTGTATTGAACGTTGTCCTCCAGATGGTGGAGAGGAAGAAGTAGAAGTTGAAGGACCAGGAGCTGTAAATTTCCTACTCATTTTAAGCAATTCAAAATCTTCAGGTTCTTCTAAACCTTAATCCAATTGTGAAGTAACCAATTATAGTTCAAAATAAAAATAGTAGAAAAAAGAAGCCCAATAAAAATGATGGGGAAAAAAAAAGGGAGGACAAAATTTCTTCAGTTTCTTGTATACCTTAATCCAATCAATAGTTAGATGAAGAAAAAGGCTTGAAAAAAAAGGAAAAAAGAAAAATTCTTCAGGTTCTTCAACACCTTAATCCAATTAAAAGGTCTCAAATAGAAAAGAGTGCATAAGAATAAACCAGAAAGGTAGATGAAAAAACAAAAATACCAGGAAAGGAGAAAAAAAGGCTATTCCCTTAAAAAAAGGGAAACAATACTAAGGCTTTCCCTTTAAAATAAAAAGCAAGCGTAGAGATTGGACTTCCAAAGAAAAAAAGAAAAACAAAGATAAGCTCCAACAAAGCCAAAAACCCAAATAGTTATTACAAAAAAAAAAAAAAAAAAAAGATAAAATGAAATACAATAAAGCTGGTGAGGAGGGATAGCACAACTTAGAAAAAGTAAAAAGAGCACACTGCACTTTGTTTAATTATCCAAGGCTCTTATTATAGCTCTCTTCTCCAAAAACTTATCACCTTTTTTCCCCTAGGTTTCAACACCAGACTCCAGCTGTTGATAGAAACCCAGAAGAGCATGTGCAATAATACTCTCCCATGCTCTTCCCTCTATCTTATCAAATGGCAATGTCCTTGAAAAAGAGTCTCAGTTCGTTCTTTCTCAGCTTTGTCTGGTCACAGGGAAATAGAATATTTTCAAGCCTCTAGTTGGCAGTGTTACAAAGTTTCTTTGCTCTCACTTTCCCCCTCCTTTTCCAAGCAAGATATAATAAGAATTAATAAAAAAAAAGAAAAAGATATTTTAAAAAAAATAACTAAAGGGAGCCTCTAGCCTAAAATATTACAAAATCAAAAAGGAGAAGAAAAAAAAGATGTAAACGAAAAAAACCAGTCCAGTTTCAAAATACAAGATCGTGTATAGAAAATCCAGCAATGAGAAAAAAAACATTTCTTTGACATTCCTGTTTAAAATCGCCGCTTAATCACTTCTGTCAAAACTTTTACAGATTCTTTTCCTTAGGGTGTCCTTTCAGATCTTAGAATAAAGAAAAAGTTCTCACCAAACCGGCACACTCTCTCTTTCGGTTCTCTTCCGTTTCGGAGCTGTCCCAACTTCAGCAGCTTTAATGGCTGCCTCTTTGCCGCTGGCAAGAAGAGCTTCTCCTGGATCTACCAGGGACTTTGCAGTATCCCTGGGATCGACAGGATGCACTCTTCACTTTCACTGTCTCTTCGGGATGGTTTAGATCTGATAGGACCGTCCAGGAGCAAAGATATCGGCAGCGATCTCAGACCTCCAAGATCGCATGCCGTATCGTCACGACGCCAGCTCCGCCCTGTGGGTTTGGCTGTGATTCTGAACCCTCTGAAAATTAGGAATCCTGTTTGGTAGTTTCCATGTTCTTTCATTTTCTCTACTATATTTCTACACCAAATCCTCTCTTCTGCCTCATCAATATGCCTTATTGCCTACCTTTTGTATCCTTATCTACTTCAAAACAATTTAGTTTGCTAGAACCATATCTTCATATTATCTTTGTCTGACAAATATAACAATGCAAAGTTAAGCATTTGACAGTCAACTGTTCTTTAATGGTACTTTCAACCTGTCCCAGGATAGAGACTTACTTATCCTTATCAGAGGACTGCCCATGATTCATGATCAACTGCTGATGTGCAACCGTCTTTGTCAGAGTCTGTTTTTTTTATTTTAAAGCCTTGAAGAGAAGACATTTCTTTCATCCTATGCTATACCATTTAAACACTTTGCTATGATCCTTCTATACTCTTTGACTTGGTTGTGTGATTTCAGAAATATATGTGAAGGCAAAGTGACAGCTGAGCAGGTGTACTGTAAGACTTCACTGGTTTTCCTGTGGCATTTTAATAGCATGTAATTCCATCCTGAAAAGACAGACCTGGAATAGGTGCACTATCTTTGCCCTCACTGTCTTTTCCCTTAAGTACAGAGAACCATAGTCTCCAATTGAGAGTCCCTTTATCGAGGCCTTTCACCCATAGTTAAACCACCCAGAGTCACATGCTGAGTGGACAGCCTTAAACTATGAATAAATAAAATCTGTCAGAAATCATGAAATGTTCAGTAGAATCCTGATATTCCAGGCTTCTTGGTCCTGTGGAAAATGATTGGACCGAAAGAAGAGTTTTCAATGAAGACAGGTCCTCTGTATAGATGAAAGACAACATAGGAGGTAAAATAATTGATACTCTTAAATTTAATGATTTGATTAAATATCAAATATAGCTTTAAACCCCAGATATACAAATATTATTTTTGCTTTTTCTGATACATGAATAATTTTATATATTTTGTCTCATTAAAATTAAGGAATGTCACATTCTGATAGCATCCTAATGGTCCTTATTTCATATCTTACTTAATTTTGGGATCTGGTGCCAGAACCTGTTTCTTTTTCTTCCAACTTTTTCTTTTCTTTCTTAAATCTTTTAATCATTACTGCTGCAGAATATGGAACCCTTTTTTCCCTTCCCTTTTTTAAATTGAATGGATGTGGCTTTGGAAGAGTTTTTAGTCAAAGATACGTTAGATGAGTAAATACATTGAATATCACATACACCAGGGTATACTGAATGAATCCAGGGGTATTAACTTCCACTGAATTGTGTATGGAATTTCAGTCTCATTTGTTTTTAATGTACCAATTTGATAAAGATATTCCTTTAATAATTCCAAGATTTTTGATTATTATAATGAATGGAATTTTACCACATTGCTTCCAGTGCTTGTTTATTTAGCAGAAAAAGGCAGTTATCTTAATGCAAGTGCTTTGATAAAAAGTGAAGAAGGCCATGGTCTGTAAATCAAAAGCTTTTATCACGTTGCTATCAACATAAATGTAACTCTTCATCATTGAAGAGATCCTTTCATTACAGCAAGGGAATCCTATTGTTCCTACAGATTTTCATTTTTCTAATTAGAGTTCTGTTACCTTATTAACTGTTGTTACACAAATCTTTTAAAGCAGATTGTTTTTCTATTTAGTTGTGCTGACCAACGATTCTTGTAATTCCAAACTATCTATATGGAATCAGGCTGGGAGAGGAGCAAAAAAATGTTTGGGGCTGTGAATATACAACTGCACGTTCTCATGTGAAAGAGAAATTTTCTAAGTCAACACTCAAAACACATTTCATATGCAACTGCTTTCTTAATTCCCTGTTTAACAACCATTATGAAACATTTATAGAGGATTATAAAGATACATGGTTTTTATATGATGACAAATCATTGTCAAAGAGATCACTAGTCCCTTACTTGGAATGCATGCAAGCAAACAGAATAAATTGCTTCAAATAACAATGTAGAGGCAGAGCACTTTCAGCAAATGCAACCATATTTAAGTTCTGGGTTTTATTAAACAAGCATGAGGTTCACCAGAGAAATCGCTGTAGCAAGCCAGAGGTGAAATCAGAATATACAATCTGCATGAATTTCAAAATCATCTTTGGTGCATCCCCTAGTTACAATGAAATAGATGAAAATACTATACAGATCTTTCTGAAACCAATGAATAATCCACAAATCATCCTCTGTTTTTCCTCTGTGCAATCAGAAGTTAATATTCAACATTCCTACCTGTCATGATTGTCCATTGGATATTCTAAGTTTTCTGATAACTTGGATCCTGTCTCATCAATGTGATAAGTACTTAGCAGGAGAAAGCAATCTGTTTTTGTGTTGTTTTTTTCTGTCCTCCCTTTTCTGATGCTATTGCAGTTGAACTATGATACCAAGTGTAGCCTGCCACCAAAGTCAGATAGCGAGTAATCCCAACAAAAAGGAGAGAGAGAGAGAGATTCAGTTGTAGAGATCACTTTAAACAAGAAAATTGTAATGAAATCCTCATATCTGAAGTGTAATGTTCTTATTTAATTTCAAAGTGCAAATGGGGGCTATGTATATATGTGCAAAGGAAATTCTTGTTTTTCATTAACTTGTGATCTACATCCTCTGTGACTTGCCACATTTCAACAAAATTAGTTCAAAAATAAAAACTAAAACAACTTTCAAAGGTGACATGATTAAACAACTTCATATTTTGGAGAATTAAAAATAATATTTTTGAAAGCAACTCTAGAACGTGCACCTAGTTTACATTCCATCTTTGTCCTGAATACATTGTAGGAAGTATTCCATGTCAGTGAAGAAACAGATTATAACTGCAGTTTCTTAAGAGCTGAATCTTTTCCTCGGGCCTTAAAAGGAGGACTGAAAAAAGACAAGGCTATCTTAAACAGGTGTCACACTTTAAGTTCCAGCAATTTCCAAAGCATCTCTTGCACTATGCATGATTTTCAGATCATGCATAGTGCAATTGAAAATACTCATTTCCTGCTGTGGAGTGCTTTTGCTGCTGTAATATCTGAGTAGATTCTTATACATATAGGCAGGGTGGGGGGGAAGGCTCCTATCCTGAAGGCCAGCTAAAGCTTTCAAGAACTACAGATTTATTTGAAGCCAATTCAGGGTTTGCAAGTTGAATTACAGACAATAGCTTCTCATTTTATACTGAGATTAATTACACTGAAATCCTTTTTAAAAAGTGTATGCAAATTTAGGTTAAAGATTTCCTTGAGATATGCTTGCAGGGGCTTATTAAATATCAATTTGAAAGAAAAGTTTAAAGATCCCTTTTGGCAGCATAGTATGGATGGGCTAAAATAAAACCACTGAACTTGCTGCCCTGAGCTTATCTTTTGATAACTACAAAATGAATATAATGTTACTGTAGAAGTTGAAATGCCTGAAATATTCATACATTTTTACACACCAAATGTGACCTCCTCTCCTGCTTCCCATATGACATCCATTTTTATGTTATTTTTTCATCCCTTTTCTGAAGGACAGAGAACAGTTGGAATGAAAAATCTCTATAAAAAAGAGAATATGTAGTCATATATTTTAAGTCTAAATTTAAACTAGAAATTTTATTCAACTAATGGCTCTTATTCCTTGTTGCAAAATGAACCTTTTCAAATTAGAAATGTAAGTAATTTTCATTAGTGTCATACTTGATCATCTTGAAGCAAATCAGTGTATTATATTGAAGGTGATGTTACAGAGAGAGTTCAAAAAGAACTGCTATATTTTAGCTGCAAATATGTGGATGATTGCTAGAGAACAGAGAGATGCCGAGAATCCTATGTACTCAGATCATATAATCATACGCAAAAGATTCTTGTCTTTGCCTATAAAATAGATTTTGTAGAAGCTTTATGAAAAAAAAGCTCAACTTCAAAAAAATAAATAAATTCAAAAGCTTCATCCACAAAGTGAAAACCACATACCCACACACTACCAAAAACTTTGATTATGAATCTTCTTTAATGGTAAAATACAGTTTATCTATCTATCTATCTATCTATCTATCTATCTATCTATCTATCTATCTATCATCTCATCATTTTATCCCACTTTTTATTTTTTTATTTTTTCATAATTAACTCAAGATGGTAAACAGTCTTACTATGTGTTTCTCCCACTATTTCCCCCACAACAACAATCCTGTGAAGTGGGTTGAGCTGAGAGATAATCATGGTTTAAGGTCACCCAGCCAGATTTCCTGCTTAAGATGGGATTAGAACTCAACATCTTGTTTCTAGGCCAGCACCTTAACCACTACACCAAAACTGGTTTTTAAATTAATGTAAATGGAAAGGTTTTCTGCAGGAACTTTCTTCAAACTCTTTGAGGCCACTCAAAGTCAGTGCAATAATCTGCATCTTTCCTGTATATTATGTTTCGTATAGCAGTTATCCAGTATGAAAGTTCTTAAATACGGGTAACTAAGGGGCCTTATTGTCATCTTTTCATCTGAACAAACAAAAGTAAAGTAAAAAAAATGGCAAACAAGCTCACCAGAGAAAAATGGGAATTGAGCCATAGGTAAAAGAAAAGGCTAAAGAATTTAAAACCAGAATCCTTTGGAATGCAAAATCTAGAATGGATATACTAGTTAGTATAGGTATAGTACAGTACAGTACAGTAATAAAGAAATACATGATGTACTTCATCTCATCATCTAAAAAGCATTTTAAACTTACTAATCACATAGTGGCTGGGAATAGTAACTTACTGACCTTTGCCTTTATGAAATAGTTCTATTCCACCTGAGACACAAGACACAGATCAAGATACATTTTTCACCTGAGTCATCACAATGACCCAAGGAAGCACCTCTAGTTCCAGAATTGAACACTGTGGCCAGGTCCTTCAAATTGAACTTGCTTGATTTGATTTGGCCAGCTGTTTTAGTGAAGTAAAAGGGCTCATGCCTGGACAAGGCATAGAGAAAAGCCTTTTTAGAATCCAGCTCAAAGCAGGACATCTGCTCTGAACTTGTCTTTCAAAAAGAAATGCTGCTTCAGTTCCATACTTTGTTTAAAGGTGTGCTTTGATCAAAACTTGGTTAATTAAAACATCAGTTTGGAGCTTTGCCCAGTCCTATGACCTACTTCCCTGCTGCTTTGCCCCCCCAAAAAAAAAAAAAAAAAACTGGCAAAATTTCAATTTAACAAAGTCCAATTTAGTAGATTTCAGATACAACTAACAAAATTTGTATCCAAATTTTGTTATCTTAAGTCACATAAAATAACATAATGGGCACTGATTTACAAGAATTGTATTATTATGCAATTACATATATTAAAATGATGTGGATAATGACATTTGCATAATGATACAAATATGCACATGATACGCCTTTCCCAAATGACCCATTAAATTATATTTGCATTAATACTGGATTTTATTCAACTATACTTACATAGTATATTTTTAGTATTTGTATATAAATTCCTCCAATATTTGCTTTTTTCCTCATAGCCTTTTTGTCTAACATAAGCTTACTTTTCCACATATATGCTTCATTAACCGCTAAGTTCCACAATGTGCTATCTTTTCAGTGACATTCATAATGTAGACATTATATGATAGAACCTAAGAAGAGGAGCTGAAATGTATTCTTCTATTCTTGGCAATTTTGGACAAGAAAAAACTTTATCTGGTTCTTGGCCAAACCTAGAGCCAAAGCATTGTGAGATAGGCCCATCTTTTCCAGATAATAAAAAGCCCATTGTACTCCTAAACAAATACCTTGACTAACCCCAGAGCTAACTGGTGTGCACAACACAGAGAGTTAATTTATTGAAAGAGTTAATGAGTTGGGGGTTCATGAAAACATTGGTATTATATGTAGAAATTACAATGATGCTTAAAAATAATTCTTAGTACTATAGCAGATATTTACTGACCTTTTCAGGAGTGATAATAATAACTGCCTCATCTTACAGGATTTTTGGTGGCAAAAGTCATTCTGTAATCTTTCTTAATCGTATCACATGAAGCTATATTTCCTAGACCTTTTGAGCTTCTTTTCCACAAAGTTGTGATCTATTCTAAGCTGCTTACTTAATTAAAATTAATAAAAGGGAAAACAGAATCTATTCTAAAGCTCTAGAGTTGTGCTATGTTATAATTAGCTGTAAAATATATGCTACCCATTGTTGGCAAATAAAAGATGGGGTCTTTTAAATAGCATTGATTAATTCAAAGTTTGGCTGATATATTTAAATTTTCTTCATGAGAGTTGCATGCAATTACTTTCAAGTGAGATTTTGCTTACTGAAAGATCATTATACGATAATTTCTTGTCATTTTGTAAATGGCTGTTTACTCTTAAACTATTTATGTCAGATGGAATTGTGTTTCCCCTCTCCTATATTAAAATATATGCATTGATATGGTAACATACTAATTAGTTGGTATTGGATCTTTCTTTTTGTGATGGATGGTGTGAGTGATGCTCATGCTGACTAATTATCAAGTAAGAGGTCTTCTGTGTGCAGTTAGAGAAGGGACTGTCTTCCAGGTTAGAATGTTTCAACAATTGTTCCTAGATTTAAAGCCCTTTATCAATCTGGGAAAGATGCTTAGAGGACCCCTTCTGCAATGCTGGCCTATCTACACTAAATATTTTCTATGCTGGATGGCTTCAGCAAATCATCCTGGAACTGTCTACTCTTTAAGACCTTCAATACTGGCACTGAAGGAGAAGGTTCTTCCTTCTGTATATGGAAGACATCCATCCTAAAGTTTTCTCAGAATGTACTATGGAGATTCCAAAGCTAGACAGCTGCAATGGGGGCAATGACTAATCCTTTCCCACAGCTTGTTTCTCTCCATTTGTTGACAAGCAATTCAGAGAATCCTGAGGTGTACACAATTTTTAGAGCTTATGGGCTTTCCCAACCACTTGCCAGATGAAAAGGGATTGACAGGATTTAGTTGCATTAAGCTGCACAGCCCTTAAGTGCCTTGGCTCACAATGGCATCTTAGAGACTGACTGACTGAGGAGGTTTTGGGTTGGTAGTTTTGACAGTTGTACCTACAACCTGCTCTAGCCAGTCAGCTTAGGAAATCTAAGGCTAATGTTACAGGAAATGGTTCTTCTTAGCTTTCTCTTGAATCTGTTTTTGAAGAAATGCTCCTCTCAGTCTTGTTTTACAGTGTCAACTCTGAAGAGAAGGCTGAGGGAGACTCCAGGTCAGCCTGAAACAAAGCAACACATTTCATTTCACTGATAGAAAAGTGGGGTGCTTTGCGAAGCATCTTTGAAAGGGTGCTTTATTTGAAGCCTTGTTGAAGTGAAGCATCTATCCACAGCTTCCTGCATTTCTAACACAAGGAATTGCATTAGTATTGAGACCGGAAGTGACGTCGCGGTGACACCAGTCACAAGGGAAGAGAGCTCTCTGTCCCTGTGCTAGCTTCTCCTTGTCCGCAGATTCCTAAGCCACCTTGGAGGGGCGGTGAAGCCAAAGAGGGGAACCTGCAAGGTTCCAGGGGAGAATGCAACTGCCCTGTAGAGCCCCAGGGCTTTTTGAGCCGTCTGTGCCACAGCAGGAAGAAGAGGCAGCCTAGATGGCTACCACACAGCCGGAGACAGCTTCACAACTAAGAAAAGTGCTGGAGCAGAGCCAGTGAACACTGTCTGGAACTCTAAAGTGTAACCCCAAGAAAAAGAAGATTCAGAAAAAGAGAGACTCAGAACTGTTGAAATGGTGGTGTCCTAACATTGTGAGTAAAATTAGATTTTAAAATGGAAGAAAAGGACAAAAACAAAAGACAGAAAATTGGACTTTTAAATTGGACAAATGGTGGCTGTGGATTGTAAAATACTGGAACTACTTGTATAAAAGTTAATATTACATTTACATTTTGGGAAATTTGAGTAAAATTGAACAAAAAATAAAAAAGAAGATAAAGTGAAAACTGATGTAAGATCGCCACCTACTGTCAAAGGAAAGCACAATATATTCCCAAAATACTGGAAAGGCCTGGCTTTTGGAGATTTAAAGGGGAGAATAAGAAAAATTTATCAACAAAAAGAGCCCTGAAAGTTTAAAAATAGACTGAATTGGAGAGAAGTTCTACAAAGACCCCACTTTTGGATTTTCCAGAAGAACAGACTGATTAACCTAGGGCAGGGGTGGGCAAACGTTTTGGCTCGGGGGCCGCATTGACTTTTAAAATTTGACAGACGGGCCGGGTCAGCACAAGATTTTTTGGGAATTGCCCCCCCTTCCCCCCTCTTCTCCTCCTTCCCCTCCCCTCGGAGGCCCCCTGAGTCAGGAGTTGCTACCACGGTGCGGCTCCGCGCGCTCCAGTCCCGTGTTGCCTCGGGAAGGAAAAGGCAAAAAGGAAGAGCCGCGGCGGTGCTTTGCAACGGGAGCAGCGGCACCGGAGGCTCAGGCTCAGCGGCTCCTGGTTTTGCCTTTTCCTTCCCAATGCAACGCGGGACTGGAGCCGCGCGGAGCCGCGCCGGCGGTAGCAACTCCTGATAGCCTCAGCCGGACACCTGAGCGGAGCCCGGGCGGAACTGCCTGTTCCTGCTGCCGGAGCACTGCCGGGTCGCCTCCTCCAAGCAGCCCACCCGCCCGCCAGGCTTCCCCTCCGCCGCGCGGCTCGGGGCCAGGCGCGAGCGCCCGCGAGTTAAAAGGAAGCCGAAAGTTGCTGGGAAGTTGCTCGGGTGCTGGGAGCAGGCTTTTAAAGTGCCGCCTTAAACTGCAAAGTTTAAGCAGCCCGCCCGCCCGCCGGGCGGAACCCTTCCCGCTCCTCGGCGGGAAGACGCTCCAGCCTGCAAACTTTGCCTTTGCAAAGTTTAAGCCTGAAACCCGGAAACCCGAGCAACTTCCCAGCAACTTTCGGCTTCCTTTTAACTCGCAGGCGCTCGCGCCTGGCGGAGGGGAAGCCCGGAGCCTCCTCCAAGCAGCTCGGGGCCAGGCGCGAGCGCCCACGAGGAAAAAGGAAGCCGAAAGTTGCTGGGAAGTTGCTCGGGTGCTGGGAGCAGGCTTTTAAAGTACCGCCCAAGCAAAGTTTTTTTTTTTTTTTTAAAAAAAAACAAGTTTTATTAATTTTTAAAACACACAAATTATCATTATTCATTACATGTTTAAACCTTTTTCCATTGTAAATTTAACAAGTCAGATAAATTATGATTCTATTTTAAACCATTTCCATATAATATACCAAAACCTCTTATTCAATTTCTCTTTACTTCTCTTTACTCTTATTCAATATCATTATTATTATTTCATCTGTTTCTTTCTGACTTAGTTACCATTATTCTCATTCTATATTTCTACAAGTTTTTACCAATTCTCCCCCAAAAAAGACATATACACACAACACACAAAACATAAAAAAATATTTTTGGAAAGTAACTTGGACCCAGGTGTCTCTCTCTTCATGGACTTCAATTATATTCATGCTCATCTTACATATCATTACTTATTTTATTTACCATTCTAAGCCTTCTATATTAACTTCTCCACATATTTCACACTTCTTAATTCTACCTTAATTAATCATCTTAGTTTGAATCATTATATTTGTATCTTTTGTCCATTTTTTATCATCCCTTTGTCTCATTCCTTATGAAAAAAAAAGAAAATCAGTTTCTCCTGAAATCATTAATCAGAGTATGATGCCTTTCTATCTCCCCCTAAATTAATCAAATTAATCTTTAAAATAATATCTAATACCCAATCAGATTTTGCTTGGTACATTCTATCTAACTAATACATCCAACACAATTAAGTGCATAATTAGACAATAAATCCAAATATTAAAAAAATACTATAATAAAAATTTTATAATAACATCAATACCATAATTTTATTAAACTCTTTAATTAAAACAATATTCTAAACCTCTCCTATTATTAAGTTTTAAAGCCAATCATTTTTAAACATTTTAACATTTTAATCTCTTATCAACTCTTAAACCATTGCAATACTACCATCTCATCTTATGTACCTTGCAAAATCTTTTTTTTTTAAAAAAATTATACTTTATCCATTATCCATAAAAATTCCTTTTTTTCATTTAATTTCGAAACGTTGTAGCTTTTCTCCACCTTTTCCCTTTCTTTCTTCTCCCAACAAACCTTTCTACCCCCCTTCTTCTAGCCTCTGCCTTACCGGCTTCCCTTCTCTGTCGTATTCCTTTTCCCCTTTGTTTACTATCATCATATTGGTTTTGCACTTTATTTTTCCCTTTCTTAAATGTTTTTTTGGATCTTAAGTCCTTAAGTCCTTTAGTTTTCTTCTTTTCTCTTCTTTTCTTTTCTTTCTCTCTTCCTTCTTTCTGGATCAAATTCTGAAATTCATTAAAGATGGCTCCTTCCTTTCTTTCTTGTTCCTCTGCTGTCTTCATCTGTTGTAATGTTTGTTGATAATTAGTAAGCGCCATTTCTAAGAAAAGGAAAGCTTCTTCCACACCATCTTTACCATTTTTTTTTTGCTTGTTCATATTCTTTTCTTAGTTCCTCAACAGAAAGAGCCATTATAAATCTTTTCTTTTCTTTTCTCCTTCTTTCTTCTTACAACAACCAGAATATTCAAAAGAAAATAAAAAAGATAAAACAGTCCCAAAGTTATCAATCAGTCCAAACCAAGGCAGAGTTCTCACTTTCTCCTTCTGGGGTAATATCAATCAAAGAGAAAGAAAGTCCAAATCTGTTTAAAATCTTATTACAATATATTCTAGTCTTCAAATCCTTAAGGCATCTGCTCCAACAAAGTCTTAGCATACAAATATTTTCTTTTTAATCCTCTCTTCCCACTCATCGCTTAAAACCAATTTCCACCTAAAAAATAGGTTTCTTAATATCCAGTTATTTATTCCGTAGGAAAGAGGAAAGCTATCCTTTCAGCACCTTCAAACAGCTGCTTTTTTCCTCTTCTGGCAGGTATTATTCAGAAAGTCATACTTTTCAGGAATTTTATTAAATATGTCTTAGAGTCCTAGGAGCCAAGAAAAACTTTCTCCTCTCAATCACTTTCTCCACTTCCTCCTGCGCATTCTTACCCGGCTGCCAGCTTCTTTGTGGCGGCCATTACGGACCGCCGCTGCACCGTCCTGGGAAAAGGGGGTTCTGCCGGCCAGGGAGGGGGTCTGCAACACCCCAGTCCCTTCTCCGGATCCCCCTACCTTCAGCTGCCCCTGCAGGCAGCCTAGCTCCGCACCGTGTGGGTCGGAGCCCCAAAAACGGCTAGCGCGGCAGGGATCGCGCAGCTTCGCAAATCCCTGCCGCCGCGAAGCCGACAAACCGGAAGTTCCCGCCCAAGCAAAGTTTAAGCAGCCCGCCTGCCCGCCGGGCGGAACCCTTCCTGCTCCTCGGCGGAAGACGCTCCAGCCTGCAAACTTTGCCTTTGCAAAGTTTAAGCCTGAAACCCGGAAACCCGAGCAACTTCCAGCAACTTTCGGCTTCCTTTTAACTCGCAGGTGCTCGCGCCTGGTGGAGGGGAAGCCCGGAGCCTCCTCAAGCAGCCTG
This sequence comes from Notechis scutatus, assembly GCF_049901735.1. NCBI lineage: Eukaryota > Metazoa > Chordata > Lepidosauria > Squamata > Elapidae > Notechis > Notechis scutatus. The sequence goes on along the minus strand of NC_142009.1, from coordinate 124,164,147 downwards.
CCCGCCCGCCCGCCGGGTTTCCCCTCCGCCGCGCGGCTCGGGGCCAGGCGCGAGCGCCACGAGGAAAAAGGAAGCCGAAAGTTGCTGGGAAGTTGCTCGGGTGCTGGGAGCAGGCTTTTAAAGTGCCGCCTAAGCAAAGTTTAAGCAGCCCGCCTGCCCGCCGGGCGGAACCCTTCCTGCTCCTCGGCGGGAAGACGCTCCAGCCTGCAAACTTTGCCTTTGCAAAGTTTAACCCTGGAAGCCCTGGGAAAAAAAGGGGGATCGGCGGGGACTCACCTTCGGAGAGGTCGCACTCGAAGGTGATTTTGAACTCCCAGCCGAGGCCTTTGCAAAGTTCTTTTCTTTCCTATCCCGAGAGCGCTCCACACTGTTTTGCAGCTTTGGGGGCCATGTGGCACAGGGCAATACGCCACGCCCAGCGATTTTTTTTCAGGGGCGGGCCGGATTGGACAGACCAACAGGCCGGATGTGGCCCGCGGGCCGTAGTTTGCCCACCCCTGACCTAGGGGCACAAAGACTCCTGGACATTGAATTCTTTGTTTGAAAAGTGGTTTTGGTTTGAATAAAAGATCGTTGGATTATTAGACAAAAGGAAATAAAATAAACAAAGACAAAGATGATTGGAATTTGGGAAGAAATTGTGTCGGAAATTAAGGATATGAAGGACATTTTGACAAGATGTGAGGAGATTCTGAACAATATACAGAGCATAGATGAGCTAGAAATTAAGACACAAATGACAAAGAGAAAACAGGATGTCCCGGAAGAGGAGTTAACCGAAAGAGCAACTGGAAAAACAGAAAAGACAAAACAACAAACAAAAAGAAATGATATCAAGGAGATAAGAAGAAAAATGACAATGATTTATTATATAAATCAAGGAGAGAAGTATCTTAAGGGAAGTTAAGCAGCAATTGGAACTGCAAGGAATTTTCTTTGGGAAAGAGACAGGGGTAAGAGTAGATAACTTGAAAATGAGACAATGGAAATGGGTAGAGAAGGAAGAAATGTTTAAGAGGATGGGCCAAGAAGTGGTAGCAGATAGATCTAAAAATCTAAGAGAGGAATACAGGAGACAAGCCAAGAAACGAATAATTAAAGTTTTAATGCAAGTGAGAGATGATGGATAATAAAAAAGGGCTAGAAGTTATAGAAAGGGGGATTTATGGAATAGATACTTTTACATTATAAGATGATTTAACAACAAGGGATTTTAGAATTTCAACTAGGGTAATTTTGAATATGATATATTGTATAATCAAACAATTGAAGAATACAACTCAACATAAATATGTGTATTATTAGTTAAGCTATATAAGATTGTTGAATGTAAAAAATATGATTTAACATTCTATTTGCAGAAAAAAGAATGCTATGTAGAATTTGACATAAAAATAACATACTGAACTATTGAATAAGAGAATAATAAAAGATTATAATTTATTAAAAACAACTATCATTATTAGAATTATATAACTTGTCAAATGTAAATATGAGTAATATTATTTTATTTGTATTAAATAAGTTGTAAAATGTGATTAGAAAGGGGATATTTTTTAAATATAATAGTGGCATAATTAAAAATTAGAAAGGGGATAAATAATGGAAGATTATAACTCAGTATAAATTGGTGAATTATTAGAATCACATAAGTTTGTTAAATGCTACAAGTATGATCAATAATACTTTATTCGTAGGGATATTTAGAATATGGAAATTGATACAAAAATAAGATATTGAAATGGTGAGTAATCAAAGAAAATATGTGTATTAATATGAAACTGAAATTGTCAACTGTATTGAATATGAAGAATATCGTCATATTTGTTTTAAAATGTAAGACACTCGGGTATCACACTGTTCACACAATGATATGTTTGTAAAAAACAAGAAAAAATAAAAAAAATATGTATAAAAAAGAAATAATTGCATTATAGTATTAAATAAATGAGGCAGAAAATCAATAAACATGGCCTTCAATATTTATGTGGTTGGAACTTTTGGAACTGATTTTTATAAATCACCCTTTTACAATTTGATGCCTCCCGGACGGAGCTACTCTTCATTCCCCATGATTCCCAAATCACCTCTTTCCTCATCCTGATGCCTTGGAAAGCTTCAGGTTAGAGAAGATTATTAAGAATGATTTCTGGATGATGACTGGATATTACAAAGGACTTAAGATTGAAGATTTTTTGCTTTCACACTGAGAAAGAGAGAGTAGAAAAACGGGAAAAAGTGGGAGGAAGAGGACTTAAACTAATGACAAATAAATAAATGAAGTAGTAAATACTAAGAATAGATAGTGATTCATTTTACTTACAAGCATATAAAGATGTATTAGAGTTCTTGGCTGTGTCAATTAAATCATGTTGCTGTCTTTCCTCCACACACGAGTAATTTGTTATAAAGTCCTTACCGTATTTGCCGGCGTATAAGACGACTTTTTTGCCCTGAAAAAGATGCCTCCAATTGGGGGTCGTCTTATACGCCGGGTCGTCTTATACGCCGGCAAATAGTAATTGGGAAGCACTGCGGCTGCCCGCGGCTGAGGCACTTTTGCGCACCGTGGAAACGAATCCCGTGAAGCCGAAGGAGCAGCCAGCCTTCTCCAAGCTCCCAAGGAAACGAGGCTCGCACCGCTCGAGCTCCGCTGAGGTATCCGGCTGGGGCTGTCAGGAGTTGTTACCGCTGCCGCGCTCCGCGCGGCTCCAGTCCCCGTTGCCTCGGGAAGGGAAAGGCAAAAGCCGCGGCTCTTCCTTTTGCCTTTCCTTCCCGAGGCAACGCGGACTGGAGCCGCGTGAGCGCGCCAGCGGTAACAACTCCTGACAGCCCCAGCCGGATACCTCAGCGGAGCCCGGGCGGTGCGAGCCTCGCTTCCTTGGGAGCTGGGAGAAGGCTGGCTGCTCCTTTCGCTTCACGGGATTCGCTTCCACGGTAGACAAAAGTGCCTCAAAAAAAAAAAAGTGCAAAAGTGGAAGGCGTGCGGAAGAGGGGCGAGTATATAACAAACTATATTTTGAGTGGAAATGTTGGGGGTCGTCTTATACGCCGGTCGTCTTATACGCCGGCATATACGGTACTTTATTTTACCAAAGAAAGAACTAATGTCGATAATCCATTATGAAGTTTTTCCCCCAAATATAATAAAGTTTGGAAAAATTAGGTTGATACATATATTTATGCTCCCTCAACAAGCAATTAACTAGAAAATAAACAAAGCAAAATACCCCAGGAAAATGTTATGACCTTACACTTTACAGTAACTCATAAATCTGTCCCTTAGAACTATCCATAGTAACAGAGAGAGGATGCCTGGCTTGAGTTGATTTGGGAATTGTGAAAGCCCAATACATCTAGTGAGCACTGGGTTTGAGAATGTTGATTTATCCTCAAGTTGATTTAAAGTAACATAAGGTAACAAGCTAGTTCTGTTCTCTTAATTACTTCCTCAATGTGAGTTGCAGTTTCTGGACCCTAAGAGATTTGAAAAATTGCTGGTTTTTAAGTGTCTTGCATTCACCTGCCCTCAACTAGCAATTTAGATTAACATGGTGGCTCAAAATTATTCATGTAGCTATTAATAGTTCTCCTCTTTGTGAATTTTCTCCTTCAATAAATAACTGCTATGCTGTTTGCTTACTTTTGCAAACAAAATGAGTTTGTTGATCCCTTTTTCCATCTCCAAAGATTTTTTTTTTCATCTGTCACTTTAAAAAACTTTATTCTGCTTCAGGTTTTATATCACATTTTACTGAATGATGTGCTGCAACTAGAAGAATACTATAATGTTAAAGTCTAAAATATTTCCAAAGTTCAATTGTTAATCTTGTACTTCCTCACATTTATTTTATTTATAAAACTGATGTGGCTGCCTGTCTTAACAGAATAATGGAATAGCAGAGTTGAAAGGGACCTTGGAGGTTGTTTAGTCCAACCTCTTCTCAGGCAGGAAACCCTATATTATTTCAGATAAATGGTTGTCCAATCTCTTCTTTAAAATGTTGGAGCATTCACAACTTCTGGAGGCAACTCATTCCACTGGTTGTTCTATTAGGAAATTTCTCCTTATTTCTATGTTGCTTTTCTCCTTGATTAGTTTTCATCCATTGCATCTTGTCCTGCTTTTGGGTGCTTTGGAGAATAAGTTGACCCCCTTGTCAGCCTTCAAGATTTTCTCCTGTTGCTTTGCATCTTTCAGCTGTCATAAGTAACGGGGGGAGGAGGGGGAGAATGGTTATGGGAAGTGAGCTGGAGGTGTTACAAATCAGAATTGTATAAACTGGGGTGTGTGTGTGTGTGTACATTCTTGCTTAGGTTTCTATTCTATGCTATGCGCAGCTGCAACTCTTTATCAAACTATGTCAAGGTCAACGGACAGCAGCCTCATCGCCACCTGGAGATGCCCACATGATGATAAACACAACTTTTAATTGGATGAACCATTTGAACTATTGGGGGTGGGAACGTTGCCATTACTGTGTATATGTGATTTACGCGCCCGTTTTCTCAGATTCAGAATTCTTTTGTTGCTACCACTTGATTTCCAGTAAAAGATATCTTTTCTCTGATTAAAGGAGTCTAAGTATTTCTTTCTTGGATTTTGAATGGAGCACCAGCTGACACCCCTCTTTATGGAACACTTCTATCATGTCATCCCTAATCCTTCTTTTCATTAGACATACCCAATTCCAGCAACCATTCTTTACGTTTTAGTCTCCAGTCCCCTAATCATCTTTGTTGCTCTTCTCTGTACTCTTCTAGAGTCTCAACATCTTTCTTACATTGTGGCGGCGAAAACTAGAAGCAGTATTGGCTCATAACAAAACCAATAATACGGCAATAAAATGATCATATCACCATACAAGGAGTGTCATGGCTTTCACCATAGCACCATAACTTCCATTAACTTTATATGCACTAGATCAGGGGTGTCAAACTCGATTTCATTGAGGGCTGCATCAGGGTTGTGTTTGACCTCAGAAGGCCGGGATGGGGATGGGGACAAGATTGTGAGGTGTAGCCAGTGTGGGCAGGGTGGATTTTGCCAGGGGGTGTGACATGGGACTGCACCTCCGCACAAATGGTTGCATACACTTATAAAAATAGAGAGGCATACATTTCTGTGATTTTGTTTTTTTAATACATATTTGATCTACTTGATCACCCTATGAGAGAGAGAGAGAGACCAGATCAAGAAATTGACTCCATAGGAAGACTAGAACTATAAATTATTGATGTAGCCTATAGTAGCAGAATCCTGCAAGCCTGAAAGTTAAAATGTTTTACCTTTCTTCCCTTTCATAACCTTCTGAGTCAAGGATGGCCTCCTGTAGCACTCTGGTAGTCCAAACTCCCTATTTTTGGTCGCAGAGGCACCACGAGCCACTCCTTTGTTATTTCCAGCCCAGCCCCACAGGCCAGATCTGAGCACCTTGCGGGCTGGATGCGGCCTGCGGGCGTTGAGTTTGACACCCCTGCACTAGATCATCCATTTCCTAGCCCAATGCCTGGGAAGACAGGTCTTCATAGCCTTCCAGGGAAAAGTCTGTTGGATTTGGGGTGGTGGGGATAGGCTGGTCCCAAGCACCAGGTTAATACAGAGAAGTCACACCTTCAAGCTCTTGCCAGATGTCAATCTTTAAGGGATAGGACGTGGAGCAAACCCACCCTTATCTGACCTGGTAAGATACCATGAGGGAGAATTGATTCTGCTTTAAAGTGAGAACCAATATTTTGAATCACATCCAGATAGAAATTGGAATCACATAGCAGACTGTTTAACTGCATGTGCTGCTGCATTTGGGCCGAGTTGTAGCTTCTGGGTGGTCTTAAAGACAACCCCATATACAGGATGTGGCAGTAATACAGTTGGAAAGTGATTAAGGTATGACTGACATCTTTATGCATATGTGTCTGCATTCAGCCTTGACTAATAATATTAATTTCTGATTTTTTCCCTTACTTTTTTTCTGGATATAGTTCTTTTTAGGTTGTTGGAAATGATGCAAACTGGTGAAAGTTTGTTTGTTGCACTGAATAGGACTGTTTGAAAACAAAGCAGATTCACCATCAAACAAACTTTGGGTCAAAGGAGCTTCTGCTTGACACACTGATTCCTCCTTTTGGACTGAACGGCCCATACTGGCTTGTCTGGATTCAATCACTTTTCCTCTTGGTTCTTTAATTCTTGATTGTCCCAGTAGTTAATCTGCCAGGGTGTTTCTTCTGTGGTGAAATGGCAAAGTTCTTTCTGTGCTCACATCTTGCCCAAGACTTCCCCTTCAGTTTTTTACACCCAAGCTGCACTTCTCCTGTAGTTGTAAGGAGTAGAATTCCTTTCTAGGCCAGTCTTTTCATTTTCTCCTTTTTCCTAACCACGGCTCTCAGCCAATTCCCACTCCTCTTTTCTATGTGTGTCTCTGTGTATTCACTGATAATTCACACTTTTTTTCTTTCCTAATTTTTCTGAGTTTGCTTTCCTGTAGCTTGGGATAGAAAATGGAGACCTCTATTGCCCAAGGTCCCTATTTCTCATTTCCCAACTCTAACTGACTACACATTGTCTGCTTGCAGTTTCTGTATCTCCCCCACCACCACCACATATACACATGTATTTCCTGAGCATCTCTAAGGACCCAATTTCCTTTGATTTTGACTTCCCAGATAAAGACTTTTAGAATGAGATTTTTCTGTATGACCTTTCCCCCAAACAAAGTCCACCCTATTTACACCAGACTAAATTCCTTCAATTCCTTCTCAACCAGGTAGGCTGCAGAAGCATTTAGGTCTGGACTGAGTAATAGATTTCCGGGGGGGCCGGGGAATCTGTCTTCTTTTGCCCTGCAAAGTTAGTAAACAAGAAAACTTAACATTAATCCTATTGGTTTGATGTTTGAATGTTACTTTTGCAGACACAGTCAGGCTACAAAAACAGGAAAGTTATCAATCTCCAGAGTCTGTGCTGCATTTTTAGGATATATGAAGTTTGGTAGGCAAAAAGTTAGTCCTGTCTATTTGACATAAGAGGAAATAATTCACCATGGAGCGGCCACTTTGGCTTGTCATATTGTACTGTGTCCCTTGAAGATTCTGTTCAGGTTTTTATTTGTGGAATAAGACCTTTACTTTAGAAAGCAAAATGTTTCAGATATGATTTATGTGAAAAAAAAGCCATTTACATTATTTTATATAACTGCCTTGTGTTCATCAATCATTACTTACCCTTCTATTTATTTTTGTCCAATCTCCAATTTTTTTTCATCAGTCATTATGCTTTGCTTTAGGGAACTGAACAACATACTAAACATATTCAATATTTAGTGCCAGAATCAATTTTGCTATCTTAATGGAAACCATCTTCTCTGATCTTAAAAGAAGAATAAGATATTACTCCTTGAGCCGCTCCATAGTATTTTGAGTTATAAAACAAAAGATATTCAGCATTGCAGGCACTGATTGTATAAGCTGCATCTCAGCAGGACAACTAACTAACAGAGAGAATGCACACTACTTGCATTTCAAAATAAATAAAAATAAATAAATTTCTCATACTACTAAGGTTAATGCTACTGTACCCAGTTTTTTCTTTAACTCCTTCCCAGCAGTATTGTGGGCACATTATTGATGGCTTAACTGATAGCTTGATTCATCACTGTGAAATTAGATCAAATATTATTGTGTGGATGGGATGGTAAAAATTGTAAATCAGACTTTAATCAATCCTCTGTTTTGATTTATCATATGGGGACAAATGAGGAGTTGGGTAGCGTACAAGTTTAATTTATTGTTATGTTGGTAGCACAGTCAGCCAGATGTTTTTACTGGATTTTGGATTTTATCCACCTATCAAATCCTTTGCAAGTACCTGGGATAGGAGGATGTTGTTTATTATTATTATAGGCATCACTCAGTCCTTTCATTGTTTATGATAGTTTAAGGATGAGTGGGAAAGATGAGCAAATCTGTCAAATTTGTATGTTTTAGCCTCCAGCCTCTTATTGCTCTTCTCTTCACTCTTTCTAGAGTCTCAACATCTTTTTTGTATTGTGGTGATCAGAACTGGATGCAGTATTCTAATGTGGTCTTACTAAGCTTGAGACTTAGTAAAGCTGTACTAGAACTTTATGTGATCTTGATTCTATTCTTTTTTTCTCCCTACTAAATTTATTCTGTTCCATTTATGCAACAATTTCCTCCCATATTTTTTTAACAAAATGCATTGAAAAAATATAAATAATGTCTTCATAAACATTTCTATCCACATGTGCATTTTGGTGTACTTTTCCTCATATAAATACGTTTTCCAAGTTCCTTACCCTATAAATCCATAATTGAGATGTGCAAAACTTTTTTTAAGCCAAGTATCTTTTTGAAATCGCTTCCTACCCCACAGCCCCATTTCTAAAGAACATAGAATAATAGAGTTGGAAGGAACCTTAGAGGTCTTCTAGTCCAACCTCCTGCTCAATCAGGAGATATCATTGCAGACAAATGACTGTCCAGTCTCTCTTGAAAAGTATTCAGTGATGGAACACCCATAACTTCTGAAGGCAAGTTATTCCATTGATTAATTGCCCTCATTGTTAGGAAATTTATCCTTAGTTCTAGATTGCTTCTTTCCTTGTTTAATTTCCAACCATTGTTTCTTGTCTTGCTTTGGAAAATAGTTTGACCCCTTAGTCTTTGTAGGAGTCCCTCAAATATTGGAATAATCCTATCATGTCCCCCTAGTCCTTCTTTTCATTAGACTAGACATGCCCAATTCCTGTAACTGTTCTTTGTATGTTTTAGCCTCCAGCCTCTTATTGCTCTTCTCTTCACTCTTTCTAGAGTCTCAACATCTTTTTTGTATTGTGGTGATCAGAACTGGATGCAGTATTCTAATGTGGTCTTACTAAGCTTGAGACTTAGTAAAGCTGTACTAGAACTTTATGTGATCTTGATTCTATCCAGCGATGGGATTCAATTTTTTTTTACTACCGGTTCTGTGGGCGTAGCTTAGTGGGCGTGGCAGGGGAAGGATACTGTAAAATCTTCAGTCAGAGGTGGTATTTGCCGGTTCTCTGAACTATTCAAAATTTCCACTATCAGTTCTCAGAACTGGTCAGAACCTGCTGAATACCACCTCTGATTCTATCCCTCTATTAATGCAGCCCAGGATTGCATTGGCTTGTTTGGCTACTGCCACACACTGTTGGCTCAAATTTAAGTGATTGTTCAAGATCCTTTTTGTAGTTACTGGTGTTAAGCCAAGTTTTACCTACTCTATATGGTACCTATACAGTTGGTTTTTCTGACTTGTGTAAAACATTACTTTTATCTACATTGAATTTCATTTCTTAGATAAGGCCCAGTGTTCAAGTCTGTCAAGATCTTTTTCAGTCTTGAGCTTGTCTTCTGGGGTGTTGGCTATTCCTTTCCATCTGCAAATTTGATGAGTTCCCCTTCAATTCTCTAATCCAAATCATTTGTGAAGATATTGAAGAGTACTGGGACTAAAATGGAGTCCTTGACTCAGAAGGTTATAAAAGGGAGGAAAGGTAAAACATACCTTTCAGGCTTGCAGGATTCTGCTACTATAGGCTACGTCAATAATTTATAGTTCTAGTCTTCCTATGGAGTCAGTTTCTTGATCTGGTCTCTCTCTCACAGGGTGATCAAGTAGATCAAAAATGTATTTAAAAAAACCAAAATCACAGAAATGTATGCCCCTCTATTTTTATAAGTATAAAACCATTTGTGCAGAGGTGCAGTCCCGTGTCATTGCCCCCTGGCAACATCCACCATGCCCACACTGGTCACACCCTACAACCTCCTCCCCACCCCCATCCTGGCCCTCAGGTTTCAAACACAACCCTGATGCGGCCCTCAATGAAATCGAGTTTGACACCCCTGATCTAGTGCATATAAAGTTAATGGATGTTATGGTACTATGGTGGGAACCATGACACTCCTTGTATGGTGATATGATCATTTTATTGCTGTATTATTGGTTTTGTTATGAGCCAATACTGCTTCTAGTTTTCACCACCACAATGTAAAAAAATTATACTACTAGCCCCTAAAGGATATATATATATATATAAAGGATATATGTTCTAACTTCTGAACATAGTTCAAAAGTGGTTTTTATTGAACCAGTTTTTGAAAAGGCAACTGGGCTGATTCTTTTGAGGAAAAACAAGACGTTTCGCTTTCTATCCTGGAAGCTTCATCAGTTGTATTGGATGCTGTGGGAGATGGAAGGACAGTTATTGACAGTTGAGATTAGTTGGTGGGAGGGGGAATGATAGGTTCTGATAGGATGGTGGTGGTGGTGGTGGTGGAGGAATGGAAAGATTGCTTTCTTTTGCAGTCAGCTGGTCTTAATACTCTGAGAGCCATTTTGGTTATTTGGGGTTTTATCTGTGACTTCAGGGTTGCCTGAATCAGAGATATGGAATATTCTTGGAACAGCCAAAAGGACTGCATTGTGAATTGGGGATAGGTGGTGTCTTATGCCCCATTCTCTGTTCAGAGAGGGCTGTTCAATGTTAACATAAATAGCCTCTTTCTAACCTCTTTCAAACCAATGGTCTTCTCTATTAAAAATTGGACTTTGCTGTCTTCAAAAGAATGATCCTTATCTTTCAAATGCAGATGGATGACTGAATCTTGTCCTGATGGGTTAGATCTCCTGTGTTGTGACATGTCCTTATGAAGTGGTTGCTTTGTTGCACCAATGTACAAATGTGCACACATCTCACTGTATTGTATTGCATATACTCTATTGCTTAGTTTGTGTCGAAGTGTTTTATCCTTGGAATGGACAAGTTTCTGCCTTAATGTATTCTTGGACTAAAAATATACAACTATGTGATGTTAGTTAAACTCCTCAGCTTTTAGTTTAGTTTAGTTTAGTTTATTGTCATTGCACCTCATACAACAAAATTAAATACCATCTTCAGTGTACCTTATGACTATGCAAATAAGCACACATCCTTCACATTCTATACATCGAATTGAAAACCCCTAATATTATATTAATATTGCGCTATACAGTAGAATTAAACAGAATTACAGCCCTGGGATAGAAGCTGTTTTTTAGACTTTTTATCCTTGTTTTTATTGTCTTTTCAGATATTCCAGCAACACATGGAATGACAACATTGTTTGTTATTCTTTTCCTTGTCTGTAGTACGGGAACTCAGGCTGGGTCTTTTTTTGGTAGGGATTTGATGAAGGCCTTGTTAGGATAACCACAAGTTCTGAGGGATTCTTGATGTATTTTAATTATTTTTCTTTTCTCTCTTTACTGGTAGGCAAACTTTCAGCCTGGTGGTATAAGGTCATTCCAGTTTGTGTTCCAATGGATGGTGAAAATTAAGATGCAAATACTAATCAGTGTGTGTTGGTTTTCTGTAAACTTCCATGATAAGGCTTCTGTCTTCCTTAATGTGCACAGCACAGTCCAGGAAAGTCAGGCTGTTTTCCTTAATATCTTCCTTTATGAACTTAATGTATCTGTCCACAGAGTTGATTGACGTGTTTGTTGAAGGATTCTACTTCCCATGTTTTAATCTTGAATCAAGTATTATCCACATACCTGTACCAGTGAGTTGGTAAAATTCCTGGGAATGAGTTTAAAAACCACTTTTGATACAACTCTGAACTGGATGACTGAGAATCTTCATAGATTCTCCTGAACACTTGTTGAAATGTGCAATGAGCATGAAAAGAATCCTTAGTTGAAATTGTTCACCTTAAAATCCAAAGATCCTTATTTAACACCCAAGGTTCTTGATCTGCTAAAATAATGTTCTAAGTTCTTGGAATTTCATTATTGATAACATTTCTGTTGTCCATTAAAAATAAATCATGAAAATCTTCATCAACATGTTTCTAATAATATAATTAATTTGTACATAATTACTTATGATATTTATAAGTTTTTAAGATGTTGCTTACACATTGCAGCCAAAAAATGTATTAATCAAATACACTGCCATTAAGTAATTCTAGGCAGCCCTAAATTTTCAGGTAAAGGTAACATTACCCTAGGCTGGAACTTGCTTCTACCTTCTCTTGCTATGAGAAAGTAATGATGTGTTTGTTAAAAAGACACACTGACCTATCTTCTATAGATGAATTACTTTTTTGGCCTGTGAGACTAAATTTTGTGTCTAAAATTCCAAAGATCTTAGAGGGGCAGTTCTGCATGTGTCATGCATGGAAGACGCATGCTTCACAGAGTTGAAGTAGATTTGGTCTGATATTACATGCATTATTTCTTCACATTCTTGCAGTGATGAGAAGCATAAAGCCAGGGAAAGTGACCTATTTTGAAGTCTGCAGAAGGAAGATATGCATGACTGAAGCTGCGTAAAGCTCCCAGTAATCTCTGATAGGATGAAGGATAGCAACATCAATAAACCAAGTAAGTCTTTTCTAACAAAATAAGTTTGGAAAAAATGGTGTTTGCCAGAATAACAACTGACATGAATAGAACTATGAATACAGGTCTATTGTAAGATGCTTTGTTAATCTAGGTTCAGTCACAGTTTTATTCCATATAGCATCAACCTTGTGAACTCAAGTTTCCTCTTTCCACTATGTATTCAAACTGGACAGTGATTAATGTGGGTGTGGGGGTGCAGGTATATGTATGTATATAGCATGTGTATATGTACGGTATGTTTGTGTATGGGTAGATAAATACTTTCTCTTGAGAGCAGGCAACAGAATTTCATTTTTAATGCAGGCCAGTGTGCTAACAGTAAAAAAATAACAATAAAAGTTATCTTATTTTAAATCTTAATCCACTAGACATATTCTTTGCTAATAAAAAACTATTCCATCTATAATAGGTAAAGCTGGAGAAGGATATATTCATAATCTAAGTTTCTGCTTGATAAAGTTTAATCTTGAAAGGACATAGCCCATGCTTGGAGAGAAAAGAATTGATATTCTTACTATATTAAAGCTTTCTCATTGCTGGGCATATAAGGGAATTCAATAAATAGCTTTGCAAAACAAGATTCTTCAACTTGGTGCTCCTTAGATACAGTGTCATCACGCATCCATTTTTTGAAGCAGTTTAAATTTGATTTACTTGGACTATCATCTTTGTATAGCCACTTCATACAGTCAGCTGCTTCACCATCCAAGTCCCTTATCTTTATTCTATGTCTATGGAGAACACCATATTCTCTCATTAAAGTCCATTGATCTCCAGCAAAAGTGACTTTCAATTGTGCAATTACAGGTGACTTGTGCAATTAAATATGTGTGGCATATATACCATTTAAGAAGATGGCTGAATGGTCTTTTCCTAGTGTTGACATCTCTTCTAGTTGTAAGTATCTTCTTAATGTGAAAGTCCCCTCCACTTGTTCACATCACTAATTACTTCAAGTTTTGAATCCACTAGATATTTCACATAATAAGGATGTTTTATTTTGATCAAGGTCCATATTTTTACAGGAATAATTTGTTGAGAATCTGACTACAAGTTGGATAGCTGGACCATTATTTTATCTGACATTTCTTCCTGTTATCCCTACTACTTCACTCTAGCACCCTTCCCCACTTTTTCCCCTATTAGTTGTGAAGAAAGTGAAGATCAGATTTTCTTGATAAAACAATTGATTTCTTGTAAAAGATATTTGAAATTGGACTGAAGGTTGTATAAAAGCTAACTGACAACTGAATTTCTGTCTAGGTCCATAGAATATCAATAGAAATGCATTGCCATGCATTTCTTGGGACTGTCTGAATTTGGTGGTTTTTTTGCAGATATTTCATTACCAACGTAGGCTATATTATTAGTGCTAGCAGGGAGTGAGATTTGCTCTAATTTTGTATTCTTTAGGCTTGCCCTCTCAGCACGGGTTGGACTGATCTTTGTGGTTCTTTGGCTGGCTGTTGACTTTTAGCTTGTTTAGCAGTTCCTTGATTGGGGCTTTGTTTACTTCTTTATTGTGTCTACTGTTATGCATTTCTGTACTATGGCACATCCACACAGTTGCTTTCCTATATTTTCCTATCATGCCAGAGTTACCCTCATATATGGAACATATTGGAAATCTCAATGTGTGCTTCCCCAGTCACTCCCTTTATGTGAACTAGGGAGCGGCTTGTATCAAACATTAACTCATATTGCATTCTTTCCCTGGAGTCAGAATTCTTTTATCTGACCATTGTCTTTGTAGCAGCTCTTTCTCCTGTCCTGAAAGGGTTTGGGTTAGGGTTAGGGTTAACCCTAACCCTAACCCTCTATCCTCTACACATTCTTTGGCCGAACCCATAACAAACTAGCCAGCCAGCCATGGGGCTGCTAAGGAAAGCGTCAGGAAAAAATATGTTCCTTTACTATGCCTGCAAACTTCTCTTCAGCAGTGATTTAAGATGCCTCCTTTGTCAAGCTAGATCTAGCAGTAAGCCCTTTCCCTCTTGTTCCTTAAAAAGGCAGAGAAGCTGGTTTTATTCCTCTGTGTTCAAACCCTTTTCCCCATTTTTCCTCCTGGAAAAAGGGCTTCTGCTACTATACTTCTGCTACTATACTCTCTCATTCCCCCTGCCCTGTATGCATATGTTTTCTCCTTTGCAGAAGCTAGTAGGTGATTTTTGGGCCAGTCATCGTCTCTCAACTCAACCCACCTTACAAGGTTATTGTTGTGGGGAAATAGGAGGAAGAAGTAGTATTAGATTTGTTCACTGCCTTGGGTTATTTCTAAAAATAATAAAGGCAGGATATAAATAAACAAAACAATGAAAAGGATGACACATTCTTAAAAATTTGATTTAAGATCTCCCCTGTTGTTCAGCATAGCCAGCCCAGCCAATCCCAGTGATTCTTCTTTGATTCTACTCTCATCTGGGGGAGCTTCCTCTAAATTGATAAATTGACCTAACTTTTTTTTTTTTTTTAAAGAAAATTGCTATGGAGACTAATTAGCTGCCAAATCAGCCAAAATTGGCTTAGTTTGGACATGGCTGCCACAGATAAGCTTATACCCCCCTGAGGAAGATCGATTTTATGCTTTAGAAATCTAACCAGAAAAAAATAATATAACAAATGGAAAGTCAAATAAGATAGTAGTTGAAAATCAATGTTAAAAAAATACTTCAGGGAGAAAATATACCTTTAAAAAAAGTATTTAAGAAGCATTTTGAGAAAATGAAACATCCAGCCTAAAGCTGTTGGCTATGTACCACTGGAAAGCAATGGTCCTATCAAGAACAATAATTATTGTCATTCTTTTCTGCACAGAATACCAATGGCACAATGGCTCTGTGAACAAGCCCTGTCAGCTGCAATTGATTTAATGGGAACAATACCAATAAAAGACATTACATCCACATCACTTCTCTAGGTCACAGTCTCCAGAGAAAACTGACAGGGCTTGAGCTGATAAATATTTTAAAATCCTTCTCTGTGCAGGCATTCTGAACCTCTGCAAGCAACAATAGCAAGGACTGGGGGAAAGAGGCTCTGCTTATCAGGATAACTCTATAAAGAAGTCTTTGAGAAAGAATATATCTTAATTTAAGCAAACATGAATAGGAGGTGCAGGAGGGGTTGAGGAGTTTGAAAAACCACTAGAATAATCTGTTTGCTGAAGATTCAGACTTCTGCTACACTATAGAGAGCTATATAATATTAGTGTACGTGCTTCTGGTCCACATAATGGTAAAAGTCCTGCAAAAAGAGCGTTGCCCCTTGCAAATGGGAAACATGAAATACATAAGTCATGTCAGAGGAACATATGCAGTGGATTCTTCCCATGGTTCACCCCAACATTCACATGGACACAATGTTGTAAGGCAAATATAAACCTTGGGTTTCTGACATGACCCAAATGGCCCATCCAAGAATGACCTTGCTGATTTCTATCCCTTTACAAGAGCTACATGGAATTGTATAAAAGATAAAGTCTAAACAACTCTTAAAAAGTGATGAAACTTTTGAGAGCAAAAAGGAGTCTCTGGAAACATAAGTAATAACTTATTTACTTCTTTTGGCCAGAAAAGCAACAGCTTGTTGCCTATATTCTTTCAGAGTTTCTTTTTTCATAGGCAGTATGCCTACATCCCCAAGGTCATCCACACACCTTTTGGAAGGTTTCAACAAGAATGAAGCCAGTGGTGGGATTCAGCCAGTTTGCACCAGTTCGAGAAAACCGGTTGTTAACTTTCTGAGCAGTTTGGTGAACTGGTTGTTGGAAGAAATCATTAGGGCAGAGAACAGGTTGTTAAATTATTTGAACCCCACCACTGAATGAATCCAACTATCATTTCAAAAATACTTTGGCCAGAATAAAGGCTCTTGAGCAAGCTGAATTGCTGGGATTAGAGGACAGGATCTGTCATGCTTTGGCAACTGGTTAAAAAGTAGAAAATAAGTATAGAAATAAATGAGCAATTATGAAAATGAGAAGATAAGCATGATGTCCCACCTAATCAATAATTCAGATTGCTGCTTTTTAAATATTATGCCAGTGATAATAGAGTTTGAATTGAGTAATAAAGTAACCATGATCGCCAATAACAGCAAACCATTCATAAAAACTGGATTGTGGAGGGTTCCAGAATTATCTCCCCAAACTCAGTGAGTGAACTTCAATGACACATCCAGTTAAGTTTAATCAAGTATAAAGCAATGCATTACAAGATGAAAAATTCCATTGTTTACAATTGAATTGATAGGAAAGGGATTTTGATAATTTTGGCTATCAGCTTAAGAAGGATATTCTAGAACTGAAGAAGGCATAAAAAAGGGGAGCCAAAATGGGAAGGGAATTGGAATAGATGGGGTGGGGGGGGGGTTTAGTTAGTAAAAAGAATAAATTGGAATTGGGCGGCACCTAAGTCAAACTAAATAAATAAGAATACTACAGCAATTAGGGCTCTTAATTGTGGAATTAAGGAGGGCAAAGGAAGATATGAAGAAGGTACATTAAATCTTGAATGATATAAGACACAGCCAGATGGCTGCATTAAAGGGCTGTCTAGGAGTTTTTGAGCTGTTGTAAATATGTATATCAGTATAAAATTTATTACCCATATTGTAGATCCCAATTTTGCTATAGTAACAAGGTTGATGATCAGTGCTATTTTAATATGGAATAGTTAAAGAAAATAATTGGTGAACTCCCTTAATTTCAGTTCCCCTGCATCAAGGATCACTTTCTGGTCGGAAAACATTTTTGCTAATAAGATGTTGGAAAGGATTGAGAAAGTGTAGGTGGATGCTTGATTGGAGTATTTAGCTACTTGTTAAGTTTCCTGACTAATAGGATATAGACACAGAAGTGCTCAATTTCTCTGACTTGTCAATCAAGCTATTTCTGAATATGGGTCCAGTATTCCGGGAAAGAGATTTCAACGTGTCCCAAAATTAGCTTTACTGATAGAAATGACGTGAAATGAGATGTTGTTTGCTAATAACACATTCTGTTCTTCACTAATGCTATAAGGGAATAGTGGGGCTGGCAGGTAGAATAGTTCTGTCCTTGAGATGTGCTCCCACTGATAGATTTGGAGCTGGAATAGTATAGACAACATGGCAGCATTTCTTCTCCATCAAAGTAATAAAACATGTGAAATCCCTTATTTGCAGAAGCAACAGAAAACATGTAGTTTTCTATACTACACAATTGGCAGAATCAAGCTCTTCCCAGTTCAGCTTGACCACAGACTTGTGATCTTTCAACAGACCACGAAACTTGTGTCTGCATATTGCCCGTTATGGAAAGCAGGAGAATTTATGTTTTGCAAGGTGTCCAGCTGTCCTACAGACCACATCAAAATTGGCCACAGAAAGCAATGACCAGGTATCATGGTACCTGTGGCCACCCCAAGTGGTCAGTAAAAACTGACTAGATCATAGCTGTGGCAAAACAAAAAGGAAGTAAAGAGAAGTGGAAAATATTACAATCAGAAAGCTAAAGATGATTCTTAAGCCTCAGCTATGGGCATAAAGTGCAATAAAGGCAAAATCACAATAGGACTATCTCCCCCCCACCCAAAAAAACAGAAAAAACAAGACCTGAACTTATTCCTCCTTGGCTTTTTGAAACTGGTTCCTTTAAAGAAAAAGGAAAAATGGACCAAACTCTTGTCAGTTTCATTTCTATTCCATTTGTTTGGTTTATTGATGAAAATCTGCAGACCTGTCGACTAATTATATACTTTGAACTTCAGGAACCAGAATTGAGAGCTAAAACAAAATTACAGTATTTTTCGCAGTGGTGGTATTCTTCAGTTCAGCCTGGTTCTGGCAAGCTGGTAGCAGCGATGAGCAGCTGAGACCGAACCGGTTCTCTCCGCTGCTCTGCTGTTGGGCCCACCTGCCCACCTGGGCTCCCATACTCACCTTTATCCACTGAATTTGAAGTGCAGCTGCTTTGCTGAAGCAATCGGGATCGTGCAGGCTTACAGGAGACGAGTTAGAATGCCTCTGCGCCTGCGCAAATGCCTCTGCGCCTACGCAAAGTGCACATTGGCATGCGTGTGCATGCAATGTATGCATGCGCGCAAAGCGTGCCCACCAAGCCACGCCCACCGAACCGGTGGCAAAAATATTTGAATCCCACCACTGATTTTTCGGAGTATAAGACGCACTTCCCCCCAAAAAAAGTTGGTAGAAATGTCTGTACATCTTATACAGCAAATATTGTGATGGGGGGAGGGGTGTGGTGCTAATCAGCTGTTCTAGAACAGGCCACAGCAAACGGGACACAGCGGCAAATGGGCGGCGACAAATGGGCAGTGGTGAATGGGCAGCGGTGAACCTTCAACATAGAGTAAAAACAAAGATTCAAACCACCCTATCTCCATCTCTTTAACTGATACACATTATACTAAGCAGTTATTCCAAGACTTCAGCCCATCATTTATTACATAACAACAGAAACATTAGACACTATACATTTTGTGAGATTTCACAGCACAGATGACATTTATTATTGTTTATTGGCTCTTGCAATCCTACTTCCATTTTAAAGTAGAACTTAGAATTTACTTGATATATGCAACAATCCACCTATAACTTCTATAACTTTTCTCAAAACAGATTTCCCACATCGAATTAAAAGCATGATCCATTTTAAAAAAAAAGACCAAAGCTTGATTAGGTCCTCTTTAATCTTCTAGGAGTATCATATGGGATGGAGGGGGAGAAAGACACTTCACAAAGAGCTTTAGAAGGATAAAGTATATTCAAAAACAAAATAGGAGAAACTAAAACATCAAAAGACATCAAAAGATGGTATGGTCAAAAGCCATGCACCCTGCTTGACTGTGGCCAGGTAAAACTGACCATGTTTGTAAACATACTTTTAAATAAAGAGAGCCTGAAATTTGACAGACAAAAACATTAACTCATAGAGATACCTTGCTAAACTTTTATACATCTGCCATTAAATAATAAATTACTAGATGACTGATGCATTAAAATGGAGGTCTTTAATTATAAAGATCCTCTGTGTTTTATCTTAAGGTCTCTTTAATTATCCCCTTCTGTTTATGCACAGAGCAGGAAAACACTTCATCTTACTTTACAGTAGCTGTGAGCAAACACAGTTATTTCAGAAAGCAAAGCACCTTGTTTGGTGATTGACATAATAATGCAGCACCTAATTGCTGAAAATATCCACTTCATTAAATGAAAGTGCTCATCATCATGACAAAAAAAAATCTTCACTTGACAGACTCTACACCAGATTCAGGGTGAGGGGGAACTTGGTATGTCAGAACACTTACCTTGAATAGCGGCAAGAATTTAAAGTCTCAACCAAACTCAGAGGACTTCATTTTATATTTCTTCCTCATGAACAGTGATATGTCCTTATAACTGTGTTTTACTTCACTAGGGAGGGGTATTAAAATGAGAAAGATGCCAGACACAGGATCACAATAAAAGTCCCCTTTGTATTGTACACTTTTGGACATGACACACATACAAAAGAGGTCAGACTTCCATTGCCTTGACCCTAACTTGTGAATGCCACTGCTCAGAATGATTTATATTCAAACAATAAAAACAGTTAATCTGTTTAACAAATAGAAATTGCCTGAGGTCTTTTTAAACAGGTGGGAAAATAATCTTTCACACTATTGGCTGCTGCTTTTTTTTTAGGGAAGTTGGTTCTCACAAGAGGATGGTGTCACTTCATTTTACTGCCTGTGACTTCCATGCAGTAAAGACAGATGAAGCCAATTCAGAATGAAGCCAATCTTTATTTAGAGTTCCTTGCCACTCCTCTATATTTGCTGTATTTGTTTTTAGTGACTTTATCCCAGAAACAGATTTGATTAAGTAAATCCAATCTTTGTCCTTGAGATAAAGTGCAGGATGCTATGGAAGAGATTTATTTTAATGCAAAATCAGCTGACATGGAGTGAATTTTAAATGAGTCCTGCTGTAATAACTGAATGTTAGGGTGGGATTATGAGGAAGCACCTCAGCCAGTGGCTCCAAGATACAATCTGTTTCAAGGGAGTTCTGAGGATGGGGAAAGTGCTTGTATCAGTAGAAATTCTTGAGTGAGAGGACATACAGATAATTGAAAGAAAAAGCTGGCAGGTTATTTTTTTCTTTTTTGATATATAAATTTATTGGGAATGTTGATTATAATGGTAAAGTCTAATGTGAACTAAAGAAAGATAAAGTTCAAGGAAAAAGAAAAATTAAGAGTATATAAAAAATTATACAAGAGTGACTTCCAATATTCATCACAACAAGCATAAATAAATTTAATGGTTATTCATCCTGTGTACGGTAAAGATTATAGACAATTGTAAAACAATTACTTCTTCATCACATCATGAAATTACTTCTTTTTTATATCTTCCAAATAACCCAAGAGATATCTATTTCTCAAGATAATCTGCTTGTTCTTTATGCTTAAATCCAAAATTTTGCCATAAAAGTTTCAATATTCTAAACTTAGCTGAACCCTTAATCAGTTTATAATTGTTAGATCAACATTTATTTACTTTTTTGCTGTTGTTTCAGAATCTTTAAGAAGTTATAATTATTATTATTTTATTCAGAGTTGAAGATTAAATACTTTGAAACCTGTCATTCTGAAGGTCTTCAGTACTATTAAAATGATTAATAGGCAATTTCTGAAAGTGATTAGAAAGTGAGGTTTGCAAACCTAGTGTTCTTTAAAAGGCCCCACCATGGTTGTGAGCAAGATGGTTAATTCTTTCATTACTCTGCACTCAAACCCATGGAAAGCCTAGGGAAAGTCCTGTAGTGTCCTCATGAGGAGCAGTATCCAGAGCATATGTTGGTTATCTCTCATCCTCTCCTTATCCAGAAAGATTCCTAGG
This sequence comes from Notechis scutatus, assembly GCF_049901735.1. NCBI lineage: Eukaryota > Metazoa > Chordata > Lepidosauria > Squamata > Elapidae > Notechis > Notechis scutatus. Next base: position 124,142,823 of record NC_142009.1, on the reverse strand, counting down.
AACTAGTCTACTCACTGGTTGCTTGGTCATTGAGGGGCTGGCACAAGGAAGAGGGGGGGTCAGTCTATTCTCCAGAGCACCTGAGGGCAAGACAAGAAACAATGGATAGAAATTAATCAAGAAGAGAACCGACCTAGAACTAAGGAGAAATTTCCTGAGTTAGAACAATTAATCATGGAACGAGTTGCTTCATAAGTTGTGGGTGCTCCAACACTGGAGATTTTTAAGAAGAAATTGGACAACCATTTGTCTGAAATCTGAAATGGTGAGCAGGGGATGGACAAAAAGATCCCTGCTTGAGCAGGGATTGGACAAAAAAGATCCCTATCAAGTTATTCTGTTATTCTTTGCTATAGTCATGAACTTCACTTTCACAAAGCTTTCTTTAGTTTGCCATACCTATCTCCTGGCAGGCTCTTTTTCTGAAAAACAAATTGTGCTTCCCCATATGATTTCTCAACTCCTGCTCTAGGTTACCAGTTTAACATGTAAAAGAGCACTGTGATTTGTGTGGTGATAGGAACACACAAGGAATAGTTGAACTCTTTGCAAACTGTATCTTATTTGCCCCATGAAAGTCATTGCGTTGATGAAATAAGGAATTTTCCTATCAGGGTTAATGCATGACCAGTTCAGTATGATTGGCTACCTCAGTAAGAATAGCTGAGGTGCTCTCTTACCAATAGCAGGGACTGCTCTACTCAGACCTTCAGAAGTGAGAGCTGCCCTTACTTGCAATCTTTCAAGTACCCTTTTGGATATTTGATAGCCACAAAAGAAAAACACAACTAAAATTACAAATTTAAAAATAAGCATTTTTCACTTCCACCATCACATTTATACATGTGATGCATTTATAGATGCAAAAACATAAATATGATCCTCTGGTTGAAAAAGTGAATTCCCAATTTTCCTAAATTCTTATCACCATTCCCAATTAAGATCCTTTTAACTAGAGACCTTCCAACCTAGTACCAGCTTAAACCTGCTTGATTATATGAGGTAGCTGGTTTCAAGAGCAGAATCAACTTTAACTGTCTCTCTTCTTGAAAATGGAGAAAGATGATACTTTTTTGGCAACATGGTGGCTCTACTGACCTTATGAGTGATCTATTTATCTATTATCTATTATCTATTTATTCCTGACTTTAAACTATTCAAGCAGGTCTTTCAAAAGAAGAAGGTGGATTGACTATAATTCTTCAAAATAATTTATTGGATTTTTGTTAGAATCCTACAAGTACATATGGCATTTTTGTGGGGAGGGTGTACAGCCTTTCCTTTATTTCATTTTAAAAAAAAAATATGGGAACAAACTGTAGTTTCTTTTCCAATGAAACTTTTTATTGGTTTATCAAAATATAAAATGCAAAGAGAAATTCAAAAAAAGTAATAGAAAACTAGGAGGAAGGATTGGGGAAAAATAGTGCAAAGGGGGAAAAGAAAAGAAAAAGGCACAAACTCCCAACTCTCTTTAGCACAGTAGAAAATAACAAAATTACAATTGCAACTTTTTACTTTTACACAACAGTATGTACAAACCATTTCTATAACAATAAACCTATCTAATTAGCAAAACAAAAACAAAAGTTTGTTCATGCAGTGAAAAAAAATGAACAAACTACAGTTTCTTGAGAATGGAAATAAATCACAGATTTGGGAAGTTGTGGATCATATTTAGGCTGCTTTTGGGGAGTAGAATTGGTGATAGCATAAACATACCCTCAGTTGGTTAAATAAATAATTCTTCCTTGCCTACTGAGACAGACATTTTCCATCTCTGTTGTGATTCTGTCAGATAAAACAGTCTGTATTTCTATAGAACTATAAAATATACTTTCTCACCAGCTTCTTCCATTCACAAGTCACATGTTCCTCCTTCTTTAAAGCTTTTCACACTTTTTCATCTGGTTCAGCAAGTAATGTTAGGTATCACTCCTTTATCTCACTTCCCCTGCAGCAGAACTGAACTTGTTAAAATCATGGGTGAATAGCTTCCTAAATATTTATAAAGAGACATGAGTGCAAATCTCCTTCAAGTATAAACCAGATTATACAGTGAAAGCATAAAAATGTTTCAGTCTGTTTCCAAAGCCAAGAACTTCCACTTCAGATACAAGCTGCCTTGACAAGCCAAAAGTGAATTCTTCATTACAGGCCTTCTGGCAAACAAAGATTTGACAAGTGTGTAAAGAATTCCAGAAATATATATTTGCTGAATACATTATGACTTTATTTGATTGACATGAAGTCTGGCAATTAAAATAACTAAAAGAAAGCTGATATAATGCAGCTGAGAATTGTAGATCAAGGTTGTAATACAATTTCTCTCTGCCATTGTGTAAATTCTTTGATGTTGCCTGAAGCAATGGTACAATCCCTCGTCTTCTGAATGTGATTGAAAGACATTGTATAAGATTTCTGTTTGCTATAATAACATGTATGAATGAACTAGCTGAAAGAGTAATGCCAACACTCTGGAGATTCTGTATGCTAAATAGGTTTTTATGCCTTGCCCTTATTTCTAAACTGAGTGTATGTATTTCATTTAAAAAGCATAAGCACACTTTTAATAGGCTTTTGTTTTAAGGCAATGAACTTTTGTATATAAAATCCTCCTTCCACATTTAGCTATATGAGTTGTTAATATTTCTCTCCCAATGGAAGTTGTATCCCTGCAGTTAAGAAACCCATAGCCTGTTTCATGATAAATGATAAAAGGATGAAAAAGAGGTCATTCTTATTATAAGTAAAGTGACCAAGCAACAAAATTAAGATATATATTCCCTCATTTTCATTATAAGATATCTCAGTATAAATAACTTATTGTTTAGTTATGTGCAAAACAAAAGATTAGATACCCTTATTTCTTTTCGATACTGGAGAAGTGTGAATAAAACAAAATTCAGATCTGCATAATTCAGAAAATCTGAATTAATTTTACTACAACTGTCCAGGGGTGGGATTCAAATTTTTTAACAACCGGTTCTGTGGGCGTGGCTTAGTTGGTGGGTGTGGCTTGGTGGTCATGTGACTGGGTGGACATGGTTTGCTGGTCATGTTATTGGCTGGGCATGGCCAACTCAATATCACTCACATCGAGGCACACATCTCCTCGCCTGGCCTCTCATGACTGTGGGGGTGCTGCAACAGTCGTAAGTGTGAAAAATGGGCATAAGTCACTTTTTTCAATGCCATTGTAACTTTGAATGGTCACTCCACACAAGCAAAGTACCAGCAAAGGAGAGGAAAAAAAAACTCCAGAGAAGTTCTTGAGACAGGAAGTCTAGTCCTGCCAAGAATGTAATAAAGGTTAATGGAGAGGCAGTTTCTGCAAGCAACACCAGAATGTTTACTTCCTGCCTTCCTTACAGGATTAGGGCAGTAATTTCTTCTAACAACCAGTTCTCCAAACTGCTTAGAATGTTATCCGGTTCTAGCGAATAGGTGCGAACTGGTAGAATCCCACCCCTGCAACTATCCTATAATTATATAAAATTTATAAAAATTATATTTAAAAAATATAATTATCTACTATTATTAGTCATGTTTAATATTTTGTAAACTGCCCATATTATGCTGTTCAAACTGGATATTCAGACTGTTAGGGCAGGCCAGATGTTCAGTCTGATTTGAAAACAGCTATTTCTGTATATGAATCACCTTTGAATCAACTTTTCAAATTAAGGAGTTATATAATCCTGGTATTGGGGTATCATAAGAGACTGAATCTGAAAATCATGTATATGCCTAACCCCAATGCCAAAATAAGCTCAAATTTGTTTTGTCTCCTTATTCTGAGAAGAGGAAAAAAATATGTTTAAAATTTCTCACAAAATGCATTTTTAAAAAATAAATGTAAACAGCTGGGAGAGAAGGCAACAATGATAATTAAAATCAAAGTAAGTGGAAGGGGATTTAATTGTAGTTCTGATAAAGCATTTTAGCAGCTGCCATTAGTTCTATTAATTTTGGGGATTTGGTTTATCTGCACACTTTATTGCGCACATTTTTTCATCACTTAAATTTTGTCTTCTGAAAACACTAGAGAAAGTGAAATTATTTTCTATCAAATCTCAAACTGGGACATGGGGATGTATATTACATACATAAAGATTTGTCCCTATTCCCGAAGTGAATAGTAATTTTTTCTCATTTTTATTTTCCCCCAAAGGCTAACAGGAATCAGGTAGACAATAAAACAGAGCAGTCATAAATCAGTCTTCATTAGAGTTACAAGGAACTATAGACAGTCTCAGAGTCCAAGGTTTCAGCAAAAAGCTCACATCGAACATCAGGGTTCAAAAAGCTGACTTCTCCACACAGGCAAGCATAAGAGTCACAGCTTCAAGGCAAAGCTGTCACCAGCAAGGAATCTGTTTTCTAACAGCCTTAAATGTCCAAGATATTCTGTATGTGCATATAGCTGAAATTAAGAAAACTCGCTCTTTCTAGGATCTACTCCTGCATCATCAGAAGCCTTTTCCTCTAAGCCGGGGTGTCAAATTCACATTGTCACATCATTATGACGTATCACAACTTTTTTCCCCTTCGCTACATGGGGCGTGGCCAGCACGCAATGTATCTGGCCTGCGGGCTGCGAGTTTGACAGCCCTGCTGTAAGCAGTAACTCATCTAACTTTTGCTTTCCATCAATTGGCACCCATTTCCTCAGGTTTTGACGTACCTTTCCTCCAGTTCCAGATCTGAATATTCTATATCAGAATCAGGAGAAATGGGCCCTGTGTCTTGTTTTCCCACTGCTGATTCTGGAGATTGCTTCCTCAGCATTTGAAATACTACATTCATCAGCTTGGTCATTTTCTGAAGAAGATTGTGTGTCTCTCTAGGCTCTCACATGTTTATATAATATAAGGGAAAGCACTTTTTTTAGGACCAATGAATATAGGTGGAATTTTGAGAATCTCCAAAATCATCTGTCATGGGATTCACCCAGAAAGCAAAATGTGAGTTTATGCCTTATCACTTTCTAGGTCCGTGATGGCGAACCTATGGCACGTGTGCCGGAAGTGGCACGCAGAGCCATTTCTGCCAGCACACAAGAGGTTGCCTGGAACAGATCCACTGTGCATGCATGCACGCCTCCCGCCAGCCAGCTGCTTGTCGGTATCTGCCACACGTGCACAAGGGGAGACTCATGCGGGGGAGACACATGCATGAGCAGGGGGCAGGCCGCATGTGTGGTGAGTCATGCACAGAGGCATGCGGCATGGAGGGAATCGCGCACGCATGTGCAGGGGGTGGGCGGGGCACACGCACATTGCATTATGGGTGCAGGAACACGTGCGCATATGCACGCACTTTCGACTCACAATAAGAAAAAGTTAGCCATCACTGTTCTAGGTGATGCCTTTCTCAACCTTTATTTCCTTGGAGAACCATTGAAATAATATTCAGGTCTCAAGGAAGACCTATTGTACCTAAAAATAGGAAGAAAAAAGGAAAACTTTATGCAATTCACTTCTAACCTATTCAATCCACATTTTACAACAGCAAAGCAGAGGACTAACAACAGAGACACAGTACATAATGTTTCCCACCATTTAAATTGTTAGCATTAATCATATTTATTTTTTAAATGATGATCTCATAGAATGTTAAGTTTCTATGGAACCTCAGCTGAAGAGGGATGCTCAAGTACCAGTAGTACTGTATCTCAGTTTATGTTTGAGTTGCTTTGAAGTGAGATGGGTGGCAAATAAATCAAATAGATAAATAAATAAATCTTCCACTTTTTAAAACTTTTTATGTCATTGGATATAGTTTCAAACCAAACCATACAAAACTGTAACTTATAAACTCATGAGCGCTATTTTTGTGTATACAGGTAATGCTAGAGGCAAGCTTTGTTTGTTTGCATGTCAGCTTCCACTTAATTTTAAATATTTTTTAAATATAACAGGTGAAGCAGAAGAACTGAATTCCTTCTTCAATGAAGAGCATTTCACCATCTCTGTATCACAAAATGCCTTGAGGCAAAGTGCAACTTTGAGAACTGTTTAACACCATCCATGTCATGTACTCTATTTCATCATAGAAAGGTAATGTATATATTGTATATCATATATACTAGTGGTCGCCAACTGGTGGGCCATGGAAAAATTTTGGTGAGCCGCAAAAGAAATGGCCCCCAAAAGCAATTAATCTGGGCCATGCAGTTCTTGCGCCTCCTGGCTCTCCGAAGGACCCCGGAGTCAGCCCCCTGAGATGCACGCGCCAACCAGCTCCAACACCCCGTGGCGGCGGCAACAGCAGTCCCCTCCCCCAGTGCCCGCTGTCAGCTCTTCCCCATTAGTTCTCTAGCTTTGAATTGCTCCCGGCTCTCTCTCTTTCCTCCCCCCCGCCCACGTGCAGGCAGGAAAGGAAAGGGAGACGGAGCCATGCACAGCTCTCCCCTTTTCCAGCTCTTGCTGCCTCTCCCAATATCGAAGCCTCAGAAACGCAGGCAAAGCCGCCACAGCGTTATAGTCCTGAGTTGCGTTAGCATCCTCGGTTAGTTAAGAATCGCCCTACCCAGAGAAGGAAGTGGTGCTGGAGGAGGAGGAGGTAGTAGTGTAGAAGCAAGCAACTCAGGGCGCTACTGCTGTGGCGGCTTTGCCTGTGTTTCCGAGGTTTCGATGTTGGGAGATGTAGCAAGGACTGGAAAAGGGGAGACCTGTGCACGGCTCTGTCTCTGTTTCCTTTCCTGCCTGCATGTGGGCGGGGGGGAGGAAAGAGAGAGAGCCGGGAGCAATTCAAAGCTAGAATACTGAGAAGGGGCATCAAACATGCTAAGGAGATGTATAGGAGGAAGGTTGAGTGCCACTTTACTGACAGTGGCCCATGGCAGATGTGGAGGGGGATACAGGCCCTGACCAACTATAAAGGCCAGGGCCCAACAAACAGCGAGAACAGTAGCACTCTGGCAGAGGAGCTAAACAGCTTTTTTGCACGCTTTGAGACCACCAAGAACCTGGACATACTGCCTCACAAGGACCACGACGCTGCACCTCTTTCTCTTCAGGTGCATGAGGTGAGAAAAACACTGAGAGCAGTAAATCCCAGGAAAGCTGTTGGGCCTGATGGCATTCCTGATGCAGTAGTTAAAGCATGTGCTGACCAGTTGGCAGAAATACTTACAGAGCTGTTCAATCTATCTTTAACACATGCCATCATCCCACTATGCCTGAAGGCTGCAACCATCATCCCCGTTCCCAAAAAAACAAATATAAATACTCTCAATAACTATAGGCCCATAGCGTTAACAAGCTCCATTATGAAGGTTTTTGAGCGATTAGTTTCACAGCACATCAGAGACTGCCTCCTGCCCTCCTTCGATCAACATCAGTTTGCTTATAGAGCAAACCGATCTACAGAGGATGCTATGGCCATCACACTTCATAGAGCGCTGAGTCATCTGGAGAACAAACAGAGCTATGTGAGGATTCTCTTTGTGGACTACAGCTCTGTGTTTAACACTATCATCCCAGATATACTAGTAACCAAACTGTATAATCTACAGGTCCCCACCCCCATGTGCTCCTGGATTAAGAACTTTTTGACAAACAGACCACAGTCTGTTGGACTTGGCCCCCACCTTTCTTCCACTATTACACTCAGTACTGGTTCCCCCCAGGGTTGTGTCTTGAGCCCCCTGCAATATGCCTTGTACACCTTTGACTTTCACCAAGCCACACAACAAACACCATCATAAAGTTTGCAGATGACACGACCGTAATTGGTCTAATATCAGGAGAGGATGAGACAGCATATAGGACAGAAGTAGAGAACCTGTCGATCTGGTGTTCACAGACCAACCTGTCACTGAATGTCCATAAAACCAAAGAACTGATTATGGATTTCAGGAAACATGGACAGGACCACGCCCCACTCATCATGAACGGAGAACGAGTCGAAACTGTCCCTACGATCAGATTCCTTGGCATCCATATTTCAGCTGATATCTCCTGGTTCCCTAATACCAAGGCCATAGTGAAGAAGGCTCAGCAGCGGCTGCACTTCCTGCGGGTTCTCAGGAAGAACAATCTGGATAAGAAGCTGTTGCTGGCTTTCTATAAAGCCTCTGTGGAGAGCACTCTGACATTGTCTGGGTGTGTGGTATGCAGGCACCACAGTTAAGGACAGGAAAACTGTACAGAGGGTGATAAACACAGCTCAAAAGATCATTGGTTGCCCTCTGCCCTCCCTGGAAGAATTAGCCAGGTCCCGCCAAAGCAGAATCAAGGCCATCATAGAAGACCCCTCACACCCTGGTAATTATCTTTTTGACCTGCTGCCGTCTGGATGGCGTTTTAGATCAATAAAATCCCACACTACTAGACTGACAAATAGTTTCTTTCCCTAGGCCATCTGAACCGCAAATAAACACGAAGTCACTACCTCATTAAGATATGAAAAAATGTGATATCTCAATACCCCATTCAGATGTATAATAACATATTACAGTACAATCCATCTCTTGTGTATTATACTCGGCAAAGCGTTACAGTCAGTGTTGGATGTATATTTTGTGTATATTCGTAGATATTGTACTCTCAAATTGCAAATGGAGATGTGGGTACTCTATTTTTCTTATCTTCATTTTTAAGTGCTTTGGTTTTATTGTATTGCGAACAGTTGCTGGGGTGCATTAAGTTTTGTTGTACTTGTACAATGACAATAAAGTTCTTCTAATTCTTCTAATTTTAATGGAGAGAGCTGACAGCGGGCGCTGGAGGAGGGAACTGTTGTTGCCGCCGCCATGTGTGGGAGCGTGCATCTCAGGGACATGAGCTGGGAGGCACAGGAACTGCAAGTGGGAGCATTTGATGATTTCGAAGAACTACTGGAACATGGTAGATTGGCGTTTTGTAGGTCTCAGTGAAAGAGTGAGCTTTGTTTCGGCTCCTTTCCTCCCCTGGTAATGCGAGAGATGCTTTTTTCTCTCCCCCCCACTCCCAAATAATAATCACTGGCTGTGGCTGGGTTTGGCAGCAAAGTGCCCCCAGGAACATCTTTCCTTGCCTGTCTCCAGGTGACACTGAAAGAGCCCCCCCAGCTTTTCCTCGGCTGCAGATCTGAGCCTCTCAATCCTCCACCCGGGATCTGAAAGGAGCTCCCACTCTCTCCGCCTCCCCTCCCCCAATTAATCACCAAGAGCGGCAGTCCTTCTGCAGGCAGATGCCTGCTGAGAAGCCTCTGGAGTGGCAGCCAAGGGGCACTGCCCCCCAAGGAGAGCAAAGCCACCTTTCTGCCTCTGCTTCTCCCAGCGGCAGTTGCCCCGAGGCCCTTCAGCTCAGACACACACACCCCGCCCGCTCTTCTGTCTCTTTAGAAAGTGCCAGGTGGGGGGAGACTTCCAGCCCAGAATGTTTTATTTTGTTATCATTAAGCATTTACATTTTTGTTATAATTAAATAAGTGTGTGTGTGTGTGTGTATGTATGTGTGTGTGTGTATATATATATATTTGTTTTTGTAGATTTTCACAGATACAGGTATGTAGGTCGAGGTGTGTTTGGGTCTTTTCCCGTGTAAGATTAAGAGTACCTTGGCGACGTTTCGGCGAGGTCCCAATCGCCATCCTCAGGCTGGTGCTTTCGGCTTTGTGCCAGTGCAAGCAGCACAAAGCCGAAGCACCAGCCTGAGGATGGCGATTGGGACTCGCCAAACTCTTAATCTTGCACGGAAAGACCTGAACAGACTAGACCTACACACACACACACACACACACACACACACACACACACACACAACACACATATGTTTTCTTAAGTTTTGTGGTACTTACATGTATGGTATTCAGCTTTGTTCGGGTATTTTCCCACGTCATTATAGTTGTGCTTTTAAAGTTGTAGCAACGTTTTGGCAGAATCTCATCTGCCATCATCAGGCTTCTGTATTGTGTTCGTCTGTGAGTCAGACTTTTCAGTTATTTCAGTTTTAAATTTGGGGCTAGCCTACTGCTGTGCCAGAATGGTTTTTTCTTCATCCTGATTGGTTGGGAGTCTTGGTCTGTGTTTATTGGTCTTGGAGTTTGCTGTGTTCTGCTTGATTGGTGTTTCTAATATCTTCTGTCTGTTTTGTGGCTTTTTTGTGTCTTGATTGGCTGGCAACATTGTGTTCCTGTATTGGAGGCTTTTAGCGCAGCTTGGCTCCGAGTAAATGGACGGCTATCATTTGTTAGGAAGCTAGGTTTCATCTGGGTGGCTGGTTGGGGTGTGTTTGAGCTGGAGGTATCAGGGGGATCTGTTTGTGCCCAGGTGTTTGCCTGGCTAGTGGTGTGGAGATTTTTTTGTTTGTGAGTGCAGGCTTCCAAATGATTGACAGTCTGGTGGAATCATCTCTTCTATTCATGCTTTCAGGTCTTTTTTCAATCTCTATGGCTTCTCTGATAATTCTGTGGCTGGGGTTTTCTATAGTGGCTAGGGTTTTAGTGCCATTGAAGTTGATGCTATGACCTGTGGCTTTCATGTGTTGGACTAGTGAGGAAGTGTGTTCCAGCTTTTTACTGCATTTTTGTGTTCATCCAGGCGGGTACTTATTCTTCTATTGGTCTGTCCAATGTATGTGGCCGGGCATGATGCACAGGGGACTTCGTATATGCCTTGGTTTTCCAGGTCAATTTTATCTTTGGGGTTTCTAAGGATGGCTGCTATTTTTCTGTCTGTTTTGAAGGCAGTCTTGATGTGATGCCTGTGTCCCTGATATATACCATTTGTTTTGTGGATTGTCTTGATATTAATAGAATACTGCCACTTTACCCCAATGAAAGCAGAGCAAGGAAGTTTGATTTAGACTCATTGATAACAGATTTTATTACAAGTATAAAACCAATATGTGAAAATTGTAAAGTTGTCCACAGCTGTAGATCAGCAAGTTGTTGAGGCTTTGAGTGAAGAAATCTGACCATTTTCAGCTTCATTTTAAAACTAAAATGAGAGTGTACCCTTCAAGATAGGAGATACTAAGATCAGAAAAATATATGCATTATATGGAATTTTTAACCTCTTTAAAGCAACATAGGTAATATAACTTGGAAATGCTGTCTTAGTCACTGCTGATCAGAATCAAAACTTGCAACTTAGCATGTCTTTATATGCACAAATATTTGTCAGGCATATTGAAACAATTGTTTTAAGTACAGGAAACTTTTTCAGAAGGGTACTAGTGACTCACCTATATTGAAACAATTGGGTTAAGTTCAGGGAGCTGTCTTAAAAAGGTACCAGTGCCTCAGCTACCCAGAATTATAATCATCATTGCTTTAAACCAAATAACTCCCGAAAACCCATACTTTTCCCACTAGCAGACACCATAATTTGTCAAATCAGAGAGAACCTACTGTGCAATATGGATAATAAGGGATAAAAGAAGAATTTGTACTTGTTTTGTGTAAGTTGAGTGCACCTGCTAAATGTGGGCTATTACTGCAGAAATGTTAATTTGCTCAAACATAATAATTTATATTGGTTGTTATGAGTAATTTTGGTACTCAACATCATTGAATCTGTAGTTTGGCACAGCTATGTTAGTGAAGAGGAAAAAAACATGGTGTTTTGCACCTGTGCTCCTGATTATTGCAAATTTTAATAAGTTGTTAAAATTAGACATCTCCAGGCTGTCTGGTTACCGACCCCTGCTGCTGTGTGTTTATGTGTTGAAAAAGTTCCTAGTATTGTTTTTATTTAAGCTCTGTTTACTAATAGAAAAGTATATTTATTATAGAAAGTATTCATGTTCCATGCATTATTAATTGGAAAGATTGATATGCATCTGCCTTGTGTTTTATGCATCATTTCAAGGGATGATTTGATCATTCTCAATTTGTATGAAACCTAACCTTTTAATTTTTTTAAAAAATGTTTTATTTGCACAAAGATTAAAATTAAGACAAGAAAACCACCAACAGTTGCAACTCTCATACTAATCAAAACTATTTTTAAGGATATCATCTTATCATATATATTTAAATCCTTAATTCTTAATATGATACATTAAGCAAAACATTACGAATATAAACTATTTTATGGAATTTAAACAAATACATAGACACCCCAAACAATAGAACACTTCTTCACATAGAAAGAGAAGTCAGCTTCTCCTTATATAGCTAACAGAGAATGGTATCCTTCCAATCTTACAGAATTATTATTATTTGCAACCAAGAAAGAACACAATATACAATTTTGTTCCTTATAATAAAAATATAAGTATTTACAAAGCTTAATTAGTCTACTAGAATAAAGCTAATATATAAAATAATTTCAGATCAGCCATTATGTCACTTTAGTCCTTGTTAAAGAGCTTGGGTATTGAAGTAATGAGTGAATGGAGTTGGTTTAAAAAAAAAACTTAAAAAAAATGAGAATCTCATTACTTCTTGACACAGAAAATTCAGTCTACTGAAAATGCATATCTTGCATTACAGAGAGAGGGGGGGGATGGAGAGAGGGGGATATATATACATATACATATACATTACATATACATATACATATACATTACATATACATATATATGGTATTCAGCTTTGTTTGGGTATATTCCCACGTCATTATAGTTGTGCTTTTAAAGTTGTAGCAACGTTTCGGCACAAGAGCCATCATCAGGCTTCTTTATTGTGTTTGTCTGTGAGTCAGACTTTTTTTTTTGATGGCAGATGAGATTCTGCCGAAACGTTGCTACAACTTTAAAAGCACAACTATAATGACGTGGGAAAATCCCCGAACAAAGCTGAATACCATACATGTAAGTACCCGCGAAAACTTAAAATATATATATGTATACACACACACACACACACACACACACACACACACACACACACATATCCCTAATGTGTTTCCTGGTGTAGAAACCCTCAGTATCATACTGTTAATTATTTATTCCTTACAATTATTTATTCCTTACAACAGTGTTAAAATGAATGTTTGGGCTCCAGAGAAACAAAGCAATATACTTCCTGTAGTCTTAAAACAGAGTGTAGTCATATATCATAGCATACCAATTCTTCCAGAGGCAGTCTCCTTAAAGCTGTGTTTCTCCACCTCAGTAATTTTGAGAGGTGTAGACTTCATCTCCCAGAATTCTGGGAGTGAAATTCTACACGTCTTTAAAGTTACTGAGATTGAGAAACACTGCTTTAGAGCAGCCATCTTCAATCTTTTTTTCACCCGATAGTATTGCACTTCTGATTTTATAATTCTAAATAACATAGTTCAAAGGCTGCTACACATTCCCAAACCTTTGCCAGTAAGGGCAGCATCAATTCTGGCCATCTATGAACTTGGCTAGTTCTTTTAAATCTCAAAAAATGATTCCATGTTCTCATAATTCTTTAAAGGATAGGTTTTAATCAGATATACAGTCCTATCTAAATTTAAGGAAAAGGTTTACAGAACTCATCATTTTTATCTCTCCTGAATTAATGAATGAAGAGGATCACCAGATGAATTAATCTGGTAATCATCTGATAGATAAACCATTGGTTTCATCTTCCATATTTCTTTTGCCCCCCTCTTCCCCCACCGCCTGCCCTGTGCAACATAAGCAATCTCACATCCTCTTTCTCCAGAGAAGAGAGTTAGTCCTAGAACACTGCCTTGGGGGACACCACTGTTGACAGGGACAGGATTTGATAGGACGCTCCCAATTTTGACCATTTGTTGCCTGTTTGACAGGAATGCTTCTATCCAGTTATGCAGATTCTAGAAGTTGATACAGGAATGAGTCAAGACTTCTCCCAATAGAAAAATGTTTCTCACACACAAGCTTGACTCTGTTCTCAAATAATCTGCTGGGCAACTAGAAAAAAAATGACCCTGTTCTAACAAGCTAGTTGCAAACCTATATAACCGCATGGGTTTGGAATCAATTCTGAATTGATGTAATGATAGAGTGTACCATCTCTCTGTCTCCGTGTAGCTTCTTTGATGTCCCACAATTCATTAAATCCAAGAAGAAGACAGAACACCATAAAAGACCATAGTCCTACTTGACTTGGAAAAGTTGGTATGACTGGAAGGTTCTTAGGAATGGAAAGATATTATGTAATGGAGGGGAAAGAAACCCACAAGCAGTTAAAAATGACCTACCTTTCCCACAATAAAATAGAATCAAAGAGTTGGAAGGGGCTATTTAGGACAAGTATAATTTCAAAATGTGTTTTCTTGCCTTTGAGAAATGTTACATAACATAAAAGCACAGGGTAATGCTGGAGCAGAAGCCGGTAAAAGAAACCTTTTAAAGAAGGCTGAACAAATGGCCTTTATATGTGTTATAACCTTTGTGTTCTCACTCAATGTATAGCCATTAGTTTATACTAGGCAGCAAATAGAAATTTTGAGGGCTACTGAACACTTTGTGCTTTTCCTATAACCTTTCTGCAGTTATTTAGCACTTACGTTTTTATAATTGAGATACATTGGGAAAAATCCTTTGCTCAATAGGCCCTAAAATTCAAGCTTTTCCTGTGTCATTCTTACATTGGGATGCAATATAATAAACGCAGGGAGGCTGACCGGTTTGCAGAGGTTTATCCTATCTTTCTTTACAAAAAATAGTAGCCGGGTTATGCACTTTTGCTCTATCTCAAAGAATCAGATCACAGTTCATGAAGGAATAAAAAGAACAATTATTATAGTCTTTCCATCACTCTTTGAACCCTGAGAAATTCCAGATGATTAAGAAAAATACATTTGTTCTATTCTCTAGGGTCTATGCATTCTCAGTTTTACAGTGTACAAAGAGTACAATTTTAGTTCTCACTTTACTTCATATTTCATCAAAGGGAATGGAAAGTTGTTAGTGAATGATCATTACTTTGATGGTAAAAGTGGATAGTTTTGCGTTTGTTTGTTTTTTTGAAGATGATAGGAAAGACAGTTAGAAAAACAGTTCCTGTACTGAACTTGACCAGAGAGCCTCAACTAATTTCCTCCTTGTTGTGAAGAAAGAGATCATTTTCAGACATTAAGCAGGCTGACAGCTGAATCTTGAACACTTGATAAAACAATATAGTCTCTGTATCTGAAGGTAAAGTTTAGCCTAGAAGATGGATTTTTGACCAAATGGTATTTGTGTAATCTCTTATTACCTAAGATACTTACTTCACTCTCCTCAACGATAGGATGGGCCCTGGAGCTTCATTTGAATTATAGTTATGGTTCCTTAGGAAATATTTCACCTTCCTCCCTGTTGAAATTGACACTCGAGTGTCACCCAAATTGGTGCAACTGAAACTAAGATCACCTGTTTTGCAAGAAAATTGTCCAAACTTTGCACGGTGTCTCTGGAAAGTTTGACTTCAATATATGCATTATAACTTTTTCCATCTCTTCAGGACAGCAATAAGAAACTGAACCCTATTCAGTCTCTCAATTCTATGAATCCCTAAGACTAAGGCAATCCATTTTCTTTTCACTTCCATAGAATTGTATTAGTATATTTATGCAGTATTAAGACTAATACCACCTCACCCATTTCAGAGATTCTATCTAACTAAAATAACTCCACTTTTAATTCTGGTTTCCTGACAAATGTAGTTTTGCAGACAATCTGTCAGCAGGCAGTTTTGCCTTATTTTGATTGCATTTTATTCCATTTCAAAAATTTATAGCAAAATAACAAATTTGCAGCTGAGATCCTAAACACACAGTGACGAATGAGAGAGAGAGGGAGGGAGGGAGAGAGACAGAGAGACAGAGAGAAAGAGAGAGAATCAGGTTGCATCAAGTCAGGACCAATTCTTGTGATTGTAAGGATAAATGCTCTCCATTTCAGTCTTCGATAAAAAACCCACAGGGTTTTCATGATATTCCTGATCCCACTAATCATATCTGTTATTTTCTTCTTCCCTCAACCCTGCCAAGTGTTATATATTTGCATACTTACCTATGATAGGTTGGTCCATGGCGGCGGCAGATTTGAAGAGCCGTCATTGGCCACGAGCCGCAAGCAGCCGGCTATAAAAAAGGCTGCCGGGGTTTCTCCGCATGCGATTACTAGAAAGAAAATAAAAAGGAAAAAAGTCAACTGGATCTTGAGTCTCTTTTTCCACAACGCAACACCAAGTACTTTTGTTTTTTTCCTACCTATATTCAAAATTCATCATATGCCAAAAGTAGGAAATTTCTTAGCTTAATTGGTTTATTTCTACTTCTAATTGATTGTAAGGTTCACCCAAGCCATAATTCAAAGGTATTTGCTTTCTCTCACTTATTTCTTATCCAGATTTCAGAGCCACACATTACTTCTTAAAACTATCAGCTCTCTGCTGTCATACAAATATTTTTATCTTTCCTATCCCTTTCTATACTTTCTGGTTGTCATTCGCTTTTCCTCCTTAATATTTAACTATCAATACAAAAATTTTACTTTGCTAATTTTCATTTTACTGTCCTAATAAGCTCTTCTAAGTCTTTCCTTTCATCTACTGTAGTAAAGGGACATTGTTTGCCTATCTCATATTCCTAAGTTTTCAATCTCCAAATTGATCCCAGCTGTTATATCTTCTCATCTTGCTATTCTTACATTTGTTATGTAATTAAAGTGCTATGAGCAACATATGCATTATTGTCTCAATGCTTTTCTATTCTGAATCACTTGGCTTTTCTAAATTTAATCCTTAAGCAGCTATTTACTATGAGATTTATCTTTGAAAAATCAGGTGTTCTGGCATACCTATTATCCGTAACACTCTGTAGATTCTGACATGATCTGTATGAAAAATCATATTGTGGTCAATAAAGAGCAGATTTCAAATTATCTTCACTTCTTCACAACCATTTGTGGTTATCTATCCAATTTTATGACTTTTCTGTCTTTTCTGAAATCTATTGTCCATTTGACACTTCTTTTTTTCACATAAGGCTATATTCATATTTGTACAATCTCAAGCAAAACTTGTATGGGAATTAAAGATTAACACAAATTATAATAGTACGTGTCCTTTGGGCAAATTCATGATCCATGTACCATCATTGTGGTTTCTCCTGAGATTTATAGTAGGATATGCTGTAATTGACATGATCTTACTGGGTGATAATGCAGAAATGGGAACACCAATTAAGAATGTATGCTTCTTTCCTACATATTTTTTCAAATTTCCAAAACTGCCTGGTATCTTCCTAGATCTTCCTAGGACATGGCAATTGGAATACACTTTAATTGGGGGGTCCTTGGTGCTCTCTGAGCTTGCTTTTTTTCTTGCAGATGTTTCATTATCCAAACTAGGTATCATCTGATGATGTTACTTAGTTTGGGTAATGAAATGTCTGCAAGAAAACAAGCAAGCTCAGAGAGCACAAAGGACCCCTCATGTCGACCCTGATCTACAAATATTCTCCTTTATTAGTATTATTTAATGGGCAATGACTGTTAAAATTGCAGAGACTCTGATCTAATATTTTGCTAAAGGTTCCCCCCCCCAAGCAAGGTTCTTGCCACATTAAACAATGACAGTTGGAGGGACTTTGTGGATTTCAGCATTTCATGTTATTTACAAATAGTAGTTTGTAACTAGTGTTTTGGTTTGACAGTTGTTCCAAAAGGAAATAAAAACCCTAACATTCATTATAGAAAATATTTTTAATTTGCAAAAGATGCCTCTTATTCTTCAGCAAGTCCTTCCGGAGTCCATTGCAGTGGGGCAGCTATATTAAATTTGAATAATTAAACAGATAAATAAATATATATGATTTAAAAAAAAAAAAAGCCAAAATGACCCTTTCAACATTTGTTACAAATGATTCTTCCAATACACAATGATTAGAAGGAGCCAAGAAAGTCACTATTTATTTATTTACAGTATATACCTGAAAGTTCTGTCAGTCTTCTTCTTTTTCTCTCCCTCTTTCGTGAAACAATGAAAATGATGTAGCACTTTTTGCAGGCATGTTGTCTTTCTGTGGTTCTCTGAAGGACCAAATCAGTTTGTCTCAATCTGTACTGATTCTACTTCATGCTATATGGCCACAAATTTAGTCCAAGCAGCCCATTTTACCTCATTGTCTGGGATATGGCAAAATAGGAATGATGCCAAATCAGTAACAATTTGTTTGTTTTATGAAACTCCAAATCAGACATAAGGCTGTACCCATATTTTGGAGAATGAATCTTTGTATAACCATAGAAAGAAAGCTTAACAATCTAGTATTTCATTGTCATTAAAAATAGAATGAAAAATTCTGCTAACATTTCTCTTTGGGAAAACACCACCGCACTATTCTTAGAATATATAATGCTTACTTAAACTTTCAAGAGGTTCAGGATGAAGTCTTATTCTACAGTCTTTTTTTTTTTTTTTGTGTGTGTGTGTGTGTGTAAAATCTGAAAAAGTTTTGAGTAGAAAGTCAGCTCTTGGAAACTCCTTGTCAAAAACCTACCTGTAAAAAGTTGTTTCTTACTGTCCCTACCGTCTATATGTTCAAATTCACTTTTTTTTTTAAAAAAAGGAAAGGAGTAGAATCTTTCAGCACAGCGTGTAATTTTGTCCTTGCCTTCCAAGTAATTTATGGTTACATTTCAAAGCATCCGTCCAGGTGCTAGGAAATGTGGGTCAAAAGTGGGATCTTTTGAAAATTTGCATTCAACTCATGCTAATGCGATTCTTTGCTGTAACTGAATGGGGCAACAAAAGACCAAGAACATCTTTTCCCCAAAGTTCCCTACTTTGTGAAACTCAGTTTCTGAATATAAAATGAGGCAAAAGGCATCTGCATGAAGAACATTTTCATGTGAATCATTGTGGCCCAGTCCCTCCTTGGTAATTTCTGATATGGTTTGCTCTCTGACCTAGAAAATGACTGTAGGTCTGAAAAGAATGGTTGATGAAAGAAAGTGACCAAAATCACTTACACAAACCCTCAGGGAAGTTAGCAATTCAGAGGTTCTTGCAAAGGAGATAGTGTTAAGAAGAGACTCAGACTGGCCTTTCCCTGGCTCATTGAATATAAGAGAGAGAGAAGGAAAAGCAAAATTGGATTTGCAATTATGTTAATGTAACTTATCTCAATGCAGCTTGGCTTTAGTCTTCTTGTGGAGTCTATTTTCTGATTGGGACATGCTTGAAAGGTTACACATATACACAAAAAGACAGCTGTTGTTTGTCACAGGGACAAAATGACATCTATATGATTCATGTTCCTTGCATAAAGACTAGGTCATGTCATTCAAACCTTGTGTAACTTTGGGAACATCTGTAGGTAAGCAGCATGAATATGTAATAGTCATTGATAGCCTTCATTTCTCCAATTTTCTTCATTTAAGTAATTTCAATAATAAAGGAGAAAAATAAACTGTCTTTAAAGTGTCATTAATTTCTTTCAAATATATTCTTTGGATAATATTTATTTTTGTTGTATTGCATATCTTCTTTTTACAACATCAGGAAACATTCTTTTGAATCCATTGATTGATTGATTATGTGCCATCAATTTGAGGTCAATATAGATAGTCCTTGTCCAGGATGACTGTTCACAACTTGACCTTTCAGCTCTTCCAGCTTTGTATCCATCACTACTGGAACTGAGTCCATCCACTTTGATGCTCTTCTCATTCCTTCCAACTTTTTCAGCATTATAGACTTGTCAAGAGAAAATAGGTCTTTGCATAATATATCTAAAATGTGGTAATTTGAGCTTGGTCACTGAGTCTCAAGTGAATTGATTTGTTTTGTTACCCATTTATTTTCAGGGCTACTCATGGTTATTCTCAGAAGTCTTCTCCAACACTAACACGAAATTTCAAAAGTATTAATGCTGTTCAGTTTCTGCTTTTTAAATGTTCAACTTTAGACTCGTGGATTTCCATTCCTAAAATACCCCAGTCAACCATGCTGGCTGAAGAATCCTGGGAGCTGAAGTCCACAAGTCTTCAGGTTGCCAAAGTTGGATACCCCTGGCCTACATGATTTCTAGATATTATATCCTTACATCCAACTATCTTTTCCAAGGGCTCCAGGGCTACTCTTCTAAGTGCTGGTCTGTGGCATATTTCCTTTGCTAATGATAATTGATACTAATAGACCAAAGCTATCCATTACGTCAGTATCTACGTTGTCAATTCTGGTTGCTCTACCTGTTATGATTAGTTTGGTCGTCTTTATATTTAAACTTAATTCCACTTTTCGCTTTCCTTTTTTATTTTTATGACTAATGCTTGCAGATAATTTGTACAGTATTTCCAGTTAGCAGAATGATATCATCAGCATAGATGAAGGCTACCAATATTTCTTTCGCTGTGTTAAAAGTACATTTTTGTTCTTCTCATTCAGCCTCCCTCAATTTATTTTCAGCATGCAGCTTGAATAAATGAGGAAATATGAGCATACAGTTTCGTTCCACTCTGGCTGACCTGGAGCCAGTCTGTTTTGTTCAGATTGCAGTTCAGTCAAAAGTAACAAATGGATTTATATAGCTTAATCGTTACAGAATATACATAGAAGTCGGCAAGTTTTAGATATTTCATGTGTTCCTGGGTTTCAGCTTGAACTTGATTATTAGGAGGCTGAACATACTTTGAAAATGTTTGGGAAGAAATGCTTCAACCCCCATGCAAGTATAAGTACAGATGTTCTCTTTGCCAGCATGGGGGAAAAATGAACTTTTGATTTTAGAAGTTCACTCAGTGAGGTTAATGCATCTCTTCAGTATATGGTTCATTTTGGGAGGTGGTTTATGTAGATGTCTGAGAAGGTTGAAATAGTTATTGAATAGCCGAGAGGTGTTATAGTTTTGCCCAGTACCATGCTAGGTCTGAAGCATTCACAATCATGGTTATTGTATACTTTTTTAAAACTTAGATTAACTTATCCTGAGTTTAGGCTGACAACTTTTATGATTAATGCGGCTACTGCCAACGGCCCAGCTTATGGATCAACCAGATCTGGTCTGCAAAAATAGAGATTACTGTATTTTAGATGGAAGTAAAGATTTAGATTTCTATAACTCTTTGCTCTCATCTAGAAATTATCCAGAATTTGGGGCTCATTCCCGAAGTGGAAGTTGGGATTCTTTCCCAAAGGAAAAACTCTGGATAGATTTCTGCAGGTCAAGATCCAGGCTAAGACTCTCTTGAACATTCTCATCTTCTGCAACAGCTTAAACTCAATTTATGGACTACAAATAAAGGAATCGTTCTCTAACAGTGATCACAACATGATTGACATTTGCCTAAATATGCATCCTTACAAAAATCATCATAATGATGGAATCCCCAATTATAACTTTAAAAAAGCCAACTATGATCTCATTGACACCAACTTCTCATCTCTTGATTGGCAAATTCTATTCACTGACTGTAATACTGCTGAAAACTTTTATAACTTTTTTTTGCTCGAAGTCAAACGAGTCATCAAACTGTATGTACCACTAATAACCCCCAAAACCAGAAAAAACAAATTACCCTTAACAATAAGGAAACTCCAATCCCCAAACAAAACTGGCTATGTATATACCTTTAAAAACCACTACAAAAATCTATGTCACTAGATAAAGAGTGAATGTACCACCCAATCACATCAAACAATAGGAAAACTTTCAATGCACAAATTCCACCCATGCCTTCTATAATTTTGTAAACAACAAACTTAAAGACTCGAGATCTATCCCACCCCTACAAGGACCCTAACAATGAAGACTGTAATAATAAAACCATTAAAGCCAATCTCTTTAACACATTCTTCGGCTCAGTCTTTGTAAATAGCAACTGTTCACACCCAGTATTTCCTACTCGTGCTACAAATAATTACAACAATCTAACATCAATTTCACAGAAGACAATGTTAAAAAGGCACTATGCATCTTTATCCATTTGACCTGATGGACTATGTGCCTACTTCTTATAAAAGCTTTCCACTGCCAATAGCAGGACCACAAAGCATAATCTTTCAAAAATCTCTCAGGACCAGCTTCTTGCCCAACCTATGGTCACTAGCCATGGTCATCCCTATTTTCAAAAAGGGAGACCCCAGCCTAGTTGAAAATTACAGACCAATCTCTTTATGTTGCATCACCTGCAAAGTCATGGTATCCATCTTTAACCAATCCATTACCCTCCCCTTAGAGACAAACAACCTACTTTCCAACAAACAATTTGGTTTCAGAAAAAAATCCAGCAATCTTCAACTCATACATTGCAGAAACATATAGACTACACAACTCGATCAGGGCAAAGCAATAGACACAATTTACATAGACTTCTGTAAAGCCTTTGATTCAGTGATACATGACAAATTATTTCTAAAATTAAAATCGTATGTATTTCTGGACCTCTGTATAATTGGATAGCTGTGTTCCTGTCAAACAGGCAACAAGTGGTCAAAATAGGGAGTGCCCTATCAAATCCTGTACCTGTTAACAGCGGAATCCCCCAAGGCAGCATTTTAGAACCAAGACTCTTTATACTTTACATAAATGACCTTTGTGATCATATTAAAAGCAATTGTGTTCTCTTCGCTATGATATAAAACTATTCAACACCACCGACAACACTGGTATCCTTTAAAAAGACCTTGACTATGTATCAAAATGGTCAAACAAGTGGCAAGTTGAAATCTCAACCAATCTTACACATTGGCAAAAAAACCCAGAACATAAAATACAAGCTGGATGGACACAACCTTGTAGATGACCCTCACTCTGTCAAGGACCTTGGAGTACTTATTTCTAATGATCTAAGTGCCAGAGCCCACTGTAACAACATTGCCAAAAAAGCATTAAGAGTCGTTAACCTAATCTTGCGTAGCTTCTTCTCTGATAATATTGTACTGCTAACTAGAGCAGGCAAAACATTTATTAGACCAATTCACAAATACAGATCATCTGTCTGGAACCCGCACTGCATATTGGACATTAATACAATTGACAGAGTCCAGAGATATTTCACGAGAAGAGTCCTCCACTCTTTTGCTCGCAACAGAATACCTTATACCACCAGACTTGAAATTTTGGGCTTAGACAACTTAGAACTATGCCGCCTTCGGTCTGACCTAAGCGTAGTACATAAAATTATCTGCTACAATGTCCTACCTGTCAATGACTACTTCAACTTCAACCACAACAATACACGAGCACACAATAGATACAAACTTAAGGTAAACCACTCCAAATTCGATTGCAGAAAAATACGACTTCAGCAACAGAGTTGTCAATGTCTGGAATGCACTACCTGACTCTGTGGTTTCTTCCCCAAACCCACAAAACTTTAATCTTAGACTGTCTACTGTTGACATCACCCCATTCCTAAGAGGTCTGTAAGGGGTGCGCATAAGCGCATCAACATGCCTACTGTCCCTGTCCTAATGTCCCCTTTTATTCGTACCCATTTCATGTCATCATAATCATGTTCTAATGTAATGCAAACCTGAAAGCAACACCAGTAGTATAGCAGGCAATGGGATGTGCAATTTTACTTGAAGCCTGGCTTACATAAAGGTAAAGTTTCCCCTGCACATACATGCTAGTTGTTCCCAATTCTAGGGGCCGGTGCTCATCTCCATTTCAAAGCCGAAGAGCTTACATACTGCACTGAAAATCCAATTTTCCTTAGTCTTGGCTTTCTTTTTTCTTCAGTCTCTTGTGCTGTCCCAGGTTTCTTTCCTCTGCAGAAACTAAGCCTCATTTGATTTTCAATAAGGTCTGGGCATGTTTTAATTTAGAAATATTCACAAACAGGTGATTATTTTTCAAAAAGCAGCCAGGAAATGTTTACAAGACAGAATAGCTTAAACAGCCTCAAATATTGCAGTTATTATGAAGAAGAAAGTCCATCTTATTTAAAAAGATCATCCAGGTGTGCAGAAAGGAAGGTTGGATTTTGTATTACTATTCCCTTAGGGGGAACAATAATATACCTGATGAATATCTTATCTTTCTTGGAGCTCTTTTCAGGATATAAGCAGCATTTCTCTTGTGAGGACATAGATGTGCTTGCCCCTGGTACCTCTCCTAGTTACTTCATTGGAAGCTATTTTCACTCAGGTGAATATTGTTCTACCATCAAGCACTAAGTGCTTGCCAAGGGATATTTGTGTGCTTTTTGGTACACCCTTTCCCAGCCAAGATGTCTAGTTAGATATACCGGAATATAGTCTATGGCTTGTTGCTTATTCAGAATTGTGGTATCAGAATGAACCAAATCCTGAATTATTAAGTCAGTTGAGACAGAATAAGTGATTTCCTGATATGAAGTAGTTTTATTCAGAATTAATTTTGTTCATGATTCTTTACAGTAGGCCAAGATCCTACAAGATTCATCATTATAGGTCAGATCGTACTGGATCCATTGTAGGGAATCTCTTAATAACTAGAAAAGTAATGAATGTTGTTTTAGAGGGGAAAGCCTCTTTTATATCCCCTTCCTCTCCTTCCCTCCCTCCCTTCCCTTCCTTCCTTCTTTTTCTATAGGTAATGATAAAAAATAGATGACAGATCTTACAAATGAAATGTCTCCCATTAGGAATCTCCAATTACAGAAAAATAGTTTTTAGGGGGAGATTTTGAATTAATTAAATGTCATAGAAGTCTGCCCTAGAAGAAAAATAGGCATTTTCCTTATGCCAAAATTCCTTCAACTATTTCTTTCAAATTTGGCAGGTTATTAAGAAGTAACTTTGCCACACCTGCTGTTTCAGCATACTCTTGCCAAATAGTACAAAGATTTTGTATTTATCTCTCTAAATCTGCCTTGAGCTGTAGGAGAAATCTAATAAATAAATAATGACAATCTAAACGAGAAAAAGAGAGAGGGAGAGAGAATTTTTTTAAAGAAATACATGGATAGGAACCTAATTTTAAAGCTTGTGCATCTTTTCCCCCCCCTAAATCCCATCAGAAAAGTTTGTCTGTAAATTCTAGACAATTCCTTTAAAAGCCATTTTAAACAAAGTGACAGTTCAGATTTTGAACTCCTATGAATCCAAAAGGAAAGAAGAATGCTTTGGGTTCTCATATTTCATAGCTGAACAGTATTTCCAAGTCAGCCAGAGCACTTCCACTTTGTAGCATTTGGCTCCAGACCCATGAAACCTCATGCCAATTTCTGTGTTTGCCAGCTCTGTTAATGAGGTATGGGGTGTGAGGAACCCTTACCCTTAGCTGGAAGACAAACTGAATGTTTTACAATAGGGAAAATGATGTTGTCTTAGTTGCAACTGCATTTGTAGGATTATGGGAGGGCAATACAAAAACGTCCAAAGTCAAGTCAGTTGTTACTTCCACAAATACTTGAGTTGTGTGCTTGAACTGAACCATGTGATTGGTATGCAACATCCCTACATATTGTTGGCAATCTTAGTGTATGAAAGGTTTGTCAAGTCCCTTGGGCAGTGATCTCAGACTTTTTTTTTGAGTTACATGGAGCATTTACAATTTCAAAGCATATTATGATGTCTGTTCTCTGGTGGTGGTGCTTTGTGCAGAAGGGGAAAGAGAGAAGTTTCAGAAGGTTTTGATATCTCATTCCTCCACAGCACACACATTGCTTCTTTTGTTTTGATTTCATCCATGCATGGCTAATGGAAACATAATCAGCGCTCTGTCTCATAATTGGTGCGCCCTTGGTAGATTAAAGTGGCATATGCTAAATTTTGGCCTGGAGAGACCAGAGAATTTCCTGGCTAACTGGACACTTCATCTTCTCTATTTGCAGTCACTGGCAACTCATAATTGCAACAAATGTCATTGCTATCAAAGCATTTTGTAGGATTTTGACTAGACCCTGTATTTTTCATAATCCCATCTTTTGTCTTTTTTTTTCAAATTAAAAGAAAGTTTATTTAAGAATCATACATTTAAAACATTAAAAAAAACAAACGAGCATATAAACAAATATATATATATACATATATATATATATATATATATATATATATACATACATACACACACACACACACACACACACACATACATACATACATACATACATACATACATATTTTGCGGAGAAAGTTGAGCAATGGTTACACATTTTTTTAACATTTTTAAACATTTTTTACCAATGACATGATCTGTCTTGTTAAAAATACCTTCTTCATTCTTTCAATGTTTTCGTTTCACAAAATACTTTATGATTAAACGCACGTCTTCAATAACTTTATAACTTATCCAGTTGTCAAATATTGCCTTTTCTTTAACCATTCATATCAGGAATTCCATGTTTTATAGTAATCACTATCTTGGTTATTTTTTAGTGGTTTAGTAAGGCTATCCATCTCTGCACACTCCTGAATTTTTTGGATAACCATCTCCTCTGAAGGGATGGTAGACAATTTCCAATTTTGTATATAGCTTATTCTAGCTGCCGTTATAATCTGTAAAATTAAATATTGGTATTTTTTTTCCATTTTTGAATCTTTCATACCCAGCAAGAAAGTTTCGGGTTCAAGTTTTACTTCTTGCTTAGTTACATTTAAAATCCAATTTTTGATATTTTTCCAGAACTTTTGCGCAAATGGACATGTCCACCATATATGGAAATATGTTCCCTGGACGCAGTTACATTTCCAGCAGTTTGGGGAGAGGTTTGGGAACCTCTTAGCCAGTCTCGCGGGTGGCAAGTACCAATGATACACCATTTTATAGAGGTTCTTTTTATACGAGGCTGACATAGTTAATTTGTAGTTTGTTTTCCAAATATGTTCCCACTTGTCTAATTCAATAGCATGGCCCACATTTTTTGCCCAAATTATCATACTCCTTGACTGTTTCTTCTTTTAGTTTATAATCCAATAGATATTTATATATTTTACTAATCATCTTCCTTTCCTCTCCTTGCCAAATTTTATCTAATTCTTGATAGGTCATTTTAAAACCGAATTGTTCTTTATCTTTTTTGTAATGCGATTGTATCTGCGCATAGGGCCACCATGATATCTCTTTTCCTAAAATTTGTATTTGATTCTTAGCCTTTAACTCTCCATTTTGATGTAATAAATCTTTATATATTACAATGTTATCAAAATCTAAAAGATTTGGATGTGTAAGTGCCTCCATTGTAGATAACCACAGTGGGACCTTGTAGTAATGTACTTTTTTATCTTTTCCCAAATATTTAGTACCACATTCCTTATATAATGCCTTTAAAAATGGTGTTTACTCTTTCCATCCCACATAAATGCGTGCCATCCAAGTTGAAGATCAAAACCTTCTAGTGTTAAAATCCTTTTATCAGATTGACCCAGTCTTTAAGCCAAGTTGCTATCGCAGCATGGTAATATATTTCAAAGTCTGGAAGACCAAAGCCTCCTTTCTTTCTATCATCTTGTAATAATTTATATTTTATTCTGGGTTTTTTCCCTTGCCATATAAATTTGGATATATGTTTATTTAGTTCTTCAAAAAAGCTTTTTTCCAACTTGATTGGCACCGTCTGAAATAGGAACAACAATTTTGGCAGAATGTTCATTTTTACTATTGCAATACAGCCTAATAGAGATATTTGTAGTTTAGCCCAATTATCTAAATCTTTAAATATTTGGATTGTTAATTTATCATAATTATCCTTTTTAATTGATGAGCACCTAGCTGTCAGCCATATCCCCAAATATTTTACTTTATTTACCACCTGTATTCCTAATTTTTTGTTAGTTCTTTCTTTTGTTCATTTGTACATTTTTTTGTTATCACTTTTGTTTTTTCTTTATTAAGTTTTAACCGTGCCACCTTTCCATATTGTTCTATTTCTTTCATCAGAATAGGTGTCATTTCCAGGGGATCTTCCACTATAAAGGCCATATCGTCAGCAAATGCTTGAAATTTGTACTCTTCTTTTTTAACTTTTAATCCCCTGATCTCTTGGTTTTGTCGAATTTATACCAATAGTGTCTCTTCTGCTAATATATAAAGTAGGGGAGCCAAGGGACATCCTTGTCTTACACCTTTGTTTATCCTTATATTATCTGTATTTTCCCCACTTATTAATATTTTTGCGGTTTGGGTATTATATATTATTTTAATGAATACTAAAAAAAATTCACCAAATTTCATGCCTGTCAATTGTTTAATTAGAAATTTAAATTGTCAAACACCTTCTGAGCGTCTAAAAACATCAGCACCATTGTTTTAGTTGAGTGTACTTCATAGAATTCTAAAACATCCATAATTATTCTTGTATTTGTCTTCATTTGTCCATATGACAGAAACCCATTCTGGTCAGTATGGATAATCCTACGTAATATTTTCTTTAATCTTTCCGCCAATATTGTGGCCAAAATCTTATATTCTACTTTTAAAAGCGATATTGCCCTATAATTTTGGATTTTTTGTGGATCTGACTGCTCTTTGTGAATAAGGGTTATATATGCTTCGGTCCATGATTTTGGTATATTAGCATTATCCAAGGCTTCATTATATAGATCTATCATTAACTCCTCCAATGAGTCTTGGAACTCCTTATAGCATTCAGATGGAATTCCATCCGGGCCCGGGTTTTATTTAATTTTTGGGCTCCAATTGCCTTTCTAATTTCTTCTGTGGCTATTTTATTATTTAAAATACATTTCTCTTCATCCGTAATTTCCGGTAAATTTTTTTCCTTCAAATATTGGTTAATAAATTGTTCTGGTACTTCTTCTTGATTGTATAGACTTGTAAAAAAGTCCTTGGCAATATCTTTCTTTTCCTTAGCCTGGGTACATACTTTCTCTTTTTGGTCTTGGAGAGCTATAATCGTTCTTTTTCCTTGTTCTTTTTTTTATTTTATGAGCTAACCATCTCCCTGGCTTGTTTGCATTTTCAAAATAGTTTTGTTTTGCTAATTTAAGTTTTTGGGACAGGTCTTCTTGCATACTTAAATTTATCTTATGTTTTACCAAATCTATTTCTTTACTAGTGTTTTGATTATTCGGATCAGCTTGTCTACTTACTTCTAAATCTTTAAGTTTCTCTCTCCACACATTTTGTTGTTGTCTTTTTTCTTTATTTTTTTTAATACTATAGCCAATAGTTAAACCTCTCACATAGACTTTTGTTGTATCCCAAAGATTTTGAAGAGACATATGCTCTCTCTTGTTTATTTCAAAAAATATTTTCAATTCTTTTCTCACATTTAATAATATACTATTGTTTAATATTATTATTAATATTATTATATTAATTATATACTATTATTTAATAATAATATACTATTATTAAATGTCCATCTTCCAATCATTCTCTTTCCTTTCCACTTAATTTGAATAGGGTTATGATCAGCCCATACATTTGGCAAAATCTCTATATTTTCAATGTTTTCCATTAAGCCTGGGTCCATCCAAATCTATTCTAGACCAAGAATGATGGGGATTGGAAAAGAAAGTATATTGTTTTTTTGGTTGGATATAGTTCTCTCCACACATCCTTCAAGTTTAATTCCCTTACCATGTTATTGAAAGACTATGGGAATAGTCTCCTTTTATTTTTGTTTTTTTGGGGGGGAACTTTTATAGTCTTTCTCCTTGTCTGAAACAGCATTTAAATCTCCTACAATACATACATTTGTATATTCATATTCTATTATCTTATAGTGGAGTTTATTATAAAATTATTTTTGGTTTACATTCGGGGCATATACTGTAACTAACAAGGTCTTTTTCTGGTTTAATATTATTTCTATAAATAACATTCTTCCATCATCATCTTTATAAACTTGTTTGTGTTGCAGCCAATCTTTTATATATACTACAATACCCCTTTTTCTTTTATTTGAAAGGGCCCAATACATTTTTCCCAAATTAGTATCCTTTAGGAGGTATGCCTGTTTATCTATGATGTGTACCTCTTGTATACAAGTTATATCTGCATTTTGCTTTTTAAGTTTTTCAAATGACTGTTTTCTTTTTAATGTTGAATTTAAACCATTGATATTAACTGAGAATAAGGTAATTTCTCTGCTCATATTACTGTCTGTGTAGAGCGTTTTTTGTTTCTTTCCTTGTTCTGGGTTCTTTTGTACTTGGTCTGTTGTCCTCATCTTCTCTAGGTTTCTGAGTTTCTGACTGAGGTACTGGTTCTTTCTCTTCAGATAGTTGTTCTTCCTGACTTCTTGTATTTAAATCTTCTCCACTTTCACGATCTTATTTGGGTCCCAAATATTATTCGTGGAAATTATGTGCTTTCTCTATTGTATCGATTTTATATTTTTTATCCTGCCATGCTAGGAGGGATATGCTAGGAGCCCTTCTGGGGTGAACCATCTGAACAGTATACCATTTTTAATTAATTAAGATGACAAAAACTGGTAGCCCCTTCTTTGCTCCCTAACTCTCCTGGGTATTTGCTTCAACGTGACCACTTCATGATCTTTATATATCAGTCGCTCATCTCTGGTCTTGCCGTATAGCATGTCTCGTATAATCTTTCTCGTGAATCGGATGTGGACTTCGTGAGGTAATCTGTCTTCAGGCGTAATGTGTGTATACTCTGTAGACCTCATCGATGTCATTCTCAATTTCCTGTTTGTTTTTCTGTAGGGCTGTTGCTATCAAATTCACCATTATTTCACATAAATCTTCCTTTTTATCTTCAACAACATTCTGGAATCTCAAATAAAATGATGCTTTTTCTAATTCTATATGCACCACAGAATCCCGAAGTTCACAATATAAAACTTTCCAATTTTGTTCCGATTCCTCTAATCTCTTTTCCACCACCTCAGTTCTTGCCTCTACTATGTTTAATTTTTGTTCATTTTTTGTCATTGTCTCCTGGATCTTTCCGATTTTACTATCTAAATTTTGTATCTCATTCTTCACTCCTCCTATTTCCGTTCTCATTTCTAATTTCATGTCTTTGTGATTCTTCACGATCAGTTCATGGGTTTTTACCATCATTTCCTGCATCATAGCAAGTGTTGACTGTACTGCCTACAAACTTTGGGCGGAACTTGTCTTTTCCACCAATAACATTCAATCGATCTCTGTCCCAGAGGTGAAGATGTTGCTGTTGTAGGTTTCTTCCCTGATTTTACATTTGTAGTTATTGTTGCCATTTTAACTATTTGTACAAGCTCTCTCCAATCTACCATCAACTATCCGAATAAAGTTATATTGTCTTCTCCTTTAAATACCATACACGTATTTATACATATATTGTTAAATGAGAATTTTCTATTATAGGTAGTCCCAAACAGATCTTATTTCAATTTCTTAAGAGATCAAATATTCTAAAGTTTAGAGAGTTAAATATTAATCCAATATATATTAAATTGATCAACTATAAATACAAGTAAGTAAATACTAATATGTTTTACCAGAAAAACACCAAATCTATGTAATCACGAAAATATTGTAAATAGTTAAAGCACCCAGCTCATTAATATATTTAAATATATGAATTTATCTTTTTCTTTAAGGATATATATTTAATCAAAGTAGGTAATTCTAATTTCTTTTTTTCCCCCCCTTAGATTTCTTATATAGTACTTTTAAACAAAAATTGATTGGTATAGTTTATCAGTAGAAAACTAAAATGAGAATAATAATACTATAATAATACTATATAATTATCTTTGACCATCTATTTCATATGTTTATAGAATCACTTTTCAACAATTATACAATTAATCCAAACAATTCAATCAGCATTAAACAATATTCTATATACAAATTTCTCGTATATTTACCTCTATCAAATTATTTTTCTACCAACATCACTTAAATAGACTTGTATCTTACCAATATCTATTAAATCAGATCCAGCAATTTTTTTTTATTTGTTAATTGTCTTACATCAGGTCTTAATTCAAAATGTCCTCGTTCCAAATTGCACTGTCACTTTCTCCGTTTGTGTATTTTCTTGTTGCTCTTTATTCTTATTCCCGCACAGTCACAGTTGTCACGATCTCCCTCTTCTGCCGTTGGTTTTCAGGGGATTCTTTTTTCAGTCTCCAGAATCACGGCACCTCCCCAAGACCTCCGTATCTTCCCCTTTCTTTTGCCTACCCCTCCAGGGTCCGGCATGCTCCAAAACACCGCCAACTAGCGAAAATCGGAATCTTTCAAAGCGGCAATCTGCTCCTCAGATCCGCACCGACACAGCACCCAACCGGAAGTCCTCATCTTTTTTTTTTTTTTTATTAGAATAGTGTGGGTTCACAAATGTGTATGTTACATCTGAAAACAATAAACATTCCAGTCAGATGAAGAAGACAGCCTTTCAGAAACTAATTTACTTTGAAGCTTGCCATACTTATTTTGGCTTTTATGTTTTGGAAAAAAAAAAAGTACTAATAAGATACTACACTATTTCTGACAAAAAGAAAAGTATCATTCTGGAGCCTTGACAAAATGCATGATGTACCACTTACTCCCAAAGAAGTATTCTTATAAAATATTGGCCATTTCTTTTTTACTTTTCTCTTTTACCCTTTCATCTTAAGTATTTATTATTTCACCGGCCACATAAAAAAAATTGTCTAACAATATTTAACATAATTGTAAACTTTAAAAAAACTTCATTTATTAATTTGTTTTCTGTAAGAAAAATATATGTATTTAGTTATTTATTATATTTTTCAATTGCCCCAATCAATTATTTGGATTAATTGGAGGTATTTATGTGAACATTATGCTTACAATGCTTAATAAGACCTTCCCAATTGTCTCCGCTGTGCTACCTGATATCTAGCAAGAGGGCATGCTCTGGGTCACATTGAATAAGGAGTGGTGGATGGTGGGATCTGAAAGTCTCTCCTTTTTTGCCATGGTGCCCATCCTTTAGAACAATGGCCCCTCTGAGATTAGGTTAGCCCTGATTAGCTCAGCTAGTGTGTGTTCTATTTTTTATATGACGCATTTCATGTAATCTATTGTATGTTTCTTAGAATAATGAGATGGGCAGCTACATCAATCAAATCAAGCAATTGTTAAATATAGCCATATTCAAACTTCTTCAGAAAATAGGGGGTATTCTGCACTGACAGACGAGTATACGCTTTAGTGCTAATGTTCTTTTGTTACTCTCTGCTATAGCTAAAGGCCTAATTTGCTCAGGAAACTGCTCTCATTTCAAGATGATGAAGAGGAGGAGGAAGAGGATAAGGAGGATTTTAACATCTAGTAGAGGTATGCCTCAACTTACAACAAGTTGGACCAGAAATTAGATCATTGAAGGAAGGTGTCCTTAAGCAAGACATTTATATAACTGCTGTGCTAAATCACTCCAATCCCAACTGTCCAAGTTGTGATTGTTCAGTGATCATGAGGTCACTAAGTGGAGTGCTGGGGAGAGAGCCCGCCCCTTGCCCCACCATGACCAGCCTGAGTATTCTGGGTGCTCTGCCCTCTTGACCAAGCCCAGAAAGCCCAGGCCCTATTCTCTGCACACCCTAGTATGCTCAACATACCTACGTTGGGCATTTTCTGTAGCTGCAAGCATGATACAAGGGTTGGTCTTCCTATTGAGGCTACGTCATGTCATCTTGCAAGCAGGCCCATAATCAGGATCATTGGAAGTTTCCTTCTCCAAATTGTACAAAGAAGGAAAAAGAATTAATTCCTTTTTAAAAAATATTCACCAAAGCAGATTTGATGTCATCCCTAACAACCTGCCAAGTGTCAAATATATTTGTAGTTTCTAGGGTAAAAATTATCCACACTTACTCCTAATTAGTTTAAAATCCAATAAAAATAGTCAGTTTCTTCAAGGGATATGGATGATAACTTGAATAGCTCTGGAAACATATAACTCAACTATATTAAATGTACTAATTAGTTGAACATCTAGTACTTTATTTGCACACTATTCCCACTATAGCAGAAAAAGAAACATGGGAAATATTGACTCCATATTTCCAAAATACAATTTAAGCCAAATAGTGATTGAAGTACTGATATTTGTGGGTTAGGTTTGAAATAAGAGGTCCTTGGTGTTCTCAGAGCTCAATTTTTTTCATGAATTACCCAAACTAGGCAACATCATCAGTATTCTAGCACTGCACTAGCACTGATGATGTTATCTAGTTGGATAATGAAACGTCTGTAACAAAACAATTAAATTCAGAGAATACCAAGGACACCTTTAGTAATTGAAGTGAAACAATTCTAGGGCATAGAAAAGGCTTCATTTCATGTCTTTTATTTCTAAAGTCCCTATAACTGAATCTTGTTCCTTACTGAACATCTTTTTTTCCAATCATTTAGAAATTTATACAGCTATAAAATGTGTAGAGATACAATTTTAAAATGTTGATTCTTGGTGCTGGCACATTCACTGAAATTCTGTGATCAGAACAAGCAGGGATATTTCTTGCTTTTAAAAAAATCACATCTCCTTGATTACCAGCAGTGATCTTCCTAAGTTTGAAGTTATTTTTTTCTCTTTTCTCATCCTAATTAGCATTAGTCATCATAAACACATGCTTCTGTTTTTGTAAGAGGAATTTTTTCCTCCTTCATTTGAAGTCATGATTGTTCTGTTCTTGCTTTGTTTTGAATACTGAAGTCTAGAACTGATACTGAGTTTTCCTCATTTCTTTATTTGTGGATGTCATGAATTGCTTTCTCTGCCAGACAGTCAATCACTATAGTTTTATAAATCAGTGTGAATTTCAATACGTTGTTACAACTTTTTGTATTAAAAATAATCAGCAATTGCTTTGCCAGTGCACAATATATATTAGTCAGAGACATGATCATGTCTCTATCTTGTAAGACAGAATTGATGTAGTAACTGATTTTAAACATTTTGTATTCTCTCCTTGTTTGTTCAAATGAGAATGTGCATCATAGAATATTTATTAGCATGCATTATTAACTTATTGTTGACAGCAGGGACAGAGAGCTAGAGATGGCCAAGAATCTTGAAACTGTTATGTTTTGCCCTTTCTTTTCAATCAAAATTAACATCCTCTTGTTATAGTTGCTAGTGCAGTTACGGGTCATAGCTATGGGTCATAGGAAATGGCCTGGTTCTGGCTTTTATAGCTTTCTGCTCTGTCTTCTTCAGATCTTAACTGCAGTGGGTTTGCCCCTGTCCAGTCCCTTCCCACCAGTAGACCAACTGAATAGCTTTCATGTATTTAAAGAGAAAGGAGAAAGATCATTGGGTATCTTCAATATACTGATAGCACCGAACCTCAAAAATCTGGACATATTTCCACAAAAAAGTAATACTGCTTATATAGCAATAGCACTTAGACTTATATACCGCTTTATAGTGCTTTACGGCCCTCTCTAAGCAGTTTACAGAGTCAGCATATTTCCCCCAACAATTTGGGTCCTCATTTTACCCACCTTGGAAGGATGGAAGGCTGAGTCAACCTTGAGCCTAGTGGGATTTGAACTGCCTAATTGTAGGCAGCTGACTGCAGCAGAAGTAGCTTGCAGTACTAACCACTGCACCACAGAGGCTCCTTATATAGGCTCCTTATATAATTTAATGGCTATAGGGGCCCATAGGATGAGGGACTCATCCCCATCTTCCAAAATCATCGTTCTAGATATATTGCAGCTACTCTATCTCTAATGGTGTCCCTAAGTACTAGCTCAGTCAGGCAGTTCCAAAGGGGAATGATATCAATTGCTGTAGAGAGAGAGGGGGAGGGGGGAGAGGGAGAGAGAGAGAGAGAGAGAGAGAGAGAGAGAGAGAGAGAATGAATACCACTTCGTTATGTTTTCAGACAAGATCTTCAGTTTATGATGATAAAACAACTCTATTGTATGGCCAGGCCTGGGACCATATTAAAATTAGATATTTTTATGAAATGAATCTGGTTTACTTCCATGTATCTGGGCCTGAGATTACCACCAAACTGAATATCGTTCTGCTGTATTGCTGACTTTCCAGATAACCTCAGTTTTATCTAATAGAAAATTATGCTGTATTTTTATTTTAATAGAAATGTCACTGGTTTGTAGGCATCAATTTGGCATTAGGAAAGAAAAGATCAGGCTGCAATTTTCTTGATTCTAAAACCACTCTTTCTTTGTCTTTTTATTTCACAGTTAATTATCTACCATAAAATAGATATGTGGTCCATATTGCAAACAAATGTATCTATTATATTTCAGGATAGAAACAATGTGCTCAAGCAGACATAGAAATTGGTAATATTTTTATATCATGGACTGGTTATCAAAACTGTCTTAAAAAGAGCATGCCTAATGTCTTCCTTTCATACCTGACTAAACTACACAAAGAAAGGGAGATACAGTTCACATTTGATAATCTGACTTTCCTTCCACCTACTGAAACAGAACATAATAGAAAAATTACTTTCACAGACTTGAATGAAGTAGCATTTGGTACTGATTACTATCCTAAGGTCATTGCATGATGATATAGAATACTGAAATCAGAATAAAACCAGAAATATTTGAATACAGTTATTGATATGCAGAGTCATGAGGTTTTTTTGTAATGTTCTTGAGAAGTTTTGATGATAACAGTTGGTTCAGTTCAGAAAGTTCAATATTTCTGTTGCATTTTGCTTATGGGAAACATTTAGCTATCATCCTCCATATCCTCTATTGGTTTGTATTTCCACCTGCTGCTTGCCTGCCCGCCTGCCAATCCATCCATCCATTCCATCCATCTATCTATCTATCATCATTTATCTATCCTTTATTAAATTTATTTGTCACCCATCTTGTCTAGAGGCAACTCTAGGTGGCTTACAACTAAGTAAAAGCAACAAGATAAAACATTAGAATATTAAAATAATAAATATTAACATTAAAATTTACTTAACATTAACAAAAATGTCAGGAAAGGGGAAAAGATGAACAGGAGGTGATGTTGGAATTTATATCAGTCCACTAACCATCTTCTCTATGACAGGCCTCCATTGGAGCTCTTATCAATTGGCACAGCCAGGTCATTTTGGAAGGCCAAAATGGTCAGTGTGGATTTCACCTTGAGGGGCACAAATGTTCCAATGGGTGGGAAAATCAAAATCAACATCGTTAAATGCAAAAGACAGCTTTTCTTAGAACACTTTGTATCCTTTAACACCATCAAACAACATCTACCTAATCCCAGGTTCTTGGGAAGGACTCGATAAGTGGATAAAATTCTAAATCAAGTCTAAACTGGCTGACTGTGCAACCAACTACAGTATAACATAAAATATTTTTCGCATATTTCTGATTTGCCGGAATTTACAACAATATAAAAATATAATACAATATTCAGAGTGAGTTACTTACTCCAAGCATTTGCAGCAATCAGGAAAATTATAAATAGAAACAATAATAAAACTTTTACATATTGAATCTTTTTATAATACAATACTATATGTCAATGTTGCATTTAAGTTAAGTAACTGTGTATCAAGCAATTTTCTATCCATGTTATAACAACAAAATAGTGCAATCCTAGATATAATGTTAGCGTGGTGTCTGAGTAGCCCTTATATCTCTTTCAAAATATGCCATAGATTTGACATTATTCCAATTAATTTAAATTATGACTCCCTTTAGCATAACAGTCTCTTAAATTGTCTGCAAACCTTGTGATTTCTTACACTTCAATTAAATCTCACTGGACTTTTCCAAAATATTTGCTTATGTAATTCAAAAAGGGAGAATTACTTCCCTTCAGAAATTCCTAGAAATTTTCTTCTTCTAATTCTGCCCCAAAAAATCCTTTATTCATTTTCTATTTACGTGCTTTACATTCACTGCCTTTATTCCTATCTACCATTCATCTGTTTATATTTAGTGGCTGTAAATTTAGAATAAACTACTTGTTTTACTACCTAAATGTTTAAAAACGAACACTTAAGCATCTGGATCCATTCTGGACGCAACAACCTCAACTTTCAATGACCAGTCTATTTCAGGCATTAAAGAAGGCAATGTCCTGGGAAATAATACACATTATTTTATATTTTATGCACAGAACTTCATAATTGAGATATTAGGTTGACTTCTCTAGTGACAAGATTCTAGAGACCATATTTTATGTGGAGTATCTAAGGCATGAATTAAGAGAACTATTAAACAGCTGCCTCTGAAAATAAAGAGTCCCATGCCCTTTTTATTTCTTTTCATTCTCTCACAAAGCATCTAGTAAGTAAAAATTAATGAGCTCTACCACATGCTGCAAAATATCCCAAATGGTGTTTTCTTATCACCTTTTTAAGATCACCCTTCCTCTCTCCCTCTTCAGAGATGGGTGAAAACAATGCTATCTTGTGTTGGGGGAACAGGGCAATGTGCATTTTCACCTAAAAGACTGCCTGTACACCCATTTAAACTAGCATCCGTCTCATTCATATTTGTGGGAGTTAAAAGAAGAAAAAAATCAGGCCTGATGACTTGCAGGAACTATCGAGCTGAGACAATTCACAAAGCTTGCTTTGCTTTGCTTTGCTTTGCTTTGCTTTGCTTTGCTTTGCTTTGCTTTGCTTTGCTTTGCTTTGCTTTGCTTTGCTTTGCTTTGCTTTGCTTTGCTTTGCTTTGCTTTGCTTTGCTTTGCTTTGCTTTGCTTTGATTTGCTTTGATTTGCTTTGATTTGATTTGCTTGAGGGTAATTTATTAATTCAGAAAACAATGAAATTCTCAGGGATAGAAAAGTTGAGGACCCACAATTAAAATTTTGTGGTGGTTTCTGAACTACCTATTGGGCATCTCAGAAGAAGGCTGGGCCATAGATGCTCCTTTTGAATCCTCCTCCTCCAATTTGTTTCACCTATTGACCGCAATTAGATAAGATAGCTTATTAAATTTTCTCTGAAATCAAACATTTATGCTTTTATTTTTCTTGTTCTTTGTTGAAATTTAACAAAAAAACAAAAATTTAACTTTAACTAAAATTAAATTTAACTTTAATTTTGTTAAATTTAACAAAATTTAACAAAAAAATTCTGGAGTAATGCACTGAGTCAATTCTAACTAAGACTGCTGTTTCATTGATGAAAACATATTTAGAGAACAGTTATTTAAAATCTTCATTGTCTTAGGCATCTCACTGAGAGAGCTCAGTTTTCTACTGATGAACAATTTGTTTTAGGTACTTGTATTATTATGGAGGCTATATTTAGAAGCATGGAAAATGAATGGGAACATTCCCTGACTTCAGTGTAGAAGCTTAAACTAGAGGTCTGAAAGTCTAGATGTCCTCAGGGATGATTCAGTCACACTACATTTCTGTGCATGCCTAGATTTTATTCCCAACCTGGATAGATAGCATCTCCATCTGTTCTGCATCCCTGTTGGCTCCATGTACAGGCTTTCATACACAGAGGGAAATCTAAATTGGGAAACTAATCAGGTACTAATTATGTGCACTTTCATTTAGTCATTTATGGGTTTGTGGTGGTCAATTATGGTAAACTACTTTCCTTCATCTAATAAGGAAACTGAATTCAGCAGGGACAAAGGCAAATAGATTTGCTCTTCATACCTTAGCTCAACTAAGAAATACATGGTTGGACTGGCAAGGATGAACATAGTTTAAGAAAGTTTCTCCTAGTCAAGTGAATGTTGAATAAAAGCCAATTTCTGAAGCAGTCAAAAGACAGGGATATTATTACTAGACTTTCCCTCATACACATCAACTATTCTTTTCTTTCAGTACAGACCTTCTTAAGATCAGTGTAATAAGAAATATGGAAAGCTCTAAACATGTGATTTGTCTGCATGATGACTAGATGACATGAACAAATTATTAACAATTTGTCATGTTCACAATGCCATCTAAGCAACAATGAGACTGTGATAGAATTTAATAATAGTGATGCTAACAATTGATCTGGATTTCCTGCTCGCTCAAAGGCCACCTTCTTTTTTGAAAGGGCAGGACTGGATGACTTCATTCTCAGCCTGCACCTCAATGTCCGAGAAAGAACCTCCCCCCCAATTTTCTTGTTCTGAATCAAAAACAATGTTCTTCCTCTTCTGCTAGTATAAGCAGGGTAGCCTTGTCCTGCTGCAATGCTTCAATTCATCTTATACAAATGCCTCCATTCCTTTTGCATTGGGTATGAAATTCCAGTCTTGCTCTTTGCTCTCAAGAGCATCTCATTCTGGGTTGCTGGGCTGTATACACCTCTTTCTTATAATAGAATGGTGAATTCCCTTTGAAAGGCTGCAGCATCTCCTCATAGTCCTTATAATGGAATGGTGGATTCCCTTTTTTAAGCAGGTTGAGTAGCTTTTGGCCCCACCTCCCTCTTAAATAGGTGAAATTGATGAGTTAGAAAAACTTCAAACCTCCCCCCTCTTTTTAACCTGTTCTTAAAAGAGATGCCTATAGAAGGGAAAACAGTTGTTCTCCCTCGAGCCGCTCGGAGCATCCAGAGACTGGGATGTGCTTCTGAGTCCTCTTCTTGCAGGCTGAGCTTTAGATGAGGAAACGCTCCGCCCCTCACGTGGTATTGCGCAGCGTCTCCCCAGTCTTTTGCTCAGCCTTGAAGAGTCAGGCTGTGTTTTCAGAGAGCTCCTTGGCTGATCGTACATTTCTTGCCTATTTCTTGCCTATTCCAACTTCGTCTTCATAAGGTTTGCCTTTCCTTCCTCCTCCTGCGCAAAGGGTCTGGACTTAAGGGAAAAATTTCCCCGTCCCTGGGCGAAGCTGTGGCTCGCAGCGCGATAGCGCGACCCCCACCCTTATCAGATCGCGTCGCTGCCTCCGCGTTGCCTTTTGGCACGCATTTCTTTTATTGCTGGATTCCCCCCACCCTAAACGCCGATCGGAGGGTCATCGCCCCTAGGGCCCTAGGAGCTGAGCTGACCAGCAAGCCCTCCTTTTCCGTCCCGAAGGCGTCCCGACGGTTCAGCTTGCGGACGCCATTTTGGCTCCGCATCGTGGTCGGGCGCCATTTTCAAATACTTAGCTGCGGTGAATTGGAGCTCCAGGCCTTGGGTTAAAGCTTAGCTGCCCATCTCTTCCACCTGGCCCGCTCCTTTATTACTTGTTGGCCTCCCGCAGCCCGTTTCGGGGCGAAGTTGCAGCCCCCTCCGGTTTTCTTTTTCTTGTCTGGAGGCCTGCTGCCAGAGGCCTCTCTTCAACTCTAGGCCTCAGGCGTTTATTTGACTGATTGGCCTGTACTGAGATACAGTTCTCCCTGTTACGGTTACTGTTTCTATAGATTTCAAAAAAAAAAAAAAAAACACCAAGTGTTCAATTCCTGACAGAGGGTTTTAATCCCATTGAAAAATCTGTGGCTACAATGCATATTATCCTTGATTTGCAGCAGCTTGTTTAGTGACTGTTCAAAGTTACAATGACATTGAGAAAAAAAAAAATGATATTTTTAAAACCAGGGGCTGTTTAGCTCCTGAAGCTAATGTATTGCATATTGTCACCTAATGTGAAATACAAATACAAAAAAAAAAAATCTTTTTGTACATCAATATTTCTCATAGATATATAGAGGTATACGTAGAACCTGTATATTCACCTGGTATAAAACATAAAAATAAATAAAGGGAGAAGAAAAATTACAAATTAGAGTATATATATTTCTGTTATCTCCGTACATAACAAATTCCAAAAGGGGGAGCGGGCCAGCTTCATCGTCACCCGGCCTCATCCAGGCCTGATCTGGGCGAGCCAACCGCCCTTGCTAGTATTTATTATCTAACATGGCAGACGACAATCCCTCTAAACGTCCTTCCTTGAAGGCTAAGGCAAAGTCCCACTACTTGCGCAGGCAGGACAAGGAACCTAAGGGCTCTAGACAGGACAAGGAACCTTCCAAGGCCTCCCAACGTGACGCCTCAAGGCGCCACAAAGCGTTGGAAAAAGAGTCTGACAGGCGTGCAGGAGTCCCGCCCGGAGCCGCCAATACTTCCTCCTCCAACCACTTTTACACCCACTGCTGCTGGTCTGCGCCAAGACGAACCTCTACCTCCGAGGTTCCGCCTCACATCAGGGCTTGGATGGAATCAGCCATCCGCCAGAGCATTGCAGAGGGACTACAACACATGACCAGATCAGTCTTCTCTCCATGAGCCTCCGAGCACGACTCTTTATCCATCAGATCCTTCCACAACCGGTCCCCGGTTGATCAGGTACTCTCTCAGAGGGACAGCCCTCCTCCGGTTGGGGCCCAGGTGGAGGAGGAAGGGGACTTTGGGGATTTCAGGGAAGAGGAAGAGGACTCCCAGATGGGATCCTCCCGCTACAGTGAAACCCTCTTAGAGGCTGACATCATGGAGGGGGAGATGTCGGAGGACGAGGGCACTTC
The DNA here is from genome assembly GCF_049901735.1 of Notechis scutatus. Lineage (NCBI taxonomy): Eukaryota > Metazoa > Chordata > Lepidosauria > Squamata > Elapidae > Notechis > Notechis scutatus. Next base: position 124,100,710 of record NC_142009.1, on the reverse strand, counting down.
CCGACCAATCCACTTTTGGGGGCTGTTCAAGCCGCACATGTTCAAGTCCCTCCTCCTTAAGGCCAAGTATGTCTCTGGCCTTCTTCCCCAGTCCCCTGCAATCCTTCCCCCCGTCCCAGAGGGCCCGGAGGACTCCATTTTCACCCAACCAGTGGGGAAGCTGAGGTCATCCCTTCCCCTTCCATCTTCGTGGATCCGGTAGCGAAGCACCCACAGGGACCCCTCCTACACCCTCTAGCCAAGACAAGAGATTCCTTAATCTCGATTCGGCACTATCTAGCCTTCTGAACATTCCGGAACTTGATGACCCCATTGTGGGTCTGGTTTTCTCCTCTACCCTTGTGAGGCCCTAGAGGCCTTGAAACCTGATGACATGCGGGCGGAGTTGGCGCTGCGCAGGGCCCACCTATATGACGCCTGGGCCATTAAATCAGCTATGGCCGCTTCCTTTTTCACAAGGTCCTCTATCCGCTGGCTACGTCAGCTCAAGGAACACGCCCCGCTTCCAATCTCAGAGCACACCAGGACATAGCGGTTAGTGGCTGCAGCCGAGTTCTCGGCTGACGCCACTTACCAGTCGGTAAAATTCTCTCTTCCAGGGCCATCACATCGCACGTCACGGCTCGCCGCATGCTGGCTCAAACACTGGCAGACGGACGTAAAGAATAAGGTCAAGCTGGCCACTGCTCCCACTAAGGGAGATAAACTGTTTGGCCCAGCTTGGAACCACTGTTGGTCGAGGACCGCAGTAAGAGAAAGTATCTACCCCCTTCCCGCCCAGATACCCTAGACCCACTTTCTTCCGATCCCAGGACCGCACGGTCCCGGGCGACAGGACCAGACGCGGTGGCAGCTACAAGAGACCCTTTCGGGATCGGGAGGAAGGCCCTACCGCAGAAGGTGGAGCCTCTTCCTCCCTCCCATTGGCGGCCGCCTCAGCCACTTCGCTGCCCAATGGGACATATCCACATCCGATGCATGGGTTAGGGACACAATCAAGTTTGGTCTCGCCCTGGAGTTCAGGTCCGCCCCCCTGATTATTTCATCCCATCCCCTCCTCAAGGGATCCCTCCAACGTGCACCAATGGATGCAGCCATCCATCATCTTCTTGACATCCAGGCCATTCAACCTGTCCCTCCGAATCAGAGAGAAAAGGGCTTTTACTCCCATCTCTTTGGGGTGCCCAAACACTCTGGGGGTTGGAGAGTCATCCTGGACTTGAAACGGCTCAACCGTCACCTTATCCAGCGTAGGTTCAATATGCACTCCTTGCAATCTATTCTTTTAGGCTCCAGGCGGGGAGACTGGTTATCTTCCATAGATCTTTTCGGAGGCATTCCTCCATATTCCAATCAGGCCCTCCCATTACAAATTCCCCAGGTTCTGTCATAATAGCCTTCACTATCAATACGTGGCCCTACCCTTTGGACTGGCCTCGCCCCCGGACCTTCACCAAGGTCCCGGCGGCCCTGGCGGCTCATCTCAGGAGCGTTCCGTCCGCCTCCACTGCTACTTGGACGTTATCCTTATTCTATCCCCGTCCAAATCCCAGGCAGTCAGGGATACCAGGGTCACCCTCTCCGCCTTATGGGCACACGGGTTTCTAGTCAATTGGCAAAGAGCCAACTTACCCCTTCCACCCGAATCAACCTCTTGGGTGCCATAAATTATTCCGTTTCTCAAAGAGTTTTCTCTCTCCGGAGAGGTTCCTTAGCATTCAAGCCCTGGTCAAACAGAGCAGGCGTTCAAGGAGGGTGGCCTTGCTGGACTTCTCTGAATTGTTGGGCAAAATGGTGTCACCCATCTCTATTATTCCCTGGGCCCGTCTACACAGTAGATCCCTCCAGTGGCTCCTGCTCCTGTTCCAACGATCCGGAAGAAGCAACTCAAGGCCAGAATCAGGGTCCCTCCAAGGGTCCTCACGTTTCTTCTCTGGTGGACCAATCCCGCCATCAACAGAGGCCACCTCTTCGCGGAACCTCAATGACTCTCCGTCACTACGGACGCAAGCCTGTCCGGTTGAGGCGCTCATCTCGACTCGCTCTCGGCACAGGGCAAATGGTCGCCGACCGAGCAGAGGTGCAGTATCAATTGGCTAGAGCTTCACGCTGTCCATCTGGCCCTGTGCAGTTTTTCCTCAGATCCGCAAACATCACGTTCTCGTTCTCACGGACAACGCCACGGCCAATGCCCATATCAACAGGCAAGGGGGCACCCAGTCCATTCAGCTAATGAGGGAAGCCGAGCGCCTTGCCGCTGGGCAGAATCCAACCTCCTATCTCTAAAAGCCGAACACATCTCCGGAGTAGACAATACTCAGGCGGACTGGCTGAGCAGGGCCACGGTGGACCAGGCAGTATGGCGTCTCCATCCATCCCTATTCGAGGAAGCGTCCAGAATATTCGGCCTTCCGGTGGTGGACCTTTTCGCCTCCGTCCAACACTCAGCTTCCACGGTTCTTCTCCCGGTATCCGTCTCACCGGTCGGAGAATCACAACGCCATGCTTTGCCCATGGCCCCCAGGGCTCCTAAATGCCTCCCTCCGCTCCCGTTAGTTCCCAGAGTAATACAGAAACTCATTCAGGAGAGGGCAGACCTTCTCCTGGTGGCTCCCTATTGGCCCAGGTGACCGTGGTTTGCGGACCTCCGCTTTTTATCGGTAACGCCCCATGGAGGATCCCCGGACTGGGTCTCCTCTCTCAGGGGCCCTTCTGCATCCGGAGCCTCAATGGCTCCAGTTAGCCGTCTGGAGGTTGAGCGGATCCGCCTGACTAGTGAGAAGCCCTCAGTCAAGTCATCGACACTATTTTGGCCGCCAGGCGACCTTCCACTACTGAATTTATGATGCCACTTGGAAGGGGTTCTGCAGGTGGTGTAGCGGGTCTCAGATTGATCCCCTCTCCCTCTGTGGCTCAGATCCTAGAATTCTTCAGGAAGGCCTCCGCAAGGGCTCGCACCTAACACCCTGAGACTACAATTTTCTGCCCTCTCGACCGTGGTCTCCTGTGATAACTACGGTTCCCTTTCTCATCACCCCGAATTAGATCTTCCCTTAGGGGCGCCACCAACCTGTGCCCTCCCACTGTTCACAGGTTCCCCACATGGGACCTCAACAAGGTCCTCGTTTCTCTTACTGTTCCCCGTTCGAGTCTTTGAGGGATTCATCCCTTCAGTTTCTCACCTTTATGGTAGTTTTTCTAGTAGCTATTACTTCTGCTCGTCGAGTTTCGGAATTAGCAGCTCTGTCAGTCAGGAGCGATCTATGCGTGTTCCATGCAGACCGAGTGGTCCTTCGTCCCGACCCCACCTTCCTACCAAAAGTCAACTCTCCCTTCCATAGGTCACAGGAACTGGTTCTACCAAACTTTTGCCCTAGGCCCTCCAGGGGCAGGGGGTCCTCTGGCACTCCCTAGATGTTAGAAGGGCCTCGCGTATATATTAAGCGCACTCAATCCATGAGAAAGTCGGAATCCCTCTTCCTATCCTTTCAACCCAGGTCACTGGGGCTTAGGTTTCTCCTTCCACCATCAGTCGCTGCATCAGGGCCACCATTGCGAGGTGCTACCTTTCCCATTCCCTGCCCGCTCCGGGTGGAATAACCGCCCATTCCACCAGAAGTGCAGCCACCTCGGCGGCCTGGGCCACGCAAGCCCCCATCGCTGACATTTGTCGGGCAGCCACCTGGACCTCTCCGTCCCCGTTTATCAGACATTATAAAATAGATACGTACGCCTCAGCGGAGGCCTCTTTGGCCGACGGGTCTTACAGAGGATCATCAGTGATCCGGAGGGGCCTTCGGGCCAGACGGAGTCCCACCCGTAGGACAGCCCAGCTTTGGTATGTCCCAGTCTCTGGATGCTCCGAGCGGCTCGAGGGAGAATGGGCGTTGGTTCTTACCTGATACGCCCCTTCTCGGCGAGCCGCGAGGAGCATCCAGCCCCACCCTAATTTCTCCGTCTGGTGGGGACTCTTGCTTCAGCCAAGGAGCCAATAGTAGATTAGAAAGAATTAATAACCTCTCTTCTCGTTATCGCAAAAAACTGGGGAGACGCTGCGCAATACCACGTGAGGGGCGGAGCGTTTCCTCATCTAAAGCTCAGCCTGCAAGAAGAGGACTCAGAAGCACATCCCAGTCTCTGGATGCTCCTCGCGGCTCGCCGAGAAGGGGCGTATCAGGTAAGAACCAACGCCCACTTTCTTGGCATGGATAGCTGTGCTAACTAGCTTCAGAAAGACCACTTGGCCATCACTATGGCCAAAGAAGAGAAAAGATTTGAAATCTAGAACCAAAATTCTTAAGTTAGCTTCATTTCCAACTAACACATGAACAGAAGCTGAAGTGCACAGTGCAGAAAAACCCTAGACATAAGATTATGTTGAACGGGATTCCCTAGAAATAATATCTGCATCTGTCTTGTGTAAAAAGAGAAATTGAGTCATAAAGATCATTATGTCAGTGGAAGAAGCATAGAACTGCCGCTTGAGATAGGTAAGGAGGGGGATAAGAAGCAGTTTAAACAAATTCAAATCTATGAGACCAGATGTGCAACCCAAAGAAGGGAAGGAATTACCAGAGGTGATTACAGAACTATTCTCATGGAAGCAGAAAGCTAGGCAAATATGTCATGTCAGTTATTTGATAAGAAGCTGGAGATAGAATATAGTTTAATTTCTTAAAGCAATCATCCCCATAGGAGACAGACAGAAGTATTGTAGATGCTGAGTTGGCATTAGAGAAAGAGATTGAAATTACCAGAGGATCTCTGGGGAAGGGATTGAAATGAGAACTGCAAAATGTAGGTAATGGCTATTGACTTTGGACAGACATAGACAGTCCTGCCTGTTGAAGATTTATTGTTTTAATAAAAAAAAATGTGGGGTGGTAAATCTGAATTGGGTTAGATAATGTTTAGACTGCTGAAGGTGTTTTAGTTGGAGAATGACCTTCAGACCAAAACATGAAGAAGATATGATCCAGGTGATTATGGATGAAGATGAAGAGGAGGATACATCATGGGACCTATCTACTCCAACCAGAAAGCATTTTTGGAGTTAGAACTTTGATGATGAAAGATTTTACCAGTCAGAGAAAGACCAGCTTCCAATCTGAATCAACAAAGGGAAAATTGCCACTGGTATCTATAACTCCTTACTCAGTGGTGGGATTCAATTTTTTTTACTACTGGTTCTGTGTGCGTGGCTTGGTAGGCATGGCAGGGGAAGGATACTATAAAATCTCCAGTCAGAAGAGGTATTTGCCAGTTCTCTGAACTATTCAAAATTTCCGCTACCGGTTCTCCAGAACTGGTCAGAACCTGCTGAATACCACCTCTGTCCTTACTTAACTCTAAATTAGGAAATAGGTAGCATGTAGAGGAATGCATATATAAATTATACAATGCATACATATTTAACTACAAAACATTTACAAGACATTAATATTAAATAGAAGAAAGCTCAGTCACTACAATTTAGAATCTGAAGTGGCTGCTCTTATCTCAAAATGGGTAGCAGGCATGGGAGAATAATGGTGTTCTGGTTGTAAATTAAGCTTTCAAAGCTTGGCCAGGAAATCAAAATTAAATGATATTTACTTAATAAAGGTGGGGAAAAAGCTGATATGGTGTTTTGCACTAAATTTCTGCAAAACCCAAAAAGCCCACAAAAGTCCCTTTCCAATCTTAACATTCCTGAACTTTGTGTTGTCTTGAGATATCTTCTGACAGCTTCAGCAGTAGATAAAAGAATCAGAAAGAGCCTTACACATGTAAAAACATCAATAGAAACCCCCTCTCACCTGAGCCCATTATCATATATCCATATAGTCCGGGGGAGAGGGGTGGACTCCAAATTGTGTTGGACAGAGGCAATGGCCTTGAGGGACAGGAGAAAAAGGTACTCACTGAGAAAATGGTCAGATAAGAGGTGCCTGAGACTGGGACAAGAATGAAATGTGATAAACAATCTCAGATAAGTTCTTCCTGGCACACATGAGAAAAAGGAAGGCTGGGATTCAGATTTGCAAGATTCTGTTATTAATCCGTCATAGTAAAAACAATACAAACCAATGTGGCATTGATTTCCTAGTCTGGTCCACCTTGAAAGGTTGACACTGGTAAGAATGGTGCAGATCAAAACAAATTTTCTTTGGTTTCAGCAAGAAGTTTGAACAGGTGTTTTGCACTAATCTGTATCATATATCTTAAAGTTCTGAGAAACAGCAATTGGATATTATTTTACAACATGCAGAATGGTAAAAATAATGTGCAATATGCGTTTGAATCAAACCAATTTGACAGTTGCGGTTTTTGATGCAGTATCTCAGAAGCTGATGACATCCAAAGCTTCTGGACTAATTCATAGAACTCACCCTTAGTAAATTGTAGAAATAAGAAACCATAGTGACTTTTCTTGCACACATTTTCCCTTAAAAAATCTTGTGATAGTAAAACAGTAGAGGAAGTGTCTTTTCCTTTTATTTCAGTTTTTCTTCACTTTTTTTGCCAGATGCCTATGATGTCATTTAAGGAAGAAGCTGAGATGTCTAGTCATTAATTTAATTAGAAGCAGAGATCACACTAATGCTATCTTTTCACCCAACTATAAATTTAGTTGAGTATTTTATCACAGCAAGGCTAATAATAGGATTGCAGAGGACTTTTGTCAGCTATGTCATATGAGAAATGCCACTAGAACAGCAGATGCCATCACATTTTTTTCTTTTTCTTTTTTAGGATAAATGTTCAGAAACCTCTCATCCTAATGCATAAATGAAACAGAAGAATGAAAAACAGTTGTAACTAGCCTGCATGGAAGCTACTAGATGGAAAACTGTGGAGAGGTTTGGGTTATTAGACATGTTCTGCCATAACATATGTCAAACAAGAGTGTAGATATTAAGAACATTGGCTAAAAAAACTCAGAGATATGTGTGTGCCTATGTATTTGGGGGGAAGGGGGAGAACTTTCTATATATATGTCTGGATGCTTTTATAGGGATACTGATGTGAACAAATGGACTTCTCCATATATCCATTTTCACCCCACAAGATGAAACAAACCTAATTGGAATACATATTCTAATCCATTAAAGCTACCTTCCTGTTTAGAAGGAATATTTAGATCTCGGGCAGGTAATCCTCAGTCTCTAGGCTGCAGGTAATTCCCCAATACCCTAAGATCATGGGGCTCAAATTCAGAACAAAAATTCACTGACATATTTTTTCTTTCTCTTCCAAGTTAATGGTAAGAATGGGAGCAGAAGCTAGAAAGCAGACCATTCTATTCTCATATATTACCAAAAACTGGAAAATTACTCAACATTGTTTAAAATAATGCCAAACAACAGGGCTTGGTAGAAAGTTTAAGCTGGGAATGGAAGTTATTTGCATCTCCGAGACATTCCACTTCCATTCCCAACCCTAACATCTCAGGATTTTGTCCCTGTTGTTTCAGGTGATAATTTTGTGACATCTTCTGGAAGGCTGAAAGACCAAATTACAGCACCTGACTTTTCAAACAGTTTTTGTTTAAAGAAGGAGGAAAATTCATAAATAGATCTGAAGTGAAATGGCATGTTGGACTGATCCATCGGTTGTAATTCTTCAATTATAGAAGTCTCATAAAAATATCCACTAAATCACCTTCCAACTGAATTCAGATCAACTTTTCCTTCAGTCCTGCTCCATTACATTCTAAAGAGAGTAATGAGTGGAGAGGCATCCCCCCAAAAATTGAAGTCTCAGCACATTGGTTCTTTCCTTTGTGAATCTTCCTCGGGCAAGCGTCATAATTCTGCGTCAGGGAAGGAAAAGAACAAAAGTGCAGCAAGCAAGCTAGAACAACATTGCTTTAAACAGCATTGCCTTATTGTTTACCAGGAGACTCTAAATTTACTTCTATATGTTAGGGGAATAAGCCATAAATTCATTATCTACCATGTGCAGCACTTATATTCCTATTTGGTAAATGAGAATAGCACATCTTTACAGAACAACCAAATATGTGAATGACTAACAGTCAACAGTATTGTATATAAGATTTGATAGAAATGGTATATATTACTATGTACTGGAGGTGTAAACTTGTACTTTATGAGGTTTGCTTCTTATCCTACCTCACAGAATGCAGAGTAGCATACAAGGGTTAATTCTTTTTATCACATCCTCATGAGGTAGGGTATGTTGAGAGTCAACAGTTGCTAAATACATATCAAACCAAGCAACAAACTGGGTCCATGGGCAGAAGAATCTGAGGTGTGGGTGGCAAAAAGTGGGTACAGCTGTGTAATTGAAACTCTTGTCTCTTTTGATGTGCCTGTGATAACATCTAAAAAGAACATGCACTTCACTTATGTAGTTTTACTTGACATCTTAATTTTTTTTATTCTATCCTCCCAATTGGTGCTCCTGACCACAGCTCCACATTCCAAATTAGTCTTTTCTAGAGCATTTGTTTATTTGTTTGTTTGTTTATTAAATTTGTTTGCTGCCCATCTTGTCACAAGACAACTCAAGCATATAAATGTTCTCTGTCCCTTCCTTGAAGCTTCAACCAAATGAACTTATTGTATTTTTTGCACCGTGAGTGCTAGTTTCACACCTGACAATAAAAAACCTAGATTTAGAGGAGGAAAACAAGAAAAAATATTCTGAACTAAATGGTAAATATAGCAGAATAATATTTCAACCATGTAAAAAACCATCATCACTGTCATTAACAAATGAGGAGAGACTTTAAGGTTCAAGCACTCTTCTACTTTTCTGGAAACCCCAAGAACTCATCATCGCTAGTGTCAGAATTTATGAAGCTCAGTTGCTCACAATTACTATCACTTTCTTCGCTATCTTCATATGTAATACTATCTTCAGTTCCATCTAAGGCATTGCTAATGCCACATTTTCTTTAATGTTCGTGCAATGATTTTGCCCTTCATGGAGTGCCATGATGTTTTAACCCATTCACAAACTTGAGTGATAGTGGGCATCTTCATTCATCCAATAGGTGTCAGATCATGATTACCAGCAGACATCCATTTGTTCCACTCTTCTCCCATAATGACTTTAAATGGTTTGTTAATGGAAACGTCAAGAGGTTGCAACTGGCTGGTAAGACCCCCCCAGGAATTACAGCTAGATGAGTCTTCACTTCTTTAAATCTCATTTTTGTAGTTTCACTAATATAAGCTCTAAACTGGTCGAGTACTAATAAAACATGTTTTTTCAGAAGCTCTCCAGGACATTTGGACTATACTATTTCAACCCATACTCTCATTCCATTTTCGTCCATCCATCCTTTCTCATGAACATGCACAACAACCCCTTGTGGAATCACTTCTTTTGGAAAGTTTTTCTTTTTGAAAATTAACATCGATGGCAATTTGGTGCTGTCTGCACAGCAGGACAACACAATTGTGTAATGTATTTTCTCATGTCCTGAAGTTTTCACAGTTATGGTTTTGGCACCTGTCAGATCAACAATCTTATTAGATGGCACATCAAAGGTTAGCGGGAGTTCATATTCCCAATCTGGCCAATTTCAAAATCATTTTTCTTCCTAGCATCAATTACAAATTTATGAAAAGACAGAATCTTAGATTCATATTTTTTCGGCATTTTTGGGGCAATTCTAGTTTTGGTGTGCAAAGAAAGTCCACATCTCCTCTGTAGCACCATGATGGTGATCCAATAAAATTCTGCATGCCTTTCTCTACAGCACTGCGTTTGGCTTCATATATTATCATTTTGTAGAAATGGAGAAGCCATTATTCCAGTGATGGGTGATCCATTCTTTTATATCAACGTCTAACTGTGGCCACTTTGCAGCATGCCCACAAAAAGTATACTTACTTTTATCTATTTTTTGCAGCTGATCCTCCTGTTTCATCCACTCTCATTTTTTTCAGTTGGAAGTTGCCCAAAATGTCTCTCCACTGCTCTGTTTCAGTATATTTTACTACTACAATTTAAAAGGAATTTTATATGCTAGTCTTTTCTGCTTTGACATCCTTGTATGTAGCATGAAGAGGTACTGTAGTATTTTTCTGCAAGAAAATACAGTAGTGAAAGAACTGTCAGTAATGTGTCCTTTATTGTTATGGGAGTACTGTAGCTGAGAACATCAAGGAATGACATACTATTATAGGGGATCTGCTGCGGACATACTGCTATGCGGATGGATCTGCTGCTGACTAACTGTTATGGGGGACACGTTTAGGGTTTTACCTTTATAGGGGTCAGTTTATATTAGAGGATACTTTCTTAGGAACTATTCATACGACCATATATTGTTTCTGCAGTGCCCCCTTACATCCCCATCAGAATGCCCCTTTACATTAGGTGTTCCCAACAGAGTATTGTGAATATGGAGTGCTGTCACTCTGTGAATATGGAGCACCGAATATGGAGCAGCAGTGTGGTGAGGATAGGAGGCAGAGCCTGAGAGGACCACAGATAGGTGTCCTCTCATGTGCCTGCTCTGCCTATTCACTCCTGCACTGCAGAAAAGAGACAGAAGAGGCGGGCAATGACAAAGACAAGAGCCGCCGCCACATGGCCCGGCTACTATTCACAAAAGGACTGGCATCGGTCCACTGTTGGGGACCCCTGAGGTAATATACTTCATGGTTTGACACAATATTTGCTCCATAAGATGCACAGGCATTTCCACCCACTTTTTTGGGGGGAAAGTGTGTCTTATGGAGTGAAAAATGTGGTAATTTCAAGCCAGGGTATCAAGTGGCAAATGCAAGTCAGGAATCAGAATAAACTTGGGGAAAGGGGTTCTCACCTGATACGACCTTTCTCTTTGGGTGGAGATAGCATTCAGGATTGGGTAATCAGTCACCTCTTGCTGATTGGACTGAGTCTGTGAAGTCTTTGAAGACACTCCCCCTGTTGTTAGGGACGTTCCAGAAATTGGCGAAGGAACATTGACAGACTGACATGTGCTCCTGTAACAATAACATGCTCCATTAGATTCGGAACATACGAAACGGGACTGAATGCTATCTCCACCCAAAGAGAAAGGTCGTATCAGGTGAGAACCAACGACTCTTCTCCATTGTGGTGGAGATAGCATTCAGGATTGGGACATACCAAAGCTTGTTTCCTATGGGTGGGCCTAGTGCAGTCCGAATCCTCTAGACAGGGTGGATTGTTTGAAGAACTCTCCGTCCAAAAGCTGCCTCAGCAGAAGCAAAAGAGTCCAGCTTATAGTGTCTGATGAACGGAAAAGCTGAGGCCCAAACCTCCTCCAAAGAGGTCTGAATGGCCCACGTCGTCGACGTGGCCTCACTTCTCGTTAAGTGTGCTGTTATTCTTGGAGGAACTGCAAGTCCTTGGGTTTTGTAGGCTTTGGATATTCACAGTCTTATCCATCTCTCCACAGTCATTGGAGTAACCTTGCAGCCCATAGTAGAAGGTTGAAAGGAAATAAAGAGGGATTCAGACCTCCTGAAGGGAGATGTCCACTTAACATAAATCCTCAAGCTCCACCGAACGTATAGAGTGTGCCATCTTTCTAATGCATGTACAGGTTGTGGGCAAAAATCAGGCAAGATTAGTTCCTGGGCTCTGTGGAACCACGAGTTCACCTTTGGCATGAATGAAGGGTCTAGTCTTAACACAACTTGGTTGGTGTGAAACACACAAAGGTCCTTCCTGACAGATAAAGCTTCCAGTTCCGAAATCCTGGCAGAAGGAATTGCTACTTGGAAGGCCACCTTGCCAGACAAAAACTGCAGGGAAGTGGTTCAAATGGGGCCTCAGTCAGTGACTGCAGTACTTTAGAGAGGTCCCATGTTGGATATTGATGAAACACTGGAGGCCTCAGTAACACCCTTCAGAAACCTGTGGACCGTGGGATGTCTAGATAAAGATTCCACTCCCCCCAAGGATAGAACAGAGGACAAGGCTGCAACCTGCCTCTGCAACGTGTTAGGTAAAAGTCCCTTGTCTAGACTCTCTTGGAGGAAGTCCAGCATCTGGGCAATTGAGGCCCCAATAGGATCAATGTCAGAATTAAAACACCATTCGCTAAAAGCCTTCCAGGTTGCATTGTAGATGCGGTTGGTGGAGGGTCTCCTGGAGGCTTGGATAGTTCTTATCACTTTGAAGGAATAATTGTCCCAGATCAGAGATCCCCACTCAATCTCCAAGTGGCCAATTGAAGCCACTGGGGCTCTGGATGCAATACTGGCCCCTGGCTGAGTGACACTCTGTCCTCTGGTATCCTCTAAGGTCTGGAGATGGAAAAGTTTACTAAGTCCACAAACCATGGTCTTCTGGGCTACAAGGATAAGTTCTGCTCTTTCCGCCAACAGTTTCTGGATCACCCTTGGGATTAGGGGCAGAGGAGAAAAGGCATAAAGAAGCTCCCGTGGCCAAGGGCTGCATAAAGCATTTGTTCCCTCCACCTCCAGAACCGCAAACCTGGAGTAGAATCTCGGGAGTTGCGTGTTGTCCTGGGAAGCAAAGAGATCCACAGCTAGCACTCTGAAGCACTCTGACAGCTCCTGAAACAAAGTGGGGTGCAAACGCCACTCTGCATGGTCAATGGTGGCTCTGCTAAGCCAGTCAGTCTCAACATTGGCCACGCCTGTAATGTGCTTAGCTCTGAGTGATACCTGGTGTCTCTCTGCCCATAAGCAGAGTTGTTCTGCCTGTAGCTCAGTGGCCGTGAATGTGTCCCATCTTGGCGGTTAATGTGTGCCTTGGTTGACACATTGTCAGTCAAAACCAGGATGCCGTTTTCTGAGACAGCATTCTCTAAGTGTCTCAGGGCCAGATGGACCATTCTAAGCTCTAGCCAATTAATATTATGGCCTAAATCTGCCTGGGAACATAGTCCCTGGACCATCCTGGATTGAATATGGGCACCCCAGCCATAAAGACTGGCATCCGTGGTCAGTGCTAACCTGTCAGAGTCCTTGAATAAGAGTCCCAGGGAAAGGGCCTCAGATGATCGCCATCGTAAGGAGCTAAAGACCTGTGGAGACAATCTGACATGTAGAAGGGAACAACTCCTACCTGTCTTCTGATAGGGGAGAAGAAACCATTGGAGCGGCCTGGCATGCAATCTAGCCCAGGGCACAATATTAATGCATGATATCATTTTCCCCAGGAGCTTGGAAAGCATAGCCAGGGATACCTTATGTTTAGATTTTACTTGCCCAATTAACTCCCTGATACTCTCCTGACATTCCTGGGATACGGACACTTTGCATGAAATGGTATCACAGTTCCTGGATGGAGTAGAGAATTGGTGGGAATGAAGTGGCTTTTGGCCTTGTTGACAGAGAAGCCATGCTCCTGGAGCACCTGAATGGTGATTTCCAAATTCTCTGTTGCTCAAGATGGGGAGGATGACTGGACCAATATGTCATCCAGGTAACACTGGACTCTTACTGGGAGGGCCCTAAGATGGGCTGCCAGGCTGCCAACAGTTTTGTAAATGTCCTGGGGGCTGAAGAAAGCCCAAAGGGCAAGGCCCTATATTGATAATGCCTCCCATTATAGCAGAACCTGAGGAATTGTCTATGGGCTGGAAGAATGGGGACATGAAGGTAGGCCTCTGTCAAATCTATGGAGGTCAGGAAATCCCCTTCCCTAATTCCCTCCAGAATTGACTGGAGAGAATGCATTTTAAACCGCCTGCATTTCACCCAGCGGTTAAGATTCTTCAAGTCCAGAATTGCCCTCCATTCCCCTGAGGCTTTAGGGATTACAAACAAGATGGAATAAAATCCCATGCCCTGTTGGTCCACAGGCACTGGCTGAATAGCCTGGATTTCCAGCAGGTGTTTAATAGCTGTTTCCATTAGGACCTTTCTCTCTGTGTTCTTGGAGACAGGATAGCAAATAAAAAATCTCAGGGGTATAGAGAGGAACTCCCTCCGCCCCTCGGAAGGGCTGCTTAGCGTTGAACAGGCGAGTTCTACCTGTCCTGTCCTGGGCTTGATCCTGTCTGGGGACAAAAGGCCTCTGGGGCCTAGAAAACCCCCCTCCTGCTTCTGGAGCCCTATAGTAGGGACATCTGAAATAGGGTGTTGATTTGAATTCACCCCTTCTAGATCTGGAAGTTAAGATCTTCCTCTTGTCTTTGGAGTCCACCAGCACCTTGTCCAGGGCTTCTCCAAACAATTTCTCCCCCTTAAAGGGGGCAGTGGCCAGCCTCCACTTATGTCTCAAGTCAGCCTGCCATTGTCTTAGCCAGAGCAAGCAGTTAGAGGTTACAGTTCCCCCATTGCCCTAAAAGTGAATCTGGCCGCACTGAGGGTGGCATCACCTGAAAATTCCACTGCTGCTAACAGTTTGTTTATATGCTGGTGTGACCTGACATCGTCCAGTGGAATTTCTCCTGCAGCTCTTGAAGCCAGATGAGAGAGGCCCTGTTAAAAAAGGATGCGGCCGTGGAGGCCCTCACTGCTCATGCTGCTGATAGGTGCATTTTCTGCAACGTTTGTTCAGCCCTCTTGCCCTCTGCCTTCAGCGAGTCCTCAGGCTCCCCAGAATATTAGTGTTGGCTTGTAGGGCCACAACTGGGGCGTCCACAGTGGGCACTTTCAGGGCCTTGAAGAGATCAGCCGCCACATTGAACATTTTTCTGTCCAGGGAGGAAGGGCTTGGACCCAACCCAAGGGACGACCACTGCCTTTGGATGACTATGGTAAACATTCTTGGCGCAGGGATAACATCTGCTGTAACAGTTTTTTCAGAAACAATGGGTCATTGGGGTCTTCTGAGGGGTCTGTAGGCTCCTTTGATTCAGGAACCAAGCCCCGCCCTGTGGCTTTCTTAGCCTTGAAGAGGAGCAACTTGAATATGGCCGGCTGGAATAGGCCTGGCATAGAGATTTGATCAGAATTATCCAGGCCTTCATCATCTGAGTAATTTCAGTCCATCATTTGGCCACTGTCAGATGGGATGGAGTGGGAGCTTTCAGAACAAGCATAGGACCCTGATTCAGAATGCAGGGCAAGATCAACCTCATAATGAAACCTGTGTCTCCTACTATGTCTTGATGATGAAATTGATGCCTCTGAAGCGCCTGATCTGTTTCAAGGCTGCTGACACCCCTTCTTTTACTTCCTCAAGAGCCTGCATATTAATTTGGAATTCAGGATCTTTTTCCCTGACTGGTCTAATTCCAGCTGACATGGGAGTAAACGTGGCCTCAGGGGCCAGTCTGGGTCTGTGGGCTGGAACTGGCAGTTGCCCTGTTGCTGGGCAGACTGAAAAGAAATTGCTTATCTCAGAGACTTTAAGGCAGTAGTCCCCAACCTTTTTTGTACCAGGGACCAGTTTCACGCAGTAACACTTTTACAAGGACCGGGTAGGGGCGTGAAGGTTCCAATAACAGTAAATAAATAAGTGATGAACCCGTAACTTACCCTTTCCAAAAAAACTCTCCAGTGAACTCTGTTTCTGGCTCATTTTGCGAGGGCTAGCTTGCATTGCTGATGCAAGATAAATACGCGCCAAAGAGTCAAGCGCGGAAGTTAGGCGAGGGCAGAAGTGGTTGTCTTTCAAAATAAGACACCCGGAAGCAAAAACATATTTTTATATATATTTTAATCATGATTATTCATTCGTTGCGGCCCGGTACAAAATGATCCACAGACCAGTACCGGTCTGGGGCCCGGTGGTTGGGGACCCCTGCTTTAAGGGACTCTTGCAGCAATTCTTGCTCTTCAGCTTCCCCTGTGGCCATTTCTGTTACGACACTCCTGTCAGTATGTGGCTGCCTATCTCCTCTTAATAACGGTTGCTCCTCATTTAGGTGGGAAACTGTGCGGAGCGCCATTTCTGCAGTATTTTGGGCCGTTTCTTTTCCTCTCGCCCACAACTTGTCCAGAGCCTAGTCTCTACAGTGCTCGGCCTGCTCAGCTGCCTTGGAGCTCTTTCGAGCCCCTGCAGGCTTGTCCCTTGGCTTGGGGCTGCTAGATGAAGACAACTGATCTGGGGCTGCTGGGCGGAGTGAGTGTGACAGTCTGAGAGCCGTATCCTCCACACTCTTGATTGTGCAGCTAGTGTTCTGTGATAATTCTGCCATTTTCTATTCCAATATTTTAAACAGTATTCTCCACAACTTTTATCTATGGCTTACCTGGCTCTGTTCTAGCCCAAATACTATTCTAGTTATCAGATATTTATCGGCGTATAACACGCACAGGCGTATAACACGCATCTTCATTTTAAGAGGGAAATTTCAGGAAAAATTAAATTTCTAAATAAAAACTTTGAAGCAAAATAAGGGTAGCTCAGAACTTTTTTTTTTATTAATGTTATTACCACTTATAAGGTAAATCAGTGGTCCCCAACCTTTTTTGTACCAGGGACCGGTTTCAAGCAGAAAATTTTTGCAAGGACCGGGGGAGAGAAGAGAAGGAGCGCTCTTTCTCGCTGCCCACCATCCAAGGAAGAAACTGCTTCAAAGAGCGGGGCTTTTCCTGTCGCCGCTATTCCGAAGCGCCGTTTCACCCCACTCCCACCGCGCGCGCTTCAATCCACAGTGTCCCATTTTCAGCCAGCCTGCCTGCCTGCCTTAGTTTCTGGTTGTTTGGGAGCAGCTTCGGCTGAGAATAATAACTATTCGCCTCTTTTACTCAGCCGAAGCTGTTCTGATTCAACCATTAACGAAGGCAGGCAGGCAGGCAGAACGGAGCACTGCGGGCGGGCGGGCGGGCGGACGGGGTGGGGGTGGGGAGAAACGGGCGCTTCAGGGAAGCTGCAAGACAGGAAAAGCCCCCGCTTTCTTTGAAGCAGTTTCTTCCTGTGCTGGTGGAGGAGCGAGAGAGCGACTGAGAGAGCTGACCCAGAGAAGGACAGGCTTCGGTTGCTTCCTCCCTCCCCTTCTTTCATTTGTGTCCTGATCCCCCGATCCCAGCAGCATTCACCGGCAGAAGAAAGCCGCCATTTTTTTAAAAAAAAAAAATTCTTTGCGGCCCGGTAGAGAGTGCTCCACGGCCCGTGTATCGTCCGCGCCCAGTGGTTGAGGACCCTGAGGTAAATAATGCAAAATAATGCCCTCTGCTGCACCGCCCGCCTCCGCCGCACCGCTGCCTCCGCCGCACCGCCGCACCGCCCGGCCTCCGCCGCACCGCCCGGCCTCCGCTGGCTTAACATTACATCGGCGATAACACGCATACATGATTTGCCCCTATTTTCAGGGGGAAAAAGTGCGCGTGTTATACGCCGATAAATACGGTACTTTATTTGTTATGGAAAGGTTTTTCCTCCTTCGTTTGGTGTCTTCTGCCCCTTTAACGCTGCCATGGTAAACCAAGGCATCTGCGGTGGCCATTTCAAGCCACGGAGAGCCTTCCCAAACCAAATGTGGAGAAACTGTGTGGATGGTATATCTACACACCTCCTGCTAAAATCACGTTGTAAATCAGCCCTCAGCTGATCCGATATCCAACAGCCTGGGCCAAAGCCCTGACCGCGCTGTCTTTGACAGCTGTGAAACGAGTAGACCGGTTCTTAGTTGAGATAGTTTTCAGGATTGGTGATTTTTTTCTCCAATTTTCTAATTAAACTGGTTTAAATTTAGATCTTTTTAGGAGCAGAAATTAACACATCATCCAGCAAGCTGACTGAGTCAATTTCTGGGACAACCCTAGCAAACAGGAGGAGTGTCTTCAAAGACTTGACAGACTCAGTTCAGTCAGCAAGAGGTGACTGATTACCCAATCCTGAATGCTATCTCCACCACAATGGAGAAGAAAATATATGTACATTTTTATGTTAAAACATACCTCTCCTTTGACTTACCTTCTTTGGCTTAAATGACATAAGTGAATGGAGGGACAAATCACTCATCATCAAACTGTGTCTCCTTTGGTTGGCATTCTGAATAAACTCAAGTGAAGCTATGAGGACAATTGGAAATTATTCCAGCACTTAAAAATCACATTACTGATCAGTCAGAATATTGAGACTTCTATAAGTAAAGTGTTAACAGAACATGGGCAGGATACTGAATGAATAATTTGGTTTTGGAGATTGTTTTTCATGTTGGAAACAGGCTGAGAATATTAGTATACATTCTGCTTATAATGAGAATTCCTTATGAATGGTTAGTTAAAAGTAGAATGGATATGTCAGGAAAAAGGATTGCAGGGCTACAACATCTGTACTGAAAAATCTTGATGATCACTAGATGTAAGAAAAATTACAAAGAAAACTTTAATTTTCTACCATCTAATGGTTATCCATATTTCTGCAATCATTTACAGTTTTCAGCGTACTTTTTTTTTTTACAAATAAATGGAAAACAGATGTTAGGGCAATATATTGTAATACAGGATAATAAGAACTAATAATTTTAGATATAATGCAGGTATTGTCTGTTTGTGACCCAGAGACTGAAGATACACTTTCAAGTTCATAATCATCTCCTTTTTCCTTCAGCCTTCTTTCTTCGCTTTCTTTAATGAGCTTCAGATTTTTTTCTTAAATGTATCAAAAAAAAATCTCTCTCTCCACCCCACCCCTCTCTCACACAAATAGGAAAATATGTAAAACAAAGCACAATTGTCTAGTCTGATTGTGCTTATAACTTTAATTTAGCCATCTAGAATATATTGGGCCGTGTATCGCCTTTAGATACTGAGTTCAAAATTCAGTTTCCTATGGACCTTTGAGATTTTCTTTACAGATAATCCTGTCAAAGAATAGTTGATTGTTGGACTGGAGGGGAGGGGGAGAAGTTCTTTCTAATTAAGTAGTGGGGGAGCCTTGTTTCAAGAGAGCTGGTGATACAGTCAGAATAATGGTAGTGTTTAGAGAAGACACTGCCATTATGGGAGACATGGAAGGAAAGAAGAGAAGAGGACAATCTGCAGCTATGTAGATAGACTTAATTATTGTAGCAATGGGTATAACTATTAGAAGTCTTGAACGACCAGGCTGGGTCCATTTTATGTGATAAGTAGAGTCTGTCAATGTCACTGCAATGATAAATGGCATGATCCATAGTCATTATTATTCTGGTCTTCCTGTCTATGTCTTTTAGTTCATCTATGTATCTAATGCTGTGGGGCAATTTTCTTTCTGCTCAGGTGGAAAGAGCTTTATTCCAAGTAGATAGTGTTGGACTGCATCATCTACCATACCAGTTAGCAATTTGAAAGTTGTTGGTAAGCAGGTTAATTATTTATTTAGCATATGGTATTTGTACATTGAGTAGCAGGGAATCTACAATGTTATTACAGAGTAATTTGGCTGCCTAAGATTGTTAGTTCTCACTATCCATGGTGCACATCAACTAGTTCCACAAGCAGAATGGCTAATTATATTCTGTGGAATGTTGGTGTATTTGCCTCACATTCTGGCACCAGTTGGTTTCTTGCTGCCACATGAAGTGTTGTTAACTTCCCACTTGAGTGCTACTTTCATTTTGTATGTTTTTGAACTGCTAAATTCACAGAAGCTGAAGCGAGTGATGGCACCCCACTCCATCACTCAGTGCTAGGGCCCAAACTGCTAGAGTACAGAGAGCCAACCATTTGTGGTTGGAAAATCCAGTTGTCTTTAAGCTGCTGAGCCACCATAAGCAGCCTGTAGTTGCCTGGTGCTGTCCCTTTTGCTGACTATTTCATTATCAGATTGGTCTTGCCATATGTTAGCCACTTTTCAATTTCATCTCTTTGCAGTATGTACTTAAACTGCTTGGCAACCAGTGAGTGTAGATCAGTTAGATGTTTCAACCAAAAACCATGCAGTTCATCTTCACCTGTGGCTGACCAATTTTTGATCTTTGCTTTTTTTTCTCCACCATTTCTGCTGCTATGACAAGTTCTTTCATTTCAGTTTCTTTTTTATTCTTACTCACCTCCTTTAGCCAAGTTGCATTGTTCTGTCTCTTCTACATGTTAGTCTTAGTCTGTGTACAGCTCAACATGCAGATAAACCCATCGATCTATATATGTAAAAAGCCAAGTACCGCTCAATCATCACAAAATCTCCAGAACTGTAAAGCTTACAAACTTGAAATTTGGCATATATGTTCCTCTTGACTTCTAGGTGTTCGCTAAGAAAGGATTTTTTGAAATGATAATCAGATCATTACTATTTCTTAATACAGTAATTAACACACTCTGATGCTAAGGAGTTCTACTCCCCCTACCCACCTGAAAAGAACTCTGTTCCAACTGCCAGTTGCCTTTTATTAACACGCTCTGATGCTAAGGAGTTAGACATTCTACTCCCTCTCCCTACATGAAAAGAACTCTGTTCCAACTGCCAGGTACCTCACGTTCTGTTTCCTCAGTCCAAACTGGCAGACATTCCAGTCCTTCACTCAGGAGCGGTCTGGGGCTCTTCACCAAAATGTCTATACCTTCAACCTATGGTACTGCTTCCAAACTCAAGGCGGCAGTTTCAATCACTGACCACCACTGAGCCAACGGATTGTGAACTGAATTTCTCCTGAATAGTGTCCCAGCCCCAACTCACTTCTTACACTGACCTCAGTTCAGATTAATCTCTTCCTTCCACTGTAACACCAGTTAAAGGGAAAAGAGGGGGAAAACGCAGGAAAAGATTTACAGATGCGATTAGGAAAACACAAGTGAAGCTGCAAAAAAGTATTGTCAAAGTAATCCCGAAATCAATAGAGGTTGTAAAAAAGTATGCATCTAATAACCCCTACGTTAATCAGGCAGCTACAATTAAATACAGTAAAAAGATATCACAAATCAGATCAATGCCTTGGACTAATAAGTATTTGTCTGGTTTTAAATATGAACCTCAGATTGATTACTCCAGGGAAAAAGTTGTTGATCTTGGACCTCGGTTACCCTGTGCCTGGTGCCGTGCCCTGAAGTGGCAGGATGAGACTCCTGGGATGTGCTGCATGGCGATAAAGTCCAGCTCCCTCTCCTTGAGCCCTACCCTGAACCCTTACACAGTCTTCTCATCTACCAGTATCCAATGACTTCCTTCCGGTCCTAATTTTTGGCCAGCAACAGATTGATCAAGAATGTTTGCTTAAGCCCTTTAATCCCACCAGCACCCCTGGCTTTTTGGTCTATGTAGCCAGGTTAATAACTTGCATAGCATAGATTTTCAATTCCTCCCTCGGATGAATTGCTCAGGACATCCCTGTAAACAACATTCCTGGTTTTGCTCTCTGGCTGGATGATGACCAGGCTGTCAGGTGAACTGACTCTGGAGCATGCCACATACAACTGGCCATGGGAGAAACAATCACTCCTCAAATGCACACCAGCCACTTTCAAAGTCTGTCTGTGCCTTATTGATGGTAACGGTGACCACACCTTAATGGGAAATTGTAGTCATTTGAACTCGAAGTGGTAGTCTGATGGGATCAGAGGATCTGGGGGATGAAAACAGTTTTCCCCTGATTGATGCCTGTGAAAATCGTGACTTTGATTACGTGTTTGTACAGAGTCTTCAGCTGAAGCCTGGTGCCATTGCACAGTTTCAAGCTTTAAGTTTATAGTTTTGTAGCGAAGCATGAGTATCCAGCTAATCCTCCAATAAAACAGACCATGTGCATAGGTCTGAATGCTGTATTGAAAGAACGGGATATAGTGAAACTGGGGAAAATAGGAATACATACAATGAAAACTAAATACAAGATAGACAGTATTAAGTTACTGCTGAACATAACAATTAATAAATACAAGCAATTTAAATCTCAGCAGGGATGCTCTGTGTGGGATGTAGATTTGTCCTTGGATGACCATGTGCTTCTGCCTTCTCCAAATGCTAAAGGAAATGGAGTCTGCCTTTCCAGCGTGCACTTGTTTGAGAGTGCGGACTGATGAGTAAAGGGGTTGGGTCAGCTTCAAAACAATATAGATTGGTGTTTGTCTCTCTGGCCACTAGATGGGGCTGGAGAGCAACAACAGTATATAAAGATCATACTGTATGTTGAGCCATGACATGTGTTCTTATAGTATTTCTTTGGGTTATCCTATATCTGCACTCAGAACTGCACTGTGTCTTCCTTATCAAGTGTTGATTGAACTGCAATCTCTCCTTTGATGGATTGTAGGAATGTTTCTGATTGGATTGAAATTGGAGTGTATGGTTGTAGTGTGGAATTTGAACTTCATGTCTGGTGATCTTCTTGGCTATAGCTATTATTTGCTGCTTTATTATTTCTAATGCTTCCTTAATCTTCCTTGTGTCTAGGTGATATTTCTTGATCTAGTATTTGTTAACGTTGTTGTTAATTGAAGAGTTGTAAAATATGATGTCACACAACTGCATCTCTTAGCCATAGCAATCCAGCCAGTCCTGGTTGTCCTTCTTTGGGTTAAGCAGAAAGCAGAGGGAGTCCCAAAAATGGAGTACAGGTGTCTTTGAAGTTTAGATGTCATAATTCACTGAAATATATTAAAAACAAGTCGAGTAGAATCACATTAGTACTATCTCGTATTTGAAGATTGTATTTGAAAAGAAACCTGAGTTTCTTAAATTACATATCCAATAGCATTTTGTCCAATCAAAACTAGCCATGTTGAAAGAGACAATAATTTAAGCTGATGAATAACTTCTCAGCAGAAATTAACAGGCAGAATATTAGAAGATTTTTCAACACATTTGCCTTTGGAACAATTTAGCCAAGCATATCAAGAAAAGCCATCTAAATTTTATATCTAATGCCACAAGAGTGCATTCTATCTAAAATCTCTTATTTTATGGCTAATGATATAGCCTAATTATGGGACATCCTTGGCTCTTCCATTTCCCTGGTATAGAATTCTGTAGAATTTGAAAATCTCAGAAATACTTATGGAAAAATTCAGAAAAAAAAATTTCTTCACTTTTTTTTTGCATGACTCATATGCAAATCTATGAACTAACTGCCTCTCAGTATGATTATTTCATGTTTGTTCAATACACATGGCATCCCATCTTTGTATATGTTATATTTGATAAAATATTTTTGAATAGGTACACTTGGGAATTCTTGGGAATAACTTTGGAATTTGTCTAGCAAAACCAGCTCTTGCGTTCTGTGAAACAAAAGTACGGTCTAACCTCAGTACCACTCTGTTATGGTGGAAAATGCATAGGTCTGCCCGAACATAGAGCACTGCCAGCTCGAGAACACTTCTAGCCGATGTGATAGCTACCAAGAAGGCTACCTGGATTGTGAGGAACCTCAGGTCAATGGATCTCAATGGCTCAAAGGGAGCCCCCGGAAGAGTCTGCAGGACTTTTGACAGATCCCATGTAGGATACCTGTAGACTACAGGCAGATGCAAGTTCATCACTCCCTCGAGGAACCTAGGAACCAAGGGATGTTGGGAAAGAGATCCCAAAGTATCAGCAGATAAAACTGAGGACAAAGCACCACCTGCCTACAAAGAATGCTGGGCGAGAGCCCTCTGTCCAGTCCGTCCTGGAGGAATTTCAGAACAACGCTTATAGGAGCCGAAGTGGCTGAATGTTTAGTCTTAGTACACCATAGGCAAAAGGACCTCCAAGTAGCATCATATATGCGGTTAGTTGATAGTCTCCTAGAGGCCTGGATCGTAGCAATTACCTTGGAAGATAAACTGTCCTTGGCTAGAGATCCCCACTCAATCGTCAGACGGCCAGCTGGAGCCACTGGGGCTCCAAATGGAGCAGGGCCCCCTGGCTGAAGGAAATCTTGTTGGAGGGAATCCTCCAAAGTTGAGTCACCGATAGATTCACCAGATCTGCAAACCAGGGATCTCTGGGCCAATGAGGGGCCAGGAGCAAAATCTCCACCTTTTTCGATAACATCTTCCTGATTACAGCCAGAATGAGAGGAAGAAGCGGAAAGGCATACAGGAGACCCCATGGCCACTGGCTCCGAACGGCATTGATCCCTTCTGCCCCCGGAAAACCTGGTGAAGTACTTGGGCAGTTAGGGTTTGGACTGGAGAAGCAAGCAAGTCCACGTCTAGTGTTCCAAAAATCTCTGTCATTTCTCTGAATAAGTCTGGATGGAGATGCCATTCCAAGTGGTCTATTTTGGCTCTGCTGAGCCAATTGGCTTGTATGTTGTCGACTCCCCGAAATATGCTCTGCCCTAAGGGACAGCAAGTACTTCTCCGCCCAAAGACCTAACTTCTTTGCTTCCTGCATGAGATTCTTGGATCCGGTTTCCCTTTGACATTTGATGTGAGCCTTTGCAGCCACATTGTCCATCAGTATCAGGACATGAGTCCCTGCTACTCTGTCCTAAAACTGCCTGAGGGCCAAGTGAATGACCCTGAGCTCTAGCCGATTGATTGTTCGAGTACTTTCCAACTGAGACCACTGACCCTGCGCCATCTCTAATTATAGGTGCGCTCCCCAATCATAAAGGCTGGCATCGGTGATAATAATCATGTGGCTGGGCTCCTTGAAAAGTTGTCCCCTGATGATGGCTGGGGACCTGACACCACCAGAAGGCTCGGATAACCAAGAGAGGGACTAGGACTTTGATTGATGAATGGCTCCTGCCTGACCTCTAATAGGGTAGGAGGAAACACTATAGCGACCTGGCATATAGTCAAGCCCATGGATGAGGGCTTTACAAGATACCATCTTGCCCAGGAGCTGCAACAGTAGAGATGGGCACTGTACGTTGTCATCGAATCTGCTTTGCTAAGGACTGCAAACTCACTTGTCGGTCTGAAGACAGAGAAACTTCGCAGGAGACCGTGTCTATGACCGCCCCCAGATGGAGAAGACAGGTGGTTGGAAGCAGATGACTCTTCTTGATATTTATTGAAAATCCATGCCACTGCAGCACTTGTAAAGTAAGTTGAAGGTCTCTTCTGGCAGTGAGGTCCGAGGACGATTGAATTAATATATCGTCCAGGTAACAGTGAACTCTCACTGGCAGGGCTCGTAAATAAGCTGCCAAAGCCACCAATATTTTTGTAAATAACCTGGGGGCTGAAGAAAGCCTGAATGGCAGAGTCCGATACTGGTAATGCTGTCTGTTGTAATGGAATTGGAGAAATTTGCGATGGTAAGGCCAAATTGGCATATGGAGGTATGCCTCCATCAGATCTATTGATGTGAGGATGTCGCCCTCCTGAACACTCTCTAGGAGAGAGAGCAACTGCATTTTGAAATGCCGATAAAGGATATAGTTGTTCAGATGTTTGAGGTCCAGGATTGCCCTCCAACCCCCCGAGGTCTTAGGGATGACAAATAGCCAGGAATAGAATCCCTGTCCTTGCTGACCCTCTGGTACTGCCGGGATAGCTTGGATATCCACTAAGTGTTGAATGGCAGTTTCCATGAGGACCCTCCTGGCCTTGTCCCGAGAGATGGGACAGTATGTAAAGAACCTCGGAGGAGAGGAAAGGACAGGAATTTGAGACAAAGGACTCACAGTCTGCAAAACCCAGGTGTCAGGTGTTATATTCTCCCCGAGAAGCAACGATGGACAGGCGGCTTCCGATGGTGGGATTAGACATGCAGTCACTTGGAATGTCGGAAATGATGACCCCCTCCACCTCAAAAGGGCCACTTGCCCTGGGATAGTGGTAGTTGTCTACCTCAATCTCCGGCTGCTGCTCTTACCAGGCTGGAAAGGTCTTCTGAAAGCGTGAAAATCTGGATCCAGAATCTTGGTGAAAGGAAGAGGGACAGAAGTATGGAGCCGGTCTAATCTCAGACTTCTTGAAGATGGAAGGGAGTATCTTTCTCTTGTCCCTGGTCTTCACCAGGAAGGGCTCCAGGGAATCTCTGAAGAGCTTGTCCCCCTTTAGCGGGGCTGAAGCCACCTTCTGTTTCCTCCTAGAGTCTGCCTGCTAGTTGTGGAACCATAACAATCTCTGCACTGTCACTGAGGATGCCATTGCTTTGGTAGCAAACTTGGCAGAATTAAGTGTAGTGTCCACTGTAAATTCAGTGACAGCAATGATTTTATTTAAATCTTGATGTGTCCAGATATCCCCTGCTGATATATGTTCTTGTAATTGTCTTAGCCAACAGAGTGAAGCCCGCGTGAAGAATGAGGCCACAATCGAGGCCCAGACTGCCTAGGCAGCTTCCTGGTGGGTCCTCTGCAGGATCTCTCAGACTGCTTGACATCCCCTTACAGCCAGGGGTGGGTTTCTATCAGTTCTGTCCACCTCTGTAGAACCAGTAGCTCTGAAGAGCAGCAGACATAGAACTGGTTCTATGTCTGCTGATGTTTTTGTCCACCCACCCACCCGGGCTCTTATCTGATCTTTATTTCCTGATTTTTCAACTTCAGCTGCCGAACGAGGCACAGCTGCAGTTAAAAAAGCAGGAAAAGAGGGCTGTTTCAAAGGCTGCTTCTCTGCACGCAGCCTGCTGATGACGATTTACAGGCGCGTGGCTCCCAGCGTGCAGGGAAGCTTGCAAATCCCAAACCAGTAATTAACCCTGTCGTATCCCACCCCTGCTTACAGCACATCCTCTGGCTGTGTGGGAGTCCCTGAAGTCCATGCTGAACTAGCCACAGGGGGATCAACAGTGGACATTTGTAAGGCCTTAGCCAAATCCAGGCCCAATGATAAAATCTTTTTTCTTGCTAGTAGGGCTAGGACTAGTACCTGGAGAGGTGCGTTGTTTAAGCACCATATCAAGAAAAAGTTTGGGTGATGGTAACACCTCTGTTTGAATAGAAGGCTGCAGAAAAAGGGAATCTCCCTGGAACTGTACGTCTGGGGGAGGTGCTATAGTAGCCTCATCCGGTGCTAGTTGAGCAGTGTTCTTTGCCTTATACAAGAGGGATTTAAACAATGTGGGCTAAAATAAACCAGTGAACATTGGCTGTTCAGGCTCCATGCCTTCATCTTCAGACAAATTAGAATTCCTCACATCCCCTTCCTCCTCTTCTGAACCAAAATAATAGCTGTGTTCGGACAATATGGAGGGAATCTTGTAAACCACCAGAATGGGGTGACTGTTGGCCCCGCCCCTCTCTCTGTTCCAGGCCCTCCATATTCTCTACTTTCTCCTCAGCCTTGTTTTTTTTTCTTAGCAATGGCCTTGGCTTTAATCTTGGCCACCTCCTTCTGAGCTGATGACTGGGTTTTTGCCCATCTCCTGTTCGTAGATGAGGCCTGCAAAATGCTAGGGGACAGGGCCTCTTCGTAACCTGATTCTGCCGACAGGACTCTTGTGCCCTCCATTTTGAATTCCACTAGCTCAAGGTTTTAATCGGCTGTCTTCTCTTCATCTCCCCCAAATAAGGCCAGGTGAGCGGAACAATCCCGCTGTGAGGCCTTTGTATTTAGCCCTTTTGACAGAAGGGCGGGAGACCAGAAAACATTTCTTGTGCCACTTTTGCCACCAAATTTGGCCAGCTGATTGGCGCTAAGCCACTGTGAGGCTTCCCTGTGGCACAGGGCTCCTTGCACCATTTGCCTGGGAATTAACCTGCCTGTGAGCAATCCACCCCAAACACTGTCAGCCTGGGCTTGCCAGATCATTTACAGTTCAATGGCCTCAACACCAGGAGCCAAAGATCCGGTCCTGAAATCACTTCTGGGGGGGAAGGGAAGAGCCTTTCCCAGCCCCATTTGTTGTGGCATTGGCTCTACCGGATTACTGGGAACAAACTTGAAGTACAGCGCTGATGAAACTATAAAAATCTTTAAATTGAGTCTCAAGTTCATTTTAATGCTATGCGAGAGCCAAAACACATCCAGCTCTGATGAGGGACTGAGTCAGAAGCTGGGTAACCATGGCAACAGAGGTGGGTCTAAATAGCTTGGCAGACTCAGTCCCAAGACAAAGGAGGTGGAGTTTTCCCTAACCTGGACTCTCGCAGCAGTCTAATGGAGAATAGCAGATTTACATAGGCTAAACAATTTACCTGATAATCATATTTAAAAAAAAAATAGTATGAAGACCCTCAGTAACCACTGTTAATTACTCTTAAGTAACAATCATGACATCACCTGAATTTTGCCTTTAGCCATCTGTGGGGACAGCTGAAGTTGCCTTTAGTTCTGCTGTGCTTTCCTGCTCACATGCACACACAGACCACAGATGTTAGAAGTCTTTATTAAGGCTTCCAAGCCTGAATTCGTATTCCCCAGCAATTCCCTGTGCCTGCACCAGGTGAACCCCAATGAGTTCCATAGGCTACTCAAATGAAACCAACACTGGTTCTCAAGGCAAAGGCAAGTCCAGTCCCCAGGGCAAAGGCAATTCCCCAAGGCAAAGGCAAGTCCACTAGGCAAAGGCAAGGCAAGGTAAAGCAAAGGCAAATCCACAGAATAAAGACAAATTCACAAAAGCAAGGCAAGGCCACAGTTGAAGAGACATGATCCAAAGTTCAAGGCAAGAACACAGCAAGAAAACAGACAGGTTGCTCCCAGCATCATTTCATTCCATTTGCTGAGCTAAATAACTGCTTCCTAATGCAACTCATTTATGGGTGAGGCTACTTCCTCATGAGTAGCCTGGCTGACTTTAGTTGTGCCTGCTTCTTCTCAGCCCTATGTGCTCTTGGATGTAGAGGAGGAGGTGGTTCTTCTTGGTCTCCACTGACCAGCTGCAGCTATGTGTCCTTTTCATTCAAAGCCTCTGGGCTTCCTGGGTGCAGCTGAGCCTCTCCTATCTCTAAATCAGCCAATTTCTCATCAGATTGCTAGCCCTGTGCTTAGTCCCTCCAATCCTGGCTTGTAGCCCTCAGCTGCCATCACATCCTCCTCTGAACCAACATCTGGAGCAGCATCTGGGGAAGCATCTGGGAGAGTCATCACATCTGATGTAAAAGTGATGTTATAATGGCCCTCTTCTTCCAATATAAACCTTGCTGTATGAAGAATTGATAGTGTTTCCAAGATAGTGTCAGTCTGTGCTCCCTCTAAATCCCAAGAAAGAAATACTCAGACTCCATGGTGTAGAGCAAAGTCATCCTTTTACTGGGAAATAAAGTTTCATCTGATATGGTTCCAAGCATAGAAGACACTGGTACATGTGCTGTTCTGGTTCCACTGTTATGTGTAGTGATGTTAAAATGAATGACTTTTTTTACAAACAACATAGGATTCAATCTGCACTTGTTCACTTAGAGCCTAACAGCCCCCAAATACTAGGTCAGGAGTTTCACCATATTCCTGGCACATCTTAGGGATGTACAATTGATTATTATCAGTGTATAGTGTTGTAGAGCGGCGGCAGATACGAGGCGGATGCAGGCTTGGTTTTTTAAAAGGCTTTATTCGCGTGAATAAAGGGTTGCCGCGGCTGCCGGGGCTAACTGGCAGTCAGCTGGCGGCAACAGCTGATGCCGTTTGACAGCTCCTTTTATAGCCAGCTGTCAAACGGCATCAGCCAATGGGAGCGGTCGGCGCTCCCGCCCAGATGGCGGACCGGAGTGAGGACTGCAGTCAGTCTGTGAATACAACATATAGTACATCCCAAAGTAATGGATGACTTCTCCCTTATTTCCATCAACTAGATTACCAACTCTGGAAGTAGCAGAATCACTACTTGCTCCCAACTTCAAACCCTTGTAAGTAGTCCAGGATACTTTGTTTAATAATACTGAAGGCCCCAAGAAACGTAAAAGAACAAAGAAGGGCACACTTCTCCAAGTGAGTCCCGAGACTGTCATCCGCCAGGGAAAATCAATGAAGTTTCTGTCCAATTATTGAGCCTTACCACATTTTCAACAATTTCCCTTAAAAAATTGCCGAAGAAGCAGATATAGAAGGTATCCAGCTTACACATGGTAGAACTAATACAATATGGTCATAAGCACATAACATCATACGATATTATTTAATTCACTTCCTCTTGACTTCATGCAGGTAATAGATGTGCTATGCTGCATGACCATAGCGGTAGGATCAACGCCATAGTTTGATATGCTAATATTTGTTTCTGCCATTTTCATTACCAATTCAAAGGCCCTTTTCCAGTCCATAGTCAATTCTTATGGATTGAGATTCTGCCTTTCTGAAAGTGGCTTTTTCTTCCTGGGTGTTTTGTTTGTGCAGAGGGGGCTGTATCCTGCATTGCAGCAGTCAGTGATGCATACAAATGGGTTGTTTGTCATGGGAGCAGGTATATGGTGGAGGGGAGAACAATCATGCATTGCAGCAGATTGCCTCCACCTGTCATAGCTAAAAACAATAGGAAGGTATGTGTGTGTGTGGAGGTTGTCTCCTGTTTCACTACTTTGTGCCATTCACCTGGTGAATTGAAAAAGGGATCAAGGAAACGCTGAACCTTCCCCAGAGCTAAAAAGGAATATATGGAATGGGCGTTGGTTCTTACCTGACACGCCATTTCTCTGGAGCCGTGAGGATCATCCAGAGAGTGGGAGGTGCTTCAGTCTACGTCGTTGATGGCTGAGCTCAATCACTGAGGAACGCTCCGCCCTCCATCACGTGGCTCTCTTGCGTTCCCCAGTTTGCGTGAAGACGAAGGTGAAGAGAAGGACGTTGCTCTGCTCTTCCTATGCTAAAGAGGTCATTGGCGAAACAAGGCCCCACCAGACGGTAATTAAAGGCAGGGCTGGATGATCCTCACGGCTCCAGAGAAATGGCGTGTCAGGTAAGAACCAACGCCCATTCTCCTGAGAGCCATTCGGATCATCCAGAGAGTGGGACATACCAAAGCTTGGCTGTCCTACGGGAGGGACCCCGTCTGGTCCTGCAATCTCCGAGGTTCCCTGAAGACTCGCTGGAGGACTCGCCTACCAAACGAAGCCTCCGCCGAGGCAAAGGTGTCAATCTTATAGTGTCTAATGAAAGGAGAGGGGATGCCCAAGTGGCTGCCCGACAAATATCAGAAATTGGAGCCTGGGTGGCCCAAGCCGCCGAGGTGGCTGCACTTCTGGTGGAGTGTGCTGTGATCCCCCTGGGTACCGGCAGTGCCTGGGACAAATAAGCCTTGAAATGGTAGCCCTAATCCAGCGGCCGATGGTTGACGGGGACACTTTGTGGCCTAAGGATTTGGGCTGGAAGGAAAGGAAGAGAGATTCTGACCTCCGGAAGGGTACGCTTAATGTAAATGCGTAGGGCCCGTCTTACGTCCAGTGAGTGCCAAAGCTTCTCCCTTTCCCGCGAGGGATTGGGACAGAAGTTCGGGAGTATGAGTTCTTGAGCCCTGTGAAAGGTCGAGTTAACCTTGGGCAGGAAGGTAGGGTCCGGTCGGAGGACCACCCTATCGGCATGGAATATGCAAAGGTCCTTCCTTACCGACAAGGCTGCTAACTCCGATAGCGTCGGGCCGAAGTAATAGCTACCAGGAATACCACTTTGAATGTGAGGAATTGGAGAGAGGCTTCCTGAGAGGCTCAAAGGGTTGCTTAGTCAGAGACACCAGGACCTTGTTAAGGTCCCAGGTAGGGTATCGGTGTATGGTTGGGGGACACAGGTTGGTGGCCCCCTGAGGAATGCCCGAATACGGGGTGGTGGGAAAGGGAACTCCGGGTTATCACAGTCAATGACTGTGGATAGCGCTGCGACCTGACGCCTCAGGGTGTTGGGGGAAAGCCCTTTCCTCAGGCCCTCTTGGAGGAACCCAAGACCTGAGCTATGGAAGGTGACAGCGGGTTGATCTGAGACCATGACACCACTTGCAGAATCCCTTCCAAGTGGCGTTGTATATGCGGGTTGTTGAAGGCCGCCTGGAAGCTAAAATGGTCTCAATAACTTGGTCAGAAAACCGTTCTTTCCTTAAGCGCTCCCGCTCAACCTCCAAACGGCTAACTGGAGCCACTGAGGGTCTGGGTGTTGGAGGGGCCCCTGGGAGAGGGATATCCTGGTCGGGGATTCTCCAGGGAGGGGCCACCGATAAGTTGCGGAGGTCCGCAAACCAGGGGCGCCTGGGCCAGAAGGGTGCTACTAGAATCAGCTCTGCCCTCTCGGAGATGAGCTTCTGGAGAACTCTGGGAACCAGGGCTAGAGGCGGAAGGCATAGAGGAGCCCTGTGGGCCAGGGGCAACGGAGGGCGTCGTGATTCTCGGCCCCGTGGGAGGGGTACCTGGAGAAAAACCTGGGGAGTTGCGTGTTGAGTGGGGAGGCGAAGAGGTCTACTAACGGGAGACCGAACATTCTGGACGCCTCCCTGAATAGTGACGGGTGGATGCGCCATTGGACTGGTCCACCGTGGTCCTGCTTAGCCAATCCGCTTGGGTGTTTGAGTCCCCTGAGATGTGTTCGGCTCTGAGGGAGAGGAGATTGCGCTCTGCCCAACGGCAGAGGCGTTCGCCTCCCTCATCAAGCGGATGGACTGTGTGCCCCCTGACAGTTGACGTGAGCCTTGGCGGTGACGTTGTCCGTGAGTATGAGGACATGCCGCCCGCGTACTTTGGGGAGGAAACTGCACAGGGCCAGGAAGATGGCGTGGAGCTCCAGCCAGTTTATACTGCACCCCCGTTCTACCTGAGACCATGTGCCCTGAGTTGAGAGCGAGAGGATGTGAGCGCCCCATCCGGACAGGCTGGCATCTGTGGTGAGGGTGAGGCGGTGGGGCTCCTTGATGAAGTGACCCTTGTTGATGGCGGGGCTGGTCCACCAGAGGAGAGATGCAAGGACTCTTGGAGGTACCTTGACTGTGGCCCTTGAGTTGCTTCTGCCGGTCCGCTGGAACGGGAGCAGGAACCATTGTAGGGGTCTAGCGTGTAAACGGGCCCATGGAACAATGGAGATACAAGAAACCATTTTACCCAGTAATTTGGATAATTCTAAAATTGTAACCTTCCTGGATCGTCTGATATGCCTAACGGCTTCCTGGATACTAAGGAATCTCTCGGGGGAGAGGAACACCTTACCCTGCACTGAGTCAATGACAGCCCCCAAGTGGGAGATCCTTGTAGATGGGGATAGTTGGCTCTTTTGCCAATTAACTAGGAAACCATGGTCTTGGAGGGCCGAGATAGTAACCCTGATGTCCCTCTCTGCTTGGGGTCTGGAGGAGAGAGGATGAGGATGTCATCCAGGTAGCAATGGAGGCAGACCGGGAGATTCCTGAGATGAGCCGCCAGGGCGCGAGGACCTTAGTGAAGGTCCTCGGGGCAGAAGCCAGCCCAAAGGGAAGGGCGACATATTGGAAGTGGCGGTGGTTGTAGCAGAACCTGAGGAATTTGAAATGGGAGGGTCGGATTGGAATGTGGAGGTAGGCCTCGGAGAGGTCTATGGAGGAGAGCCAGTCCCCCTGGCGGATGCTGAGGAGGATGGACTGCAGGGTGTGCATCTTGAACCTGCGATAGACCAGATAACGGTTAAGGCGTTTAAGGTCCAAGATGGCCCTCCATCCTCCGGAGGATTTGGGAACTACGAAAAGGTGGGAGTAGAACCCTGCCCCCGCTGGGAGGGTGGGACGGGTTGAATGGCCTGTATTTGGAGAAGATGATGGATTGCTGAATCCATTAGGTTGCGTTTGATGGGGTCCCTTGAGGGGGGGACGCCAGAAAGAAGTCAGGGGGCGCTTTTGAATTCGAGCGAGAGGCCGAGTCTGATGGTATCACAGACCCAGGTATCAGAGGTGGAAGAGTCCCATCGGTCGGCAAAGTGCTTGAGGCGTCCCCGATGGGAGGAGGGACGGGATCTATCTACGCCGGAAGGGCCTCCCTCCTGAACCCTGAAAGGCGCCTGTAGCCGCTGCCCCTCCTGTTCCTATCGGCCGGATCGGTTTGATCCTGGGGCTGGAACGGTCGGGAGGAGGGGGTCTCAAGTACCTTGGCGGGAAGGGAGACTGGTAGAAAGGGCGGAGGAGCCTCTCCGAAATGGCTGGGGGCTCTAGACTCTGACCTCCGAAACAGAGGAGGGAGAAATTTTCTCTTGCTCCGGGTTTCAGATAGCAAGGGGTCCAGAGCCGAGCCAAATAGTTTCTCCCCTTTTATGGGGGCAGTAGCCAGCTTAACTTTGTTTTTAACGTCCGCCTGCCAGTGTTTAAGCCATAGCAGGCGGCGAGCAGTGACATGGGACGTTATTGCCCGGCAGAGAACTTGACCGCATGGAAGGTGGCATCAGCGGCAAATTCCGCCGTGGCCGTCAGTTTTGCTATGTCCTGGTGAGCCCTTGTGTTGGAGGGGGGAACATGTTGCTTCAGTTGCCGAAGCCACCGGATCGAAGATCTGGTGAAGAAAGAAGCCGCAGTGGCTGATCTAATGGCCCAGGAGTCCGCTTGGTGAGCTCTACGTAGGCGAGCTCGGACCTCTTGTCTTCGGGTTTCAGAGCCTCTAGGGGTCACTGGGGAGGACGAGGAGGCCAACCCAACAATGGGCTCATCCACCTCGGGGGTGTTGAGTAAGTCACAGAAACTCGACTCGAGGTTAAAGAACCTCCTGTCCAGGCTGGATGGGGCGGGAGGGGCCCTAGTAGAATTCAGTTGATTTGAGACCAGGTCATGAAATAGGGGTGGAGCCGGGATTACCTTTGCCTCCACCACGGGTTGACTAAAGATGGCGTCCTCCTGACCTTCTGCCGGGGAGGGGAGAGCTGAGGAGGTTTGCACCGACAGGCCAGAGATGTTCCTGGCTTTGAATAACAGGGATTTGAACATGTGGGGCTTGAACAGGCCCGCAACAGTGGGTTGGTCCGGGTGAGACCCTCATCCTCGGACATGTCCCCTCCATAGGATCTATCTCCGATAGGGGCTCCTCTTGTTGCATAGACCCCCATTCCAGTTCCTCTTCCCCCCAAATTGGTCTAGATACTCTATATCCTCCTCCGGGTCCCTTTCTGGGAGAGGGCTGCCCCTTGAGAAGGTACCTGACCACGAGTAGGGTCCGATCTGGGCGAGGACCTCACTGATGGTGGGTCGTGTTCGGGCGCCAGTGAGGGGGAGTAGACCTGGACATCTGTTGAAGGCCTCTACTATCCCCTGGCGAATGGCCCGTTCCATCAATGCCTGTATGTGCGCAGGGATCTCGGATGAGGGGGCCTCCTCCTGGCGAAGACCAGCGGCCGTGGGCGTGAATGTAGCTTCAGGAGGCCATCTGGTTGATGGGCCGGGAACCTGGTGTCCCTGGGATGGGCTGCGCCTGGAGACGGAAAAACAATCTGGAGGAGGGGGGTCTGGAGGTAGAAGGAGCAGAGGGTGCTGGAAGTACCGGTTGTGCCTCTCTGGACCGCCTGTCAAATTCCCTCTCGAGAGCCCTGTGACGTCGTAGGGCGTCTCTCTGAGAAGCCTTAGAAGTCTCTTTAGGTGTTTCCTTAGGAGTTTCCTTAGGAGTTTCCTTAGCCTGTTTGCGCAGGTGGTAGGATTTGGATTTGGCCTTCAAAGAAGGGCCTTTGGTGGGAATGTCATCTGCCATTGTACAAGAAAGGACAGTAATACAGTTAAAGGCGGTTGGCTCGCCAAGGGTTCGACCTACAACAAAGGTCGGGTGTCCTTTCAGCTGGCCCACACCCCTTTTGGAATTTAGATGTATAAATTCTGTAATATAGATGTTGAAATAATTCTTAATACTTATCTGCACAAGCAGGATAACAATCCAATGAGACTTGGAATGCTAAGGTACAATATCAATAAGAAAAAAATACAGGAATAAACTCACCCAGGTCTATCTATATGTGAGTATAAATATAAATCTATATATGAGGAAATATCTAGACCTGCATACAGGCAGATATTCCAATGTCTATTAGTATTAGAACTATTGTTAATATTCTTGTTCTAATATTATTATGATTATTATTATTAATATATTATTATTATTAATATTATTATTATTAATATTATTATTATAATAATTATTATTATTGTAATTATTAATATTATTATTATTACTCTATTAATGAAAGATTGCCAATTATCCGAATTAAACGCCTGAGGCTGGAAAGAGGCCTCTGGCAGCTGGAGCTCCCAGGCAACAACCGGGAGGGATAGGCTGCAATCACTTGCCCTGAGCCTGCTGCGGAAGCCAACAATTACTAAATTGTACCATACCAAAGGCCCTACAGGCTGAGAGGCCTGTGCTAGGGCCGGTTACTGCAGCGCTATGAGGCCTCAGTCAAGATGGCGCCCGCCACGTGGAGGCGCCCTAGAGGCGATCGCCCACGTTTCTAAAGTCCCGGGCTGCTCAGGGCAACGAAGTTTTTACTTCTCCGGCCTTAAAAGAGGCCGAGGAAGCCAAGCAGTAAGTTTTCGCCCTTCTTAGGGCGAGCGGTGTTTGCGGTGGGGGGAATACCAGCAGCGCTTATCAGCGCGATCAGTAAAGCGCTGCAAGCGCGGCGAGAGAAACGGCAGGCAAGAGATCAAATTGGGGGATTAGCGCCGGCGCGAAGTCGCCCGTTCTACAACCCCTGGGGGCGAAAGAAACGCGCTCCCCTTAAATCCCCAGTCCTGCGCCAGAAGGCTAAGGAAAATAACTTGTTTTTCTCTACAAATATATCCAAACCTGAGAGCAAGTCTTGGATCGGCCAAGGAGTGAGAAATGCACAGCCTAACTTGACGACGGCTGAGCGCAAACTGGGGAACGCAAGAGAGCCACGTGATGGAGGGCGGAGCGTTCCTCAGTGATTGAGCTCAGCCATCAACGACGTAGACTGAAGCACCTCCCACTCTCTGGATGATCCGAACGGCTCTCAGGAGAATAGTGTAGTGACAATAATCACTAACTATTGTCTGCTAAATGCTTCATACCTATGGTCCATAGCCATAACTAATGGCCAGTACAGTTTAGGATATCATGAGAATATAACATATACTATTTATTTATTTACTTATATTTAACTTCCCAACTCTCTCACAGAGAGTCTATAGGAGCTATACAAATGAAATACTAAAAACATATGCATAACATAATATAAAATTCAAAGGAGGGAAGCAATGTTAAAAATTATTTAGGAAGAAGGATTTGAGAGCTCTAACCAACCCCACAACTTTATGCTTTTCAGTGCACCCCAAGTGAAGCCCACAGAGCCATGTTTCCCAGCCTTTCTGGAAGGTGGATGTGTTTAAATTGACGATATTAACACAATTCATCAAGAAAGGGTCTGAAAGAATACATAAAAATATTTTTAAAATATTCAGATTCAAAATTTATTCTGAAAAATTAAAACAATTTTGCTTGTTCATAGAATCTTTTGATCGTTATTATTTATGTCTTGTTACCTCTTTGAATCCCAAATCCTAGAGATACACATGCAAGTTGACAAGTAAATAAATAAAACCGAAGATCTCTCACCTCAAAGAGAGCTTTCCCTGCATAATATAGGAATGTCTCCATGATGGAAATAAATAAAGCCTAAGTTAAACTAAACTAATCATAACTAAATAAATATATTAAATATGCTAAATAAATAGTATGTGTAAATAGGTGTGATATTAAGTCAATAAATGAATAAACAAACAATACTGTAAAGTAAAGCAAACCCAAACTATGTTAAATAAAAACAACCGCTAAATAGAAACAAAAGCAAATCTAACCAACCAATCCTGCATAAGGAATGGTGCACTCAACGATTGCCCCACACAGAGATAAAAACTCTGAGTGAAAAGCTTTCATTCAGCCCAAGAAAAAAAATTATTTACTTCTTTGTGAGCTCATGCACCTGTCAGCACTATTATGAGGCATGACCTCACGAAGGAAAAGCAAAGCAAATTCAGTGGCTGAATGATACTCATAATTTTATCTATTTTTCAATATTGGTATAAATGTAAGTACAAAATCCTGCTGATGCGTTTGATGGAATCAGAGGATGAGCTAACAAGAAAAATGCCACAGAAAAATTAGTGCCACTGAAGAAAGCAAGGAGATGTCTGGAGAAATGCAGACAATTGAGAGTGGTGCAGTGGTGAATGAGCAGAACTGGAGAGACTGCTGTACCTGGGAGATTAAATTGCAGTATGGCTCTTGCTCCACCAAACTTCTAGACAAACACAGTATTTGAACTTAATCAACAGCTCTTTATTTTCTGTTCTGAGCTGTTGATATACATACTGAAATATGTTGCGTGCCTATTATTATTTGGATACAGTGTACTTTTTCTTACTATTTTTCTTTCCACAGTAGAGCCTTTGTAATGTCCAGAATAAATGATAGAAAATCTATTACATTTAAGGAGCATGTGTGTATTGAACTTTTAAACAGAAAGCACAAATTCATGTCATGAGACTAGGCTATTTGAGAGATAGCCTTTTCCTGCTTACAGCAGCCCACCCTATCATTCTCACAGTGAAGGTTGTGCTGTGTATAACTTCGGCTATGGATCTATATTTGATGGGTCCCAGGACATGTCTTCTCTATTGTGGTGTTTGCCTTATGCAATAATCTTCCCAAAATTAAATCAGCCTCTTTGATTTTCCAAAAACCCCTTAGGAACTGGTTCAGTGACCAGGTCCAAGTGTGATGGAATGTGCTCCTGAAGGAGCAAGTGGAGAGTTTAGGCAACACAGAGTTTTCCCAGAAAGATTTATTTATTTAGCGTATGGCAAATACATGGACTTACAGTGTTTCAAATGTTAATGTCCAGTCCACCCAGACATTCAAGGACAGGGTGGTCTATGTTGAAAAAAATCAGACTTTGGGCTGGTGTAAGTTCTTGATGAACATTCAGACACAATGTGATGGATATTTTGTTGAGGAGCACCACAGTCACACTGAGGAGTAGAGACAAGACCCCACTTAAACAATGAGTCCTGGCAGACACCTGTCGGGTACGGATCCTGTTCGGAGTTGACCAATGTGGGTGAGGAAGGTCAAAACCTGGCACCTTTTGTGTAGGGTTGTCTATGTAACTGCCTGTATCTGAGTGTTCAGTAGCCCATTTGGCTTTCCACTGTGTTGATGTCAAAGTTATTACATAACTGTTGAGCGAGTGCCAAAGAGAGCTTCCTGGATTTAAGCCTGCCAATTGATAGATGAGGAAAATCAGAGTACACAGGAAGAAGTGGGTTTCTCATAATTTTGTTGTACAGCACTAAGGCTTCCTGCCTTCGTAGAGCTGGTGGTGCAGTGTGACTCAAGGTGGGAGCCAGCAAGTAGGAGTAGATTTTATGTAGCCACTTATGATCCTCATTGTATCATTTAGTCTAGCATTGATCCTGCTCGTGTGGCAGCTATTAAGCCAAACAGAAAAAAAGAGACCTGGATCAAGAGATGTGATGTATCAGAATTGATGCATTTGTTTCAAATATCACCTTGTTGTAATAACAACTCGTTATTTCTTTGTTTTCTATCTCTGCATATTTGTCATAAGTAAATACCTTTTCTTCCAGTAGTTCTGCAATTGCTGGTCCTAGTTGTTCAGTCAACTGCAATCATTATTCACCAAATGTCCAGGAATTCCAATACCTAGCATGTTCCCTTTAACCCAGGTGATGACCAAGCTGGTATGCGTTTCTGTAAATTATGCCTCATCATACTTTTAATGGGAAAGACACTCTTAATCTATCTCCTCTGGTGAGACCTGTCCAGTATGGTTTAATCTCTGACAGAGCTCTCATCTTCCTCAGAATACAAAAGCCACCCAACCTAATATATAATAGTGGCCAAAATTGTGGAAAACTTTTTGGAAAAGTGTATTTTTGAGGTTTAATAGCTAATAACACCACTTTTGGGAGGAGTAGTATCATAAAATTATATATCAATGGAAAGATAATTGAAAGATAAATGTAATGCAATAACTTTTATGAAGGATTTGCTAATAGAATAGCAATTATAAAGAAGAAAAGTGAAACTCGTAGAAAAAAACGAGATATACAAAAATTATCACCCTAGAAATAATGAGATATACAAAAATTATCACCATGTCAGTTAACACTTAGTAGGGTAACATTTAGCATGAATTATGGCTTTACAATGTCTTCCCATGGAATGAACGAAGTCTTTTAGTTCTGCAGGTATTATAATATGCAAGGTTGAATGATTGCTTCTATTAACTGGATTTTATTGCTGGGTCGCTTCTGACTAACAAGTTTCTTTTGTCGGCTCCATAGATTTTCAGCTAAATTAAGGTCTGGGCTATTCCCAGACCATTCCAGAAGTGGAATATGATGATCTTGAAACTACTTTTTGCACACAGCAGCAACATGACATGGAGCTGAATCCTGTTGAAATACTGTATCAATGCTTCATTATCTTGGAAAAGATCATGTGCGGAAGGCTTCAGTTTAGGCTCGAGTATTTTATTAATGTATTTTGGGCCATTTATATTCCCATTAATTCTTGTTTAGTTTTGAGCTCACACTTTTCATTCAAAATATTTTTGTATCTAACAATATTTCTCATATTAATAATATTTGGATGAATAAGTGCTTTCATTGTCGAAAGTCAAACTGGTATCTTCAAATAGTGCTGTTCTCTAATATTCTACCATATTAACAATTTCTTATATAATGTATTTGAAAGTAACCATGTATCTTAGTTTTCCCATACCATAAAAAGCATGTCTACCCAGTTGCAATCATGCTCCTCCAAAGTCAATAATCTTGTGTTCCTCAATACAATATATTCTTTTATCTATGTTAACACCGCAGCCTCGTAGTATAGTTCCCAATTAGGTAATCCAAACCCTCTCTAGTTCTTGTGTCCTGTAACATTTTAAAGTTAATTCTTGCTTTTTTCCCTTGTCAAATATACTTTAGTATTATTTTATTAAGAACTTCAAAATATTTTTTCTCCAATTTTATCAGAACTGTTTGAAACAGATACAGGAATCTCAGCAGAATATTCATTTTAATTGTTGCTATTCTTCCTATTAGCGATAAGTGCAAGGTTAGGGTCAGTCTGTTGAATGCAACACTCCTTTCCCCTAGCAAGGAGCATGCGTAGTCTCTCAAGTAGGCCGGGCGTCTGCGCAGGCGGCCAGATCGCCTTAGTCCAGGTGGAGCTGTCGTAGGGGAGAAGTCCTCCGCTTCCTGGGCCACGTCGGAACTCGAAGGAACTGGAGCCTCGTCGTCGGGTGACTCTGGCAGAGGGACAGGCGGCAGTCCAGGTAGGCTTACTCGCTCGTAGTGCCCCGGGGAAGCCTCAGCATGCGTCGGTGGGTCCGTTTTGCTCGGCGTGTAATGCGGGTCGTCAGTGGCCATGCTCCAGCGCCTTCTCAGTTGGTCGATGTGTCTGCGCCAGGGACGGCCGTCTTGCAGCAAGACCCTGTAGGACTTAGGCCCAGTTACTGCCACGACTTGCCCTGGCACCCATAAGGAGTGGCCTGTGTAATTACGAGCATAGACCTGGTCATGCAGGGCAAACTCCCTGGTCTGGCTATCAGACCCCAGAGGGGTGACTGGGGCATAATAAGGATGTAGCCTATCCAGGGTGGTTCTCAGGTGTCTGCCCATAAGGAGCTCGGCCGGGGATTTGTTGGTAGTGGCACAGGGGGTTGTGTGTTGGGTTAACAGGTATCTAGAAAGCTTGGAGTGCCAGTCAATTGGGCCAAACCTCTCCAGGACCTCCTTAACTGACCTGACTGCCCTTTCAGCCATCCCGTTACTGGCAGGATGAAAGGGAGCTGTAAGGGTATGCCTGATCCCCAGGTTGGCTAAATAAACGTCAAACTCACAGGAGGTGAACTGGGGGCCGTTGTCAGACACAATGGTGTCAGGGAGGCCATGGGTGACGAATACCCTAGTTAGGGCCTTTGTAACAGCTTGTGTGGTTGTTGTGGTCAGTAAGGCCAGGTCTATCCACTTTGAGAAGGAATCTACCATTACCAGGAATGTTCGCCCATGCACTGGGTCAGCTAGATCAATGTGCAGCCGGGACCAAGGGGCCCCAGCATCTTCCCACCTGCCAGGAGTAGATGTGGGTGGAGCAGGCCTGGTAGCCTGGCATGGCTGGCAAGCGCTCACCCAGCTAGTGATCTGGGCATCCAT
Organism: Notechis scutatus; assembly: GCF_049901735.1. Taxonomy (NCBI): domain Eukaryota; kingdom Metazoa; phylum Chordata; class Lepidosauria; order Squamata; family Elapidae; genus Notechis; species Notechis scutatus. The sequence goes on along the minus strand of NC_142009.1, from coordinate 124,058,998 downwards.
GCCTGGCCACCACATGTAGCTGTGGGCCAGAGCCTTCATCCTGACAATGCCAGGATGGCCTTCGTGCAGGACCTTCAAAACTGCGCCCTGCAGCTTGGAAGGGATAACTACCCTCGTTCCCCACAGTAAACAACCCTGCAAAGATGATAGTTCTTGCTGGCAAGTCTTGAAGGTCAGGAATTCGGGAGCATATGGAATTGCTGGCCACCCCCTTTCCACCCAGTCCAGAACTTGGGCGATTACCTTGTCCCTTGAGGAGTGGGTAGCAATGTCACAGGCAGTGATGGGAAGATTGAGATCGTTGATCTCGAAAACAGCATTAATTGGTGCAGGATCTTCAACAGGAACAGGCAGAGGGCAGCGGCTGAGAGTGTCAGCATGGCAAAGGTTTTTTCCAGGACGATGAACCAGCGTGTAGGAATAGGCAGCCAGAAATAAAGTCCACCTGGTCATCCTTGGAGACAAAATCTGAGGGGTTTATTTTTCACCAGACAAAAGGCCTAACAGAGGCTTGTGATCCGTGATCAATTCAAAATGGTGTCCATAGAGGAACTCATGAAATTTTTTGACAGAAGCAACTGCAGCCAAAGCCTCCTTGTCATACTGGCTGTAATTGTGTTCGGCTGAAGAAAAGGTTCTGGAGAAAAAGGCAATGGGTGCCTCGGAACCATTTGGCAGTCTATGACTCAAAACAGCCCCTATGCCAAAAGGAGAAGCGTCTGCAGCTAGAACTAAAGGCAACTGTTGATTGAACTGTATTAGTACCGCGTTGGATGTGAGTAAAGATTTGACAGCGTGGAAGGCATGGGCTTCCCTAGGTCCCCAGTGCCAGGGGAATTGTTTGTCCAAAAGTCTATGTAGAGGCTCTGCAATGGAAGCTTTGTGAGGCAGGAATGCAGCATAGAAGTTGAGAAGCCCTAAGAAGGCCTGGAGCTCAGTCTTGTTGGAATGTGTGGGTGCCTCGTGGATAGCCCTGACTTTGGACTCAATTGGGTGTATACCAGAGGCGTCAATTCTATAACCCCAAAAGTCTACTTGTTTAGTGGCAATGGTGCACTTGTCTTCTTTAAGCTTGAGGCCATGCTGTCTGAAATGATCAAGGACTGCTTTGACTCTTTGTAGTAATTGGGGTTTGTCTATGGCTGAAATTAAAATATCATCGAAATAGGGGACTTCGCCTGGGAGTCCTTGGAGTAGCCTCTCCATTAAAGATTGGAAAATCCCAGGGGCTACGCTTACGCCAAACTGGAGGCGCCTGCATTTAAAAGCGCCCCTGTGTGTTACTATAGTCTGCAGTTCTGCAGCTTGGTCATCTACAGGGAACTGTTGATAGGCCTGTGACATGTCTAGTTTAGCAAAAATGGTTCCAGGCTCAAAAGAGTGCAGAAGGTGCTGGATAACAGGGACTGGATAGGCACTGATTTGCAGATATCTGTTCAGGGACGTCTTGTAATCAGCGCAGATTCTCACGCTACCGTCTTTCTTTAGTGGAGTAACTATGGGGGTCTCCCATTTCGCAAAGTCCACAGGCTCCAATACCCCTTGTTTGATTAATTTGTCCAGTTCCATATCCAACTTGGGGCGGATTGCAAAGGGTACCCTACGAGGCTTCAAGCGGATTGGTACTGCCTGAGGATCTAAATTGAATGATATTGGGGTTCCTGAGTAACACCCCAGCCCCTCGCTGAATACATCAGCATAGTCCTTGAATAAGGTATCCACTTCAGTATTTGAAATAGAGTGGATGCCTGTTACGTGGAGGCCAAGAGCAGGGAACCAGTCTAATCCTAATAGGCTAGGGAGAGCACCATCCACTACAACTAAAGGCAAGTAACCCTTAAAGTTTTTGAATTGAATAAAAAACTTGCCTTTTCCGAGGACTGGGATGGTTCTGCCTTGGTAGTCGCGCAGAGTCAGGTGGCAGTCGAGGAGCTTCTTCTTTGTCAGCCTTGGAAGTAGCCTTTTTAGGGTCTCCCAGGAAATGATGGATAGTGCAGAGCCTGTGTCCACTTCCATCTTGCAGGGTTTACCTCCTAAGGAAACAAAAATACTGATTTTGTTAGAGCCTTTGTTTGTTTGGTTGGAGTGGTAACAGGTATAACAGTCTTCAACTTGTCTTTGAAAGATGGGGGTTGTCTGAGGCCTCTGTGCAAAAGTTTTCCCTGCTTGGCAGACCCTGGCTAAATGACCCTTCCTTTGGCAATTCAAGCAAATGGCATTCCTGAATTTGCAGGATGCCCTGAGGTGGTTTCCTCCACAGCTTAGGCAGATGGGCTGCTGCCGAGGGGGTAGGTTAGGTTTTGGCCTCGTTTCCTCTTGAAGGGGTTTCTGCTGCCTGAGGCGATTTATATCGTTAGCTTCCTCAGAGCCTTCTAGAGAAATCTCATCATAATGGATTGCTGAGCTACCCTGTCTAATTGGGTTTCCCTGGATTTCAGCTGCTGAAAGCGCAGATAGCTCAGCAGCCTGTGATTCTTCAATGGCTACTGCCAGCGTTAAGTCCCATTTGGCTAATAGTCACCATTGTAGCCTTAAGTCCCTGACTCCACAGACTGGTCTAAAAGCATATCCTCCAGATAGTCTCTAAATCCACAATGTAAGGCAGCTGACTGCAGGGCAGCCATGTATTCACTGATAGTTTCCCCCTCAGCCTGAATTCGTCTCCTGAAGGCATGCCTTCTGGCAATTTGGGATGGCTTAGGGGAATGGTGACTGGAGAGGATCTCCTGTAATTCCTCCCATGGGATAGCCCTGACAGAATGCGGAGCTACCAACGCCGTGGCAGTGTCAAATACTGCAGCTCCGCAAAAACTTAAGAAATAGGACTTTTTCCTATGGGCTGTAGCATCAGCAAGGTCTATAGCATCCAGAAAACAGTCAAAGCGGTTCCTGTAGGACTCCCAAGTCTCAGCCGTCGGTCTAAAAGGTGGGAATGCCGGGTTCGAAGTCATCTTGTATTGGCGGTGTCTGTCTCCTCAGCAGGAAGTTGAATTTCGTGCTTGCGAATAGCGTCTGTGGCTGTGACAGTCAGCTCGTAGTGGCTTCGGCTCTTTTTGAAAGTGACTGAGCTCAGCTGTTCTTGTCCGGCTGCCTCTTATTTGTATCCCGCCCTCGTCGCCAGTGTTGTGGAGCGGTGGTAATCACTGAGGCAGACACGGAGCAAACATCAAGTAACTATTACAAAGAATAAAGGGTTGCTGCGACTGCCGGGCTAACCAGGCAGTCAGCTGGCGACAACAGCTGATGCCGTTTGACAGCTCCTTTTATAGCCGGCTGTCAAACGGCATCGACCAATGGGAGCGGTCCGCGCTCCCGCCAGAAGCGCGGACCGGAGTGAAGACTGCGGGTCAGTCTGTTGAATGCAACACTAAAAGTCCTTTTCCTTTTTATTGCCAAATTAAGTCAATTTATATTAATTGACATTAACTTTATTTCCTCTTCCACGACTTTATTTATAAATAGATTTTGTTGCTCTAGTCACTCTTGTCTCTCTTGCTTCTTTTGCTTTTGCTCCTTCTCTTATTGCTATTTCCTCCCAATCTCTTTCCTCCTCTCTTTGTTGCTTATCTCTCTCTCCTATGGATTCCTCTTGACATCTAACATCTCCTTCCTCCTTTCTTCCTCTTATGGTTCGAAATAATGATCATAGAATTGCTCCACCTTCTCTATTGAATCTAGTCTGTGTCTTTGCTCCTGCCAATATTCCCTCTGGTATCAGCCATTTAAAATTCACTCCCTTTTTGATTAAACGCTTTGTCAAAAACTGATATTCCTTCATTAAATCTCCAACTCTTCTCGGAATTTGTTTTAGGACTGTTATTTCTTTCCCTTTATATTTCAAGGGACCATCTGTCGTTCTCTGCAGAATCTCTGTTTTTGTTGCTTTCTTAGTAAATCTCATATGGACCTCCCTGGGCAATCTATTTCTCATTGCATATCTAGTGTGCACTCTGAATATTGCATCAATTTCAGCTTCTTCTTTTTTTCCTTTGGGCGCCTCCAAGGCCCCTGCCAGCATTTCTGTCAGTATCTCTGCTAGTTTTTCTCCCTTTTCTTCTTCCATATTCTGAAATCTCAAGTAATAATCTGCCTGGTCCATTTCAAATGAAATTATTGTTCTTTCTTTATTTTGATCTGCCAATGTGAGTCTATAATCAAGCTTTCTTCCTTTATTTTACTTTACTTCCATCTGTCAGTTTTCAAAATTAGTAGTAGTTTAAAAATTCTACTCCAGTATTAGGTTGTTGCCAGTTTAAAAATCCTTATGAGTCCTCTTTTCTGAATATCTTTATCGGGGTTGCACTTAAAAGTTCAAAGGTATTCTCACCAGTTTGCACACCGTTCACCATCTTTTCACTCCTGCACTGTCTTGGGTATTCAGACTGTTTCCGTCTTCATGGCAGCCATTATGGTTGCCACTGCATCTCGTCTTCAGATGAGGGAGCTTTCCATGTCAAGGAGGAGAGATGTGACTCTCCTCTACCTGCCAGGCAGTCTCCCTTTACTTCATCACCCCTCCAGGGTGGCAATGGCTCTGATTGGGGCACTCCAATGAGGTGAGTTCAGAACGGGACTGCTAAGTTCGCAGTCCTCGCTTCCAATGGTGACAGAAGTAAAGCTGGAAGTCTTTGTCTTCTACTTTCCCTATCTTCCATTCTACTTTCCCTATTCTTTCCTCCAAATCCTCATGGAGAGCTTATATCATGGTTTTTATTGCCACTTGCATCAGATTAGCCTTCTCTTGCTGCAACATAACATCCAAAGTTCTCTCCCAGCAGGACTGGAAGTGGCAGAGGATATGATGCTGAAGATGGTGCAGATGTTGTTTTCTTCATTTTGAAATATTTTAATTTTTGTAATCCACCAGAAATAAAAAAATATAGTTCAGTTACAGTCCAAAGGAAGAGTAAAAATGTAAATTTATAATCCAACCACAGGTTTTTCTTTTCTTCAGGTTCTTCTAACCTTAATCCAATTTATCAGGAGAAAAGGAATTTGCCAAGTAGCAAATTATTGTCCAACTTGGCCTACCAAACCTAAAAGTTCAACCGTTAATTACTTTATGTCCAAAAAGAGAGTTCACAGAGCAGATTAAAAAACACAAAAAAGAAAAGAAAAAGAAAACATAATCCCCCCCAAAAGGGAAATGTTTTACTATTCAATTTTTAGTTGCCCTATCTAGTTTATTTTCATTTAAATTCCAAGAGCTACACTGTTTAAAGCAAAAAGTTTTCAGTGTTCCCCTCTCTATCTTAGTTCTTCAGTCAAAATAACCTTATCATTTCCTTCCCAGGCAACCAAGGTCATATATTTCCCCCTTTCTTCTGTCTTCCAATCTGCTCGGCTTCTCTCTTTTCTGCTACTTGTACTGTCCCAATGTAAGTTATAAAAAGCAGTATTTGACATAGAAGAAAAAAAGAAAAAATACATTTGTCAGTTTTACACTGTCCAATATTTTATAGCTCCAAAAAACTTGTACTTCAATGTACCCAGTCCAGTTTTTATACACACACACACACACACACACTTTTAGGAAGTCCATTTAATTAGTTTCTGCTTTTAAGTGGCTCTTAAGGCTTTCCTCACCGCTTTTCTTCCAGAGGTGGAATGGAAAGGAAAACCAATTCCACCTCTATCTTTGGGTCTCACTTTCACCCCACTATTCCCCAGGGAGCTGTTTCTTCCAATAAAATTAAAAGTTCAGTGTCAAAGATTTCTCACCCAGAATGATCACACCTTTTTTCAGTCTTCTCTCTTCTTCCAGTGGCTGTCCCAGCTTCATAGTGGCTCACAATGGCCACTTTCCCCTGCTGTCAGTTTAGAGAGCCTTCTCTAGATAGATCAGGGAGTTTTCAGGCTCCCTGAGATCGATGGAGTATGCTATCACCCCTCCGAGGAGATTAAGTCCAATTGGACCACCTGGCAGCAAGGATATCAATGCCCCCTAGAGCTTCTCGAGAAGTACATCATGTCGCTGCGACGTCAGCACTGTCCTCCTGATATCTGAACAAACTTTGTTGCATTACATTCTTGATTAAATTATCTTTCCATTGATATATATAATTTTATGGCACTACTCCCCCCCAAAAGTAGTGTTATTAGCCATCAAACCTCAAAAATACACTTTTCCCAAAAGGTTTCCACAATTTTAGCTACTACTATAGCTACATAGAGAACGTTTCAGCCATTTATATCAGAAGTATCTGAATTAGGGGATTATTTACTTACGCCATTAGATATTTTAATTTTTACCAGACTTTGTTTGGTGAATAAGAGCTGAAGATTTAGAGATGAGTTTATAAAAAATGGGATGAGATGTGGACTGAAGATTATTGGGTTGCAATTTTAAGAGACACTGATAAATCATTAACGTTGAATATGCTTGGTGGGGATGAATTGGAAGATTTCTTATATCTTTGTCCCCCCCACACTTTTTTTCCTCACTTTGTCTTTATATACGTATTGTGGTATTATCTGCATCTGTACCTGTATTAGATTTCTTTGTGAATATTATCTGTTTAATGTAATTCTTAATAAAATTATGTTACCTACATTGTAATAAAAGAACTTTAAGAAAATCACCAAGCTCAGAGAACACCAAAGACCCCACAAACAATGTGCATTTATAACATTTTTCCATCTTTGATCAGTTTTCTCTGGAGAGAAAAAAGACAAAAACAAGAAAAGACTGAAGTGTTACAGCAATGGAGATGAATTCAACTGCATTGGGATCCTCCATAAAATCCAATGAATAAAGTGGTACCATTGTATAACAACACCTACATGATATACAGGATATCTTTCTGTCAAGGCATAGACTTGTTTTTAATTTGCTATCTAACAAATTCTTCATTTTAAAAATATTTTAGAATCTTTTATTTTCAACCCCTTCTACTTTTACTGCTATGTCCCTTGTGGCAGGGGTCGCCAACCTTTTGGACCCCAGGGACCACGAAACTCATAATTTTAGATCCCAGGGACCACTAACTGGTTCTGTGGGCATGGCCTAATTTGTGGGTGTGGCTTGGTGATCATGTGACTGGCTGGGCATGGTTTGTATGTAAATATTATAAATATATAAATATTGATTTTTTTATAAAAAAAATAGCAACTTTTACCCAAAATCAGGCAAAGCAGGCAGGCAGATTGAGTTGCTCAAAGAATCACAGATTCATTCAGAGATTTATCTATGTGCCATTGGCTAGCTCAGTCTGTCACATAAAATTTGCTTGCAAGCAAACTCATAAAATTAATTCACAACACACCATGTATGTAAATATTGAATTTTTTATTAAAAAAGCAATTTTTATCCAAAATCAGGTAAAGCAGGCAGATTGAGTTGCTCACAGAATCATTCAGTGATCTATATCTGCCATCGGTTAGCACAATCTCTCAAATTTGCTTGCCGTGAGTCTGCACTGAATTTGCTTACAAGCAAACCTTCAATCCTAAGGGAGGTTCGGCTGTGCTGAGCCGAAAATCTAAAGACTAGCTAGACAGCAAGAAATCCAACCATTTCTTGCTTCCTAGCTAATCTAAATCTCCCGGCACAGCAGAACAGATGATGGTCGGATAAAGGAAAAATAGCAATTTAAGCAGGCAAGTTTGCCAGGCAAGGAGTGACTGGGGGGGGAGGGTTCCCATGGGCCATGTGAGCGGCGCAGCCTTGTGTTTCTGTGCAGCCTGGATTAATTGCTTTGGGGGGGGGTGCTCTGGGGGTGAGATTTCTCTGCGGCCCACCAAAAGTTTCTCAAGGCCCACCAGTGGGCCGCGGCCCATCGGTTGGCGACTGCTGCCTTGTGGGAGACCTCATGTGGTAAATTGCCATCTCACCAAAGATGTATATAAATGATTGCAGTTTTATTTATTCATCTCTGAGTTAAACTGGAAAGGATTAATGAGACACCTGAAGTAAAAGAAGAGAGCTCAAAATCTGATGCCCTTAAAGCTTCATAATTTTGATGTTATTAATAGTAATATAATACATTATATCAATGAAACATTTTGCAAGTAGTAATTAATTGTCACAATACTCCTATGAATTCTTTAATAGTTATAAATGCCACAATTCACTGTCCCTAATTAATAGCCTGGATACACAAAGCTAATGACTTATTTCTTAAGTCTGCACCATACAATATGGCAAATGTCTCTCCTGTGGCCTCCTTAAAAATAAAGACCTGTAAGTGTTCAGATTACTTCAGATGGGACATAGAAAAAGAGACTTGACCCATGATAAAATGACAAGAGATTCTTAAAAGAAAACTGCTTGATAAAGACTAAACTTAAATCAGGTTTATCTTTCAAACAAGCAATGCAATGAGGCTAATTTCAACCCTCCAAACCTTTTAATGTGGATTTTCGGATTCTTTCCAAGATCTGTTTCTTCAATTCTCAAAGACACACTTGTCTTTGTACTCCTCACCTGGCTGCTACAACACACGCTTGACACTGTCTGAACCACATAAATTTATCTTGATCTCATCAGACCACAGGACATGGTTCCAGAAATTCATGTCCTTAAGTCTGCTTGTCTGCAGCAAACTGTTTGCGGGCTTTCTTGTGCATCATCTTTAGAAGAGGCTTCCTTCTGGGATGACAGCCCTGCAGACCAATTTGATACAGTGTGGCATATGGTCTGAGCACTGACAAGCTGACCCCCCTACCCCTTCAACCTCTGCAGCAATGCTGGCAGCACTCATATGTCTATTTCCCAAAGCCAACCTCTGTATATGACACTGAGCACAGGCACTCAACTTCTGTGATTGACAATGGCGAGGCCTGTTCCGAGTGGGACCTGTCCTATTAAACTGCTGCATGGTCTTGGCCACCATGCTGCAGCTCAGTTTCAGGGTCTTGGCAATCTTCTTATAGCCTAGGTCATCTTTATGTAGAGCAACAATTCTTTTTTTTCAGATCCTCAAGAGAGTTCATTGCCATGTTGAACTTCCGGTGACCAGTATGAGAGAGTGAGAGTGATATGAGCCAGCAGTAGCAAAAAAAGCTAATGCAATCCTAAATTGCATTAACAGAGGGATACAATCAGGATCAAGGTAATAATACCACTCTATAAAGCCTTAGTAAGACCACACCTAGAGTACTGCATCCAGTTTTGTTCACCACATTATAAAAAATATGTTGAGACTCAAAGTAAAGAGAAGAGCAACCAGGATGATTAGGGGACTGGAGAATAAAACATGAAGAACAGTTACAGGAACTGGGCATGGCTAAAGTGAAGAGAAGGACCATGAGAGACATGATAGCAGTCTTCCAATATTTGAGGGGCTGCCACAGAGAGGAAGGGTGAAGCTATTTTCTAAAGATCCTGTAGGCCAGACAAGGAATAATGGATGGAAACTAAACAAGGAGAGATTTAACCTGGAAATAAGGAGAAACTTTCTGAGAACAATCAACCAATGGAACAGCTTGCCCCCGGAAGTTGTGGGAGCACCATCACCTGAGACTTTCAAGAAGAGATTGGACTGCCATTTGTCAGAAATGGTGTAGCATCTCCCGCTTGGGCAGGGGGTTGGACTAGATGACTTATAAGGTCCCTTCCAACTCTGATTATCTGTTATCTGATAACCCCAAATTTAACACATCTGCTCCCCCTTCACACTTGAGACCTTGTAACGCTAATGAGTCACATGCCACTAGGGAGGGAAAATGGCTACTTGGGCCCAATTTTTACATTATCACTTAGGGGAGTACTCACTTTTATTGCCAGGGGTTTAGATATTAATGGCTGTGTGTTGCATTATTTTGAGGGGACAGCACATTTACACTGTTATACAAGCTGTATATTTACTACTTTACATTGTAGCCAAGTATCATTTATTCACTGTTGTCACATGAAAAGATATAAATATTTACAAAATGTGAAGGGGTGTACTCATGTGAGATACTATATGTATACCTGCCCTTTGTGTCCTGATGTGTGTAGACTTGAGGACCTCATGGCAGCACGACAGAACACAATGTTGCTAGTTTCTGGGCAAGATCTGTTTAATTTGTACATATTTTAATTTTATATTTTTAAATTTATGTCATGCAGTATGCCTTATTTTAATTGTGATGCTTCTGACACAAATAAACAAACTTGGAGATAAGTAACTGTTACATTGTTAATACTTTGAATTGTGATTAGACATGGGTTGGAAGTGTAAACCTAGTAGGTCTAGATTGAGATACTGTGGACCTTAAGAGAAAAATATGGTATTTCCAGTTTTTAAATTATTTGGATTGTACACATCCATTTCACCTCAAGTTTATTTTCAGCTTTCATAGAATATTCTTCAAAAGTACATACTGTATGTACAAAAAATAATAAAAGCCCATTTTAAATGAACAGTACTATTTACATTTAGGACATAACTCCTGCCTTGTAGAATATTTTAATCCTTAACATGAGATTGGCTCCCACCCTTCAGACTTTCTATAAGAGCCTGGGGCCTTGGCTCTGCCAGATGATTTGGAACCCCAGTGGGAGAGCTTCAAACTGGAGCTGTTGATTAAGTAAGGCTAACCCCTTCTCTCCCCATGCATTCAGCTGCCTCCTCAATCTTATGTCAATGATTTTATTGTTTGTGATTTTATTGAGTATATTTATATTTGATTGTTGTTATGTTGTAAGCCACACAGAGTCTCTTTGAAATGAGATGGGCGGCAAATAAATTTCAAAATAAAGAACAAACAAACAAATAACAGCACTCCCATGTTGCCCCATCATCAGTGTGGGCTATCAACTGTTTCTAGAGGGCAGGATGGCTACTGCGGGTTCGCATGGGTTTGGACGATCCTCTAGCTAAGATGCTGCACAGTTTGTTCAACCCGCAAATCCCACCCCTAACTGTCCCACCCCTCCCCTCCCCTCCAGGAGTCCCCATGCGGCCCATTTTGGATGCCAGATAAGTACAGGGCCTGTGTGGAGGCTCAGGGAGGGCAAAAAACAGGCCTCCTGGAAGTTCTGGAAGCCAAAGGGCCTCTGGAGCCCGGGGAAGGCTGTTTTCACCCTCCCAAAGACTCAAGGAAAGCCTCCGGAGCCTTGGGAGGGTGAACAATGGGCCTCCCGGAAGTTCCAGGAGGTCGGAAACAGGCTTGTTTCCACCCTCTGGAGGCTGGGAGGCCATTTTTGTGGTGCAGGAGGCTGTCTAGGCCACGCCCACGTAGCAACCGGGCAGAGAACTGGTTGCTGAAATTTTTGAAGCCCACCCCTGGGGCAGGAACAGACTTCACTATCTTCTAGTCATCCCCTATTCACTATGGATGTAACCTCTGTGTACATTTTTCTGTTCTGCATTAAAAATATTTTCCAGTTTTTGTAGGTTCGGGCATTGCTGCCCTTTTTGCCTGCTCTGTTTTATTTTCTACTAAGAAAAGGAGGTGAGGTGTGCCCCTCACATAGTCAAGGGTTACTATCTTGCATTTCTGTTGCAGATACTGTTACCAATGTACTGTTCCAGTAGCACAGTGGTTATAATGTTTGCTTGATATACAGAGGGTCACAAATCAAAACCTAGCAGAAACCTTTTTTTAAACATTGCTTTACTTGAGCTATTTAATTTTCTAGTAACTTCTCTAAATACCTTCCTAGAGCACCACTAACCCTAACCCTGGGGTTTTCTCTGCTTAAACTTGCTACCAACATGTCCCAAGACAACAAATATTTTTAAAGCCGTTTTAGAATTCAGCCCACAACAACACAGGATAGGAACGTTTTAAAAGTATAACACAGATGTGTTTTTATCCAATAATTTATTGAAGCTATTAATCTTTATTTTTGAACTCATGGACATAAAAGTGTCTTCCTCCTCCCTGCATCTTTGATCTTGTGTCATTAGTCTTCTAGTTATTCAGTGTCATTAATCTATTTTCTGCTTTTATAAAAGTGTACTTGTGCAAATATGTTCTGTGCCATTATTATATGCTACAGGTAAAAGAAGCAGCCATACTAAAAGTGTGGTAATAAATAATTTGTAAAATAGTTACCTTGTTCTCCAGTATTTTTATGCTGTTGTAAACTTGCTTTTTTTTGTAATATTGTTTAGTTGTCTGGGTAAATTATCTGGTAAATTATCCAGAACACTATACAAATGCTAAAATAGCACAAAATTAATGGTAAAAAATATAAACTGTATATATTATACAGCCCTAGAATTAAACCTCAAATACAGTGATATTGTTGACATTTATGGAAGTGAATTCCTCTCATCTAGTCAGTTATGTTATGTTCCAGGATTCAATTCTTTAGAACAGAATGTTAAACTATTAATAACAGAATTTAAAGCTGTTAACAATTCTTGGAACAGGAGGAGTTATAATCCCAGAATTTTATTTTTATTTTTTTGCAAAATGAATAAAGGGCTAGATCTGAGCTTCAGATAGTTGTTTACCCCGTTGGCAAGCTCAGTTAAACAACTACTTCTCCGCTCATAAATAATGTTCTATATTCATCTGACAGACTATTGCAAAATTAGTCAGGGCAAAAACCAGGACTGTTCCATCTAATACAAACCTCTGGCAATCTGAGAACCTTGCCAGATCTTAGTTCTCAGATCTCTCCCATTTGTCATTAATTCCACAACTATATCAATCACTTGTGGCTTTTTTGAAATTGCATTCTGCATTCCCTCTGATAGCTTCTATAGTCTTTTCCCCAATGCCTGTTTGATTTCCTCATTCTAGTCAATGGATTTCCTCCTTAGGCTGTTCAAGTCTCATGAATTGTCCTCTATTTTAGTAACTTTTCCTTCACCTCTAATCTTGATATCTTTACTTCAAGCTATCTAGACTCTTCCACGTTTCTACAGTTTATAACTACTTTCTTGGTCTCACATTTTATTGATGTGCCCACACATTTCTCTGATTTGCTCCCAGTAAATTCTGCCTCACTGTGTTTTATGAACTGTTTTCAGTGTATAAAATAAAGACAAATTTCCAGAGTAAAAAGTTCAATTCAAGAACTCAAAAAAAACATTTTGCATGCAATGTAAGACTCTAGAATACATTGTACCAACCAAGAGTAAGAATTTGAAATATTTCACATATAAAAACAAGCAGTTCATTTTATGCTAAGCAACTGTAAATGTTACAATTTTGAATGACAAAATCTACCCAACCCATCTCACTTCATCCCCATTTTGTCCCATACTTATGTAAACTGAGATTTAATGGCAGCCAAATTCATACTCTGATATTTCTTTGTGATTGTATCTCAGACCAAACAAATGCAATAATAAAATGACATGACTGTGCAAGATTATTGGAGAGAATGACAGAATTGGTAGATGAATACAATGATTGAATGGAAAAAAATATCAGAAAAAAAGTCTAAAAAATTAAATCTTGAAGAGACCTTTACCATTATTAAAATGAATCTGAATTATTGAAACAACTCAAAACATTTTTTTAAATTTTAGGATGTAGATTTTTATTATTATGAATGTTTGTGATCCAGATGATTAATAAAGCTTGTGGTTTATTGTGTCATATAGTAATTAAATAATATAATTATGCCATTCACCTACAAAGGTTAATCAATTCTTATAAAGAAAGACACTGCTGTTCTTTTCTTAAAAATGAACTATCTATGTAATTTTTAATTTGACTTTTTTTCCATGTGCACACAAATAATTAGAAGAGTTAAATCATGCTCCCATGAAAGTTACAAGAGAAGCTTCTTAACAAATGTGGTTATGCTACAATTATCATGAAATGTGATTGGGAATTCAATAGCAATAGCATTTAGACTTATATACCACTTCACAGTACTTTACATCCCCTTCTAAGCTGTTTACAGAGTCAGCATATTGCCCCCAACAATCTGAGTCCACATTTTACTGACTTTGGAAGGATAGAAGGTGGAATCAACCTTGAGCTGCTCAGAATTGAACTTTTGGAGTGAGCAGTGACTTAGCCCTGCAAGCTTGCATTCTAACCACTGTGTCACCATGGCTCAATGGTTATTTGTTTAGTGTATGACATACAATGTCAGTGAAATCTACACATGCTAGACACTTAATGCAGTCCTGAGAGCCAGAATGCTAGTTTATTCTGATCAGCATTTGCATGCCTATCCTTGGTGCACCGTGGGAGGATAACTAGATTTCCACCAGCTAACTGGTGCTGAGGTTGCTGGCTCTAACAGGCTTCTCTGACAGTTTTGCCTCGCCTCATGTCACGATGCCTTGTTTCTATCCAGGTCCAGTGCCAGCTTCTGCTCTTCACACACACACACACACACACACAGAGAGAGACACACACACAAATGCAGCTAGATTTTTCCCACCAAAGTGGTACCTTTTATCTACTTGCAATATTGCATGCTTTCGAATTTCTGGCTGGGCAGAACTAGGGATCGAGAGATGGGAGTTCATTCATTCATTGAGCTGGGCTCAGACCACTGGAGTGCACACCACGTTTGGCCAGCAGTCCTACCTGCCTTAAGCCTCTGTGCCACCAGCTTAATGACAATTCTGTCCAAAAGTAAAAATAAAGACTACAGAGTAATCAGTAGGATTCTTTATGGTAAATATATAAAACAGAGTTTCAACATTATAAAAGGGGGTCTTAGTTATGTTTATATAAAAACAAGTATGTTTAATTGATCTTATGGAATTTCTTTCCACTTAAATACAGGTTTGCCTACAGCCAAAGCTACATCTTAATTTCAATTACAAAGCCATTTATTAATAAATGTACTGCAAAATACTGGTATATATTTTCAAATCTAACTTGACAGTCTGTAGCGAACACATGAGTCTGCATAAAAGAGTAGATATGGCTTAGAAGCTACATGGAAAAAAGGAAGACAATTTTCCTAGAATATAGCCATTCTTTCAAACCTCTAGTCTCCAAGGAAAGTTCTACAAAAAGAAGTGAACTATAAAAGACTGGCACCTGATCAAGGTGGAAGTGTTCCATTCAACAACAAGAAAAAAGGAAAGTTACAATTGTAGGTGGCTCCCTCTTGAAAGGCACAGACACTCCCATTTGTTGACCAGATCTTTCATCTTGACCTTTGTGCTATCTTCCCTGTATTAGAAATGTGACAGTGAGAAACTGACAAAACTCACTGACTTGCTGATCACAGACTTCATGCTCAACCATGTAGGTGTGAATGATACTGTAAAGTATGATGTACAGCACATTAAAAATAACTTCATAGGTTTGTGAAGGATCTTTCATAACACACGGCTTTGTCATCAATACTTCTGGTTGAAGGCCAGAAGTCCAGTAAGAAAAAGATATATTTTTTTCAATTGAACTCCTTGTTGCAACATTGGTACAGCCAACCGAGCTTTAGATTTTTCAACAATGGTACAAAGTTCAGGAAGGAAACATTGGATTCCATCTCATTAAGGAAGAAAGTACATCTTCAGATGATGGCTAGTTAAAACGGGCTGGAGACTATTTTAAACTATAATACAAAGTGCAGGAGTTATAAAACCATCAATGAGTAGCAAATGGAGACTCAGCGAATACTAATGGGTTAAATTCAGCAGAGAAGCAAAGTGTAGTGAAAATTACTAGTTTAAGTAAGAAACTAAAAAAAAAGTAAAAAGGAAGGTGCTTTAATGCACAAAGTTTAGGACATAAGCAAAATGAACTAGATGTCAGAAGACATCAAAACAAGTATGACATAAAAGGAATTATAAAAACAGCGGCAAAATCCGACCAGTGGAACACTGGGCTTGATGGTTACATCTTGTTTCAAAGGAGTAATAGGCATAACAGAAGAGTGTGTAGTGTTGTATGTTAGGAATCAGTTTGTGCATATGGAGGTCAACTGATAGAATGGTAACATAAGGGTTTATATGTAGGTAATATAAAATGTTGACCTAATAAAGGAAATGTCTTACAAGGGGTCTGCTACAAAGCAAAATCCAGTCAAAAGAGAGGTGAAGATGTATTAAAGTAAGTGGATTTACCTAGATTTCATTTAAATATAAGAAGAAACTTTCTGAGAAGAGGAGCATAGTGGCCTAGAGGTAGAACTCTCACCTCACAATCAGGAGACTCTGAGTTCGATCCTAGATAGCGGCAGATATTTCTGGGTGCAAAAAGAAAAGATGTGCTGCAAATTTTGTCTGGGCATTTGGAAGGGCATCTGGTCAGTAAATGCTCAGCTCCAATCAGTCACCCCAACTCACAGGAGTTTATAGGGTTGTTAAAGGGGGAGGGAGGGAAGAACTTCCTGAGAATAAAATCTGTGCAACATTACAAACATCTATTCTATGGAAAATGTAGGGGGTCTCTATCTCTAGATTTTTAAGTTAGTTGGGCAGTTACTGGTTTTCCAGCATATTGAGGGAATTAACACTAGATTAACTTTGTGACTTCTTCCAACTATACAATTCTCAGATTCCATGGCATATTTTTTTCCATAGATGTACAATTTTAACCCAATAGTTGCATGTAATGGGCAACAAATATCTTATTAAAGAAGGCATGTATTAACAAGACAATGTACCGCTTCATGTTTAAATTATAGCATCTTGTATCCACTACAGCATGGGTGTCAAACTCGCTGCGTCATATTACCGTCATGTGATATATCATGTCTTTTCCCCCCTTTTGCGGAGCTGTGATGGCCACGACCTGTGCATGATGCATCCTGCCCGCGGTCTGCCAACTTGACACCCATGCTGTATAGATTAGGGCCAGTAGATTTTTTTCTGAGGTCATGCATTGCAAAATAGTTTCTTTTAATGAAATGAATAGGTGCCTCCATACACTTGTTATGCTCCTGAAAATTGCATTTATATTTTTGTGGGATTTTGTTTTTACTGAAATTTCTTCATTGGATGTAGAAACATTGCATGAAGCAACCTGAAATACTGTCCATCTCTTTAATCAAATTGTCTTCACACATCGAACATGTAAACAAGCTAAATACATTACTAACATGGGCTGCATCCTGCCCATACCCTTTTATCTTTCTTGGTGATTTCAATCTACCTCATATTGACTGGACCCTAAATGATTGTACAACTGAAATCATACACACAACCTTCTACAATGCTACTACAAATCTGGGACTGGAACAACTAGTAACCAACAACACTAGACTAAACAACTGCCTCGATCTCATCTTCTGCAATAGTTTGAATTTAATTTACGCAATACAAACTAAAGAACCCTTTTCAGTAGCGACCACAATATGATTGACTTTTGTCTCAACATGCGTCCACACAAAAATCACCACAATGATGTAATTCCCAATTGTAACTTCAAAAAGGCAACTATGATCTTATACACAACGATCTCTCATCCCTTGATTGGCAATCTCTATTCACTGGATGCAATACTGTTGAAGACCATTACAACATATTTTTACTTGAAGTCAAAAGAGTCATCAAACTATATGTACCAACAACAACTCCCAAAACAAAACAAAAAGCAGATTACCCATATCAATAAGGAAACTTCAATCCAAAAAGAGATCACTCTGGCGGAAAAACAAATCTGGTCACGTTGCCAATTTCAAAAACCGATACAAAAATTTATGCCACCAGATAAAGACCGAATGCACCAATTATCACATTAAACAAGAGGAAAACCTTCTAAGCACCAATTCCACCCGTGCTTTTTACAATTTTGTAAACAACAAACTAAAAGACTCAAGGTCCATCCCTCCCTTGATAGGACCTGATGGTAAAGACTGCAACGACGACACCATTAAAGCCAACATCTTTAACACATTCTTGGCTCAGTATTTGTAAACAGCAATGGATCATGCCCAGTATTTCTAGCCGTACCACAGATAACAACAATGATCTAATACATATCGATTTCACAGAAGACAATGTTGAAAAAGCACTACGCAACCTAAAACCATCTCTATCTATTGGACCGGATGGAATATGTGCCTACTTCTTAAGAAAGCTATCCACTGCCATAGCCAAACCTCTAAGCATAATCTTTGAAAAATCTTTCAGGACCAGCTCCTTGCCTAACCTATGGTCACAAGCCACAGTCATCCCCATCTTCAAAAAGGAGACCCAAGCCTAGTTGAAAATTACAGGCCAATCTCCTTATGCTGCGTCACCTGTAAAGTCATGGAATCAATTATTAACCAATCCATCATCCTTCACTTAGAGACAAATAACCTACTCTCCAATAAACAATTTGGTTTCAGAAAAAAACTATCCTGTAATCTGCAACTCTTACACTGCAAAAACATATGGACGACACAACTCGACCAGGGCAAAGCAATAGATGCAATCTACATAGACTTCTGTAAAGCCTTTGATTCAGTGGTACACGACAAACTACTCCTAAAAATAAAATCCTATGGTATCTCTGGACAACTGAATAACTGGATAGAAGCATTCCTGTCAAACAGACAACAAATGGTCAAAATCGGGAGCGTACTATCAAATCCAGTACCTGTCAATAGTGGTGTTCCCCAAGGCAGTGTTCTAGGACCAACTCTCTTCATACTCTACATAAACGACCTCTGTGATCATATTAAGAGCAATTGCGTTCTCTTCGCTGATGATGTAAAGCTGTTCAATACCACAGACAATACTGCTACCCTACAAAAAGATCTTGACTATGTATCAGAGTGGTCAAACAAATGGCAACTTCAAATCTCAACAAATAAATGCTCTGTCTTACATATTGGCAAAAAAATCAGAAAATAAAATACAAGCTGAATAGTCAAGATCTTGTTGATGACTCAAGCTCTGTAAAGGACCTTGGAATACTCACCTCTAATGATCTAAGTGCTAGAGCCCACTGCAACTACATAGCCAAAAGGCATTAAGAGTTGTTAACCTAATCCTACGTAGCTTTTCTCTGGTAATATCACACTACTAACCAGAGCATACAAAACATTTGCTAGACCAATACTCGAATACAGTTCATCAGTCTGGAACCCACACTACGTATCTGATATTAGCACAATTGAGAAAGTCCAGAAATATTTCACAAGAAGAGTTCTCCACTCCTCTACTCGTTGTAGAATACCTTATGCCACCAGACTTGAAATTCTAGAACTTGAAAACCTTGAATTACGCCGTCTTCGGTCTGACTTAAGCATGGTATATAAAATCATACATTGCAATGTCCTACCTGTCAATGAATACTTCAGCTTCAACCATAACAACACAAGAGCACACAATAGATACAAACTCAAAGTAAACCGCACCAAACTTGATTGCAGGAAATACGACTTCAGCAATAGAGTGGTCAATGTCTGGAATACTCTACCCGACTCTGTAGTTTCTTCCCCAAACCCCAAAAACTTTAACCTTAGACTGTCTACTATTGACCTCACCCCTTTCCTAAGAGGTCTGTAGGGGCGTGCATAAGCGCACCAACGTGCCTACCGTCCCTGTCCTATTGTTTCTCTTATTCTTTTTATTTTTCTTATATGTACCCATTTCATGTATTCACAACTATGTATACATTTATACTTATTATCTTGTAAACAATTGGCAAATCAAATAAATAAATAAATAAATAAATAAATAAATAAATAAATAAATAAATAAATAAATGGCTTTGGAAAGTACAGGGTCTTAGTTATAGAGCTAAACAACAGCAACAACTACAAGAAGAACAGGATCTATTCTTATTTTTCAAAATTTTCTTTTACCTATCGTATGAGTGAGGGTTTTTATTCCTCTCCTTGCTTGCAATTATCAGCCACTGCCATCACTACCACCACCTCAGCAGTTGGCAAACCTCATTCCAAGCTGTAATACGCAAAGTAACAAATCTTAAAACTAAGCTATGAATCATTTGCATTTATTACAGATGTTTACCCAGTTTGCACACTGGGCCGTGAACATGGTTAATAAAAACTGAAAGCAGAGCAAAGTGAAATTATGATTTCAGACAGAAATTAGAGCAATGAGAGCATTACTGTGAACAGATGTAAAAAAAATATGAAAAAAAGCCAATGATTCAAGAAAATCTTTGGGAAATGGAGTTGCAAATCTTCGTGATATGTTAGAAATATGTTTGGGAAAAATAACCTGGTAGTGTTGTGGAAACATATTGGAATTAAGTAATGATGGGAAATGCAATGCAAATGTAAATAGATTAGCACATTGAACTCCTGGTTCTGCGACACCATTGTTAAGAGAAAAGTATGCTTGAGATTGAGGAATAATGCTTGGGAGGATAGTTAAACATGCCTCATCTTGTTTTGTAAAACATGCATTTCTAATACTCCTCTAAAGGATAAAATATGTTTCCCAGTGGAATACAACATGATTTTCATGACTTGATTTTATGTTTCCAATCTCCTGCTCCATAGATTGTTCAGAACAGGAACGTGCTGGAATTTATGACTTCACTCACCTGCAATTTTAATAAACTAGCTATTTGAAGGGAGTCATCAAAACATGAATGAATATCAAATACCACAGAATCTGGGTATGGAAATAAACACTAAATGCTAAAAAATGTGGACTTCAGGATAAATTTATTGATTTTTTTCAATAAACATAACAAAATGCCACAATAGTGTTTTCAGTGCATTTTGATAGCTTTTCGTTTAAGGAGGAAAATATTTGTAGCGTCTTAACAATAGGGTAGTAGATTTTTGTTTTGTTTATTCTTTCAAGAATAGTTTCTTAGACTTCATTGTTGGAAAACAAGGGGAGGAGACGGTAGAAGAAGTATATTGTTTGAGAATTATGGAATTCAAAGAATAATTATATTTTGATCTGCATTGGAAATTATGGATCAGGTCAGTTTGCACTGGAATTTTTAAAATATTTTTTCTCAAGCAATTCTATTTTATTAAATGATATTCAAATGATTCATTCTCTATTAGTCAACCTGGATACAAAATAAAATTGGTTTTGTAGTGGTGGCCACTTAAAAAACTTGAAAACTGTTTCAATAATATTGAATTAATCAGAGAAACAAAAGCAGAAAATCAGACACATATAGCAATTACTTTACCAAAAATCAAAATGATTGCATTAGCATTGTCAGACCTATATAGATAAAATCTTTGCAATAATGTAACATCATTAAAGTGTCTTATTAGTGTAATACTACACACAGTGTTAAATCTTGTCCATGTAAAAGCCATGTTCTAGGTAAATATACACAACCATCTCATTGTGCTTCCATTCTAGTACTAACAATCTCACTGTTCTAATATATATTTTGGCAGAATCAGCAAGCTTACAAAAGAATAAAAGTATGAAAAATAATAAAACTACTATCCTAATTTATGAAACTCCCAACTCCATTCTGAAGGCAATGCCATATGAGACCTTCATCTAACTGTTGATCTCAATTGCACTGTATAAGCATAAATGTTACAATATTTATGTTGAAATCCAATGACGCAATGCTATTTTCTATAGCACTAGCCTTTGGTTCTAGTTATGTTGGAAAGGCCTTGACATAGAAGCTCCAGAGATTAAAGACTTAGCTCCTTTTCAGATTTTTGGACCCAGATCCCCCCAAAGCAAAAGTAACGTGGAGTCTGTTGCCATCTGACTTTAAATATTTTTCACCTCAAAAACTGTCTACAAACATGTGTCTTTGAAAAAGGTTATACAAAATGTGTATATTTACATAGGCTTATATACAAGGACTGTACAGCGAAAAGGTATGTGTAAATGAATGTGAATTTTCTTGCTTTTTCTATAAGGCAGCTGTCTGATGGAACAAGTTAATAACTAGATCTATGTGACCTGGGTTAGATATAAATCATCTCCTACTCTTATGTGATTCTAGGAAGTCTGCCTTATAATTGCATTAAAATCTCTCCCCTCTCAATCTCTAAGTATTGTACTTTTCTAGCTTTTCTCACTTTTCTACTTTTATGCCAAGAGCTCTCTAATTTGATCCCAGCTGTCAGACAGAAACTAAGATTGTTTAGCTTGAGAGGGAAGAAGTTATAATGAGCCACCTTATTTTGTCCCAGTGGTGTCCCCCAAGCTCTCAATAGGTTCTAACAGTGCAATGTGTATGCTTGGTATTAATAACAGTGATTTTGCATTTATGGAGTAAATCCCCTATACTTAAAAGCACAATAAAAATGTGAGGAGCTTTGATGCAGAAAAGTGGGCATTGAGTGACTGAGTTTTCCAAGCCAACTTGTCCCTTAATCTGCAGCAGATTAATTCTACAAAATAGATAACATAGATCTCTTCCAAAAGATCCTTATTAGAGTTTATTATAGTTTCATGCTCCAGAATCAAGAGCCAGCTACAACAATTGTTCAGCCCCTCCTAAACTGCTATTTCCAAATAGCAGTGAGAGAGAAAGAAACAAACATCTGGTCAGTTTCTTTCTACATATAAACAATAGACATGATCCTGGACCATCTCTGGAACATGTACAAAAAACGTGCTAGGTTGGAGACTGTTTCTTGAGGTTAGAACTGGGTGGTAACTTTGAAGCAGAGAGAGAAGTTGTTTACTTCAGAATGTCTTATCATAATAAAATCTGATTTTCACTCATTAAACGGTGCTATTGCCTACAGGGACGTCCTGTTAAATTCAAGATGTCACTAATACATGGTTTGCTGAACACAGGAGCCTTCAGGAATATTCAAGAAAGAGATTGCACCTCTCTTCCAAAATCCAGTCTTAAATTTTTCACCACATACTTGTTCCAGTCCCATTTCAGGGCCTTGTTGCAGATACTTTATTCACTCACCAACCAATTCTTATCAGTATAAGACTTTGGTTTGTCTGATGCTTAACCCTTTCACACCTAGTGATTACAAGGGACAGGTTGAAGGAAATTATTGGGAATTCTGCTTTCTTTCTCTTTCTGCCTATTTTTCTGAGATTTGCTCATCTCAGAGTCTTTCTTCTACCTTTTCCTTTTCTGGTCACTTGCTCTCTGACTCTGCATAAGGAATGTAGCTAAGTATGTCTGGGATGGACTCCTGATTTGGGCAGGGGGTTAGACCTTCAAAGTCCCTTCCATTTCTATGATTCTGTGGTTCTATGATTCTTTGACTCTATGGTTCAGTGATTGATTCTATGATTCTATTAGCTAGGCTTTGGATTTCTCTCATTCTTACCCCAATCACCACATGTTTCTTGTAAGAACCACTTCTGTTTAAGCTCCAAAGATCTGCCTCACAAATTATTGCTCAGGTTAGAGTTTCCTTCTCTAAGAACAGACATGGAATACTTTCCCTGGCAGACAGCTCCTGCGGTCAGTATTTCTTCTGACCCTGAATGTTTTAGGTTGGCTTTTCTGCTCAATCCTTCTGAGTCCACTTTTGTCTTCCCATATTCTGCTCTGCCCAAAGACAAATATGTATGTGGAATTTTTTTGAAAATATATAATTAAACTGTAATGGGTATTAATTAAACTTACCAGGGTATTATTGATTCGCCTGCATTGCAATTTTTCTGCTATGTGACATGGACCAAGTCTCAACTTTACAGTTCCTGAAATACCAATCCCATATTCCTTTTATGCAAAATTAGTCCATATTCCTAGCTGAAATGAGATCTGAATCAAAAGACTTGTTGTCTGAGCTCACCCTAGGGTACAATTTCTTCTAACCAAACAACGCTGTTGGGATTCTTACATAATGCAAAACCATAAGTGATGGTTTATAGAGCATAATGCTAGGTAATCACATAATGCTAAGCTAAAACCATGAAATGATTGATGATCTATAACTAAAACTACCTTACTAAATAGAGGAATATCGATATTGCAAAATGAATTTATTATCCAAGAGAAAAGGCTAAAAGATGTTTAATTTGATGCTTAATGCTGTGCTTAAGTAGAGCAAAACTTGATATTGAAAAAGGATATTGAATTGTTTAACTATTGAATGGGGAGTGGGTGGTAGGCCAGAGTGGTAGGCCAGACTGGGAAGTTGGAAAAGATTCCCAAGGAAAGGCAGGGGCAATCCACAAAGACTACCTCTGTGTTATCACCAAGAAAGATAAATCAATATATCTCTCTAGTTGTCAGGAGTCTAAAAAAGATTATTTTATTTCAAAACATGCAAAAATACCTTCTTTTGGATCTGGGAAATGCTTCAATCCATGCAAAATTCTTGATTTTGCCTGTTTCATAGGAAATATTTTTTTAAAGAAAATTATTGGGAGGGGGGGAAGAGTGATGGCCTTGTTATATGCAGAAGCTGGCCAAGGGGTTAGCCTCTCTGTTTATTTCACTCCCCTTTTAGTGTAAAGGTATACATACCATATACATATCGATGTACAATGGCTCTTCTAGTCCCTATAGCTGCACTTCAAAGGTGTGAAATAATTGAGTAACTGCTTGAATTTATGGCCTCCTGATCACTGCAGGAATTGGAATTGCAGCTGTAAGAAATGAGGGAAGTCTGTGTGCTTTGAGGATGAGTGCATCATACATAAGAGTAAGGATGAGTGGAAAAGGTGAAGATGAAGACAGACAGAAGATACATAGGTAGGTAGGGAGCTAGGTAGACAGACACTTTAAGAGTAGAGGGAATTCTAAGGACTTTTTCATAATCACAAGTATTTGGAAAATCACAGAGGTCATAGAGTACTGCTGGTTTACTGCTGTTGATCATAACAACCATAATGTTTAATTTCGACAGAAATAAAAAAAATGGATTAATCACCCCAATTGCCTGGTTGTTTTGAAACACCAATACAAAGAATCACCTCCAAAGGGTAAATAAAGGGTAGGGGCTAGATTTTCTGTTATTGAAGCTCAGGTGATAGAGCAGATGAAGCTCTAATTTGGGGGTCAAAAACCAGCAATTTGGTTGCAAATTTAAAATGAAGTGAGAATTTCTATCTAATTTAGCTTGCAATGCTTTGTGCTAAATAGTGCTGTGCAATTGCAAATATTCTTTTCTTCTCCTGCTAACGCACTTCATCAAAGTCCTTTTTTTCTTTATTTTTGCCAGTGTATTACTATTACATCAGTAAATATCTCTCTTTTTTAGAGACCTTGCATTTTTATTGCCTCTATTGATTCTTTAACTCAGCTATTTTGCTGTGTACCTCTCACCCATCAATTCCATTGATTTCCTGCATGCTTTCCATTAGAGTTTTAATGCTTATAAATCCTGGTGTATATTCTTTAAAACTACTTTTCTTGAAGAATGCATTTGTTTAATTTTTTTTAATTGAGAGTTTAAGGAATCCAGCTCGCATCTAAAGTGATTAATCCTTGTCTCCATTTGCCCTATTTTATTATTTTTTTTAATCAAGCTTCAGGACAAATCTTTATTTTTGGCAAACTTCCTCATCTTGATGCTTCTACTATTTTTTTTCTTGGCAGTGGCCAATGTGATAAACATGAGAGGAGTTAAGGAGTTACAAACATGACAATTGGCAGCTGACTTCAGAAAATGGGAAAACATTGCCTACAAATTATCGGATACAGCTAACTTAAGGGTTTTGATGCAGCAATGAGCTTAAATCTGAATACTGTAGCTTATCATCTTCCCTAGCTGTATAATTTTTCTACATCCAGATTAATCAGATGGCGAGATGAGTCCTCACGCATCCAAGATGGGTTGGGTAATGAGGTCTGAGGCCCCTGTACTTACAGATCCTCACTGTTGCTTTCACCACTAGTGCTGAAAAAGTCCCAGTGGATAGTCAGGGATTGTTTCAGATTGCTGCCAGGTCTGTTTTTAACCTTACTTAATGTAAAAGGGCCAATTATCTAAAAGCCATGCATTCTTCTTTCCTGAGAGGGAGATTCCATCACTCCAAAAATGACTTTAAATAATACTAGACAACCCATGACCCATTGGGTCATTCTTGTTTCCATCATATATAATGTAAGCTGACATCATTTCCCCTCCCCTCACAAACTTGAACAGAATCTCCTTGGGTAACCTCCACCTTCTCCACCTCCAGCTCCTACTTCTCCCCCCAATGAAATGCTGGAGGGAGGGGGAACAAAGGAAATTGCAGACTGCAAGAACTGTACCCCTCCTCTCCATCCTAGCATCTCCTTAAAGCTCCCTACCTGAGGGACAGAGAGGGCTCACCCATCAACATAAGGGTAACAGCACAAGAATGTAAACATGGTTTTCAGGCCATGTACATGCATACCATGGCTAAGAAGATTTGAGAATGAGCTCTAGATATGGCTTCTGTTGCATTTAGCAAGAAAATCATGGTTTACTTTTCACTGATTTTTCCTGATAGTAAATTTCAATTTTGTGGATAGCAGGCATCATCACCACGTGTCCAAAATAAAATTATTTCTTTTAAATTTCTTTTTCTCTTTTTCATCTCTTTCCATAATATATATCCATGCCTATTTTCCTAAATTATTCTGGTACTGTGCGAGTCATAAAACAGAAGCAAGCTCAACTGTGAAGTTGCAGTTTCTTCACCCCCAACTCAAAAGGAAGAGGTGAAGAAGAGATCAGTGGCTTAAATGTGAGGGGCCCCCGGAATCTCCTTTCATCTCCTAGCCAAGTCAAAATCAATAGGCTTTCCCCCCCCCCTACAAGTATGACAAATCTGTCACAAACTGCTCTGCCTATTGGTAAGCTAAGCTCTTTTTCTTGCTTCTCTGAAGGCCTTGTCCTGATGCTGCTTCTCCAGTTTTTAAAACAGACCTGCTTGCCAGGAGGGAGACTTTTGGCTTTTCTTTCATTGGCTTCACACTTCTGCTAGCAGAAGGAGACAGCAGGGATAGGAACAGAAGGCTATTTAAAGTTGATATGAACAGCAAATTATTCCACTGAGGTAATAAAGCTATGTGGACTCTATCACTTGAGAACGTGCATGAAAGAATCACAGGAAATGCTCTTTGCACAGAACAAACAGAGCTTCTCCACAGAAAACTCAAAGGTTGCAGCAGAATCCATCCCCTGACAACTAATTATCTGTTGAATACACATACAAACACACATACACACACACACACAGAGCAATTAATGTTTAAACTGCCGGCAACAAAAGTGAGTGTCAATATTTTCTGTGGCCACCATTATTTTCCAGCACTGCCTTAACCCTCTTGGGCATAGAGTTCACCAGAGCTTCACAGGTTGTCACTGGAGTCCTCTACCACTCCTCCATGATGTCACAGAGCTGGTTGATGTTAGAGACCTTGCGCACCTCCACATTCTATTTCAGGATGCCACACATATGCTCAGGGTTTAGGTCTAGAGCAGGAGTGGGCAAACTACGGCCCGCGGGCCACATCCGGCCCGTTGGTCTGTCCAATCCGGCCCGCCCTGAAAAAAAATAGCTGGGTGTGGCGTATTGCCCTGCGCCGCGTGGCCCCCAAAGCTGCAAAACAGTGCGGAGCGCTCTCGGGGTAGGAAAGAAAAGAACTTTGCAAAGGCCTCGGCTGGGAGTTCGAAATCACCTTCGAGTGCGACCTCTCCGAAGGTGAGTCCCCACCGATCCCCTTTTTTTCCGGGGCTTCCAGGCTTAAACTTTGCAAAGGCAAAGTTTGCAGGCAGGAGCATCTTCCAGCCGAGGAGCGGGCTGCTTGGAGCCACCTAAAGCTAGGCCGCTGCTGGTGGAGCCTTGCCCTGCCTTGGTGCCCCATTTCCCGGCTCGGCGGTCCTGCTCGGGCGGCACTTTAAAAGCCTGCTCCCAGCACCCGAGCAACTTTCCAGCAACTTGCGGCTTCCTTTTTCTTCGTGGGCGCTCGCACCTGGCCCCGAGCCGCGCGGCGGAGGGGAAACCCGGAGCACCGCCGGGTCGCCTCCTCCAAGCAGCCCGCCCGCCCACCAGGCGGAACCCTTCCCGCTCCTCGGCGGGAAGATGCTCCCACCTGCAAACTTTGCCTGTGCAAAGTTTAAGCCTGGAAGCCCGGAAACCCGAGCAACTTCCCAGCAACTTTTGGCTTCCTTTTAACTCGCGGGCACTCACGCCTGGCCCTGAGCCGCGGCGGAGGGGAAGCCGGCGGGCGGGCAGGTGGGCTGCTTGAGGAGGCCACCCGGCGGTGCTCCAGCAGCAGCAACAGGTAGTTCCGCCCGGGCTCCGCTCAGGTGTCCGGCTGGGGCTGTCAGGAGTTGCTACCACCGGCGCAGCTCCAGCGGCTCCAGTCCGCGTTGCCTTGGGAAGGAAAAGGCAAAACCAGGAGCCACTGAGCCTGAGCCTCCGGTGCCGCTGCTGCCGTTGCAAAGCACCGCCGTGGCTCTTCCTTTTGCCTTTCCCTTCCCGAGGCAACGCGGGACTGGAGCCATGAGCCGCGCCGGCGGTAGCAACTCCTGACTCAGGGGGCCTCCGAGGGGAGGGGAAGGAGGAGAAGGGGGAAGGGGGCGATTCCCAAAAATCTTGTGCTGACCCGGCCCGTCTGTCAAATTTTAAAAGTCAATGCGGCCCCCGAGCCAAAAAGTTTGCCCACCCCTGGTCTAGAGACATGCTTGGCCAGTCCATCACCTTTACCCCTAGCTTCTTTAGAAAGGCAGTGGTTGTTTTGGAGGCGTGTTTGGGGTCATTATCATGTTGGAATACAGTCTCTGAAGGGAGGAGATCATGCTCTGTTCTGTATGTCACAGTACATATTGGCATTCATGGTTCCCTCAATTAATTGTAGCTCCCCAGTGCTGGCAGCACTCGTGCAGCCCAGACCATGACATTCCCACCACCATGCTTGAGCACGGGCACTCAAGTTCTTTGGTTGACCATGGCAAGGCCTGTTCTGAGTGGAACCTGTCCTGTTAAACCACTGTATGGTCTTGGCCAGCATGCTGCAGCTCAGTCTCAAGGTCTTAACAATCTCTTTATAGCCTAGGCCATCTTTATGGAGCAACAATTCATTTTTTTCAGATCCTCAGAGAGTTCATTGCCATGAGGTGCCATGTTGAACTTCCCGTGACCAGTATGAGAGAATGAGAGCGATAACCCCAAATTTAACACACCTGCTCCCCCTTCACACTTGAGACCTTGTAACACTAATGAGTCACATGCCACCAGGGAGGGAAAACAGCTACTTGGGCCCAATTTGAACATTATCACTTAGAGGTGTACTCACTTTTGTTGCCAGGGGTTTAGATATTAATGGCTGTGTGTTGCGTTATTTTGAACGGACAGCACACTTATACTGTTATACAAGCTGTATACTTACTACTTTACATTGTAGTCAAGTGTCATTTCTTCAGTGTTGTCACATGAAAAGATGTACTTAAATATTTACAAAATGTGAGGGGTTGTACTCACTTCTGTGAGATACTGTGTGTGTGTATGTATGTATGTATGTATGTATGTTTTCTTAAGTTTTCTTAAGTTTTCGCGGGTACTTACATGTATGGTATTCAGCTTTGTTTGGGTATACAAAGCTGAATACCATATGTATGTATGTATGTATGTATGTATGTATGTATGTATGTATGTATGTATGTATGTTGTGACTGGGAGGTTTGAGCCTGCTGTGCACTTTGAGTCTGATGTGTCAGAAGACACAGATTCGAGTGATGAGGAGGGTTTGGCATTGGAATTTGAACCTGCTTTAATGGGAGATGCAGACATGAGCCAGGAGGATGAGGAAGTGTCGGAATCACCTTCCTCTCCAGAACTTTCCACATCCATTATGCCTCAGGTGTCAGCAGCTGATCCACAGAATGTGCCAGAGTCTTTGAGTGATGATCAAAATGACGAATGTTGGGTTGATGCAAGGACTAGACGTAGGCTGAGACGTCAAGCACAATTTGAAAGGAAATGTCAAATCAGAGACTAATTAGAGAGACTGACACGCCCCTTCAAGGAATATAAGGAGGCGTGTTAACTAACGATCCTTGTTCGGGTCAAACTTTGTTAATTACGTTCATAGTCTGGGAGAAGCCTTCTGTTTGCCTTTCGGCTCTGATTTATCGTGTGGCTCCTTATCTGAGTTTGAAGACAGCTTCTCGGAAAGCTGCCAACGACAACTACAAAGGAAAGTTAACTGTTATTCCTGATTTTGTCTGTTCGTGTTTATTCCTTTGGGACATTTGGACTCTCACCTTGTGGCTACAGGTGAGACAGAACATATGTATGTATGTATGTATGTATCTGTGTGTGTGTGTGTGTGTGTGTGTGTATATATATATATATATATATATATATATATATATATATATATATATATATATTATATATATATATATATATATGTATGTATGTTATGTCCCACCTTCAAAAGCAAATAAGCAACGCCGAAAGCAGTCGTCCTCAAAAGCAAAACAAATGAAGAGGAGTTTCAGAAGATAACAGCTGCTATTATTCACAGTCTACAGCACATTAATCCTGGCTTAAATCCACAAGCCTTCGAGCTTTGACCGTTGCTTCTCCACGTAAATTAAACGCTTTGTTCCTGACAAATTTTCAAACTCAGGCGGATCCTTTTATAGTTATTAGGTCAACAGTTAATTTCCTTAATTACTGACTTGACCTTCTCCTGCGTTCCAGCTGGCCTTGCCTCTTAAAGCGGCATCTATTCCTAACATCTAACCAACAATTCTCCAAGTTCTCGTCTCCACTTGAAGACTCTCTTAAAACTTCTCTCTCAGCCATTCCCGGCTGATGATCAGATACTGAACCAGAGGAGGTCGAAGGTCCTGACCATTCTACTAAATCAGGTCTGTCCTCTCTTGTCACGTCCATCTCCTCTTCCTGATTATCATTCCAATCACTGAGCCATGCTGGCTCATATTTCTCTGCCATGTCCTCCTCACTTGAGCTCATATCAGCCACAGGAGCTGAATCCAAGTCCGGAGCCACAACACTATTCCTCACCGCAGGGCCCTTCCCCCGGGTCTGACGATCTGGATGCGGTTTCGAAGGGAAACGTTTATGAAAGTCCCGAATCATATCTGGAGCATGAACCGCAGACGCATCCGTCCATGAGCAAATTTCCGAGTCATCCACTCTCCTCTCGACCAGATACTGGAAACGACCCTTGAGCCAACGCGAATCAATAACGCTGACGACCATGTCATCAATAGCAGCCTCCTCAAGGGGCGTCGATGAGGGAGTCATACCAGAAGAATCACGCAGATGACACTCTGGAGAATCAGGAACCAAAAGAGATCGATGGAAAACGGAGTGAATGTGCATAGAACTTGACAAAGTGAGTCGGTATGCCACAGGGTTAATAACCGCCTCAATCGGGAAGGGACCAATGAAACGATGGTCTAGCTTGCTAATAGGGCGATCGATCTTCAGATGTTTTGTGGATAACCACACCTTATCACCCACAGCTAACGGAGGCGTTGCTCGGCGTGACCAGTCCGCAAACCATTTATAATCATCTTTTGCCCTGTTAAGTTGTTGTACTACTAAACGGTGGACCGCTTGTAGTTCCTCCAGAAAATCTTGGGTCTCAGGAACCGGGGAATCCATCATCGTTAATGGGAAGAAGCGCGGATGATAACCCACATTCGCAAAAAATGGCGTGACACGAGTGGAGGTGTGCTGCGAGTTGTTAAAAGCGAATTCTGCTAATGGGAGATATTTCGCCCAATCATTTTGTCGCAGATTAACGAAACACCTCAAATATTGGGTAAGAATACCAATCACCTTCTCCGTCCCGCCATCAGTTTCCGGATGGTGCGCTGATGCTAAGCATACTTGAACTTGTAGCGCCGCCATTAACTGTTTCCAAAATTGCACCGTAAACTGAACCCCACGATCAGAAACCACTCTATCCGGAAGTCCATGCAGACGAAAGATATGCTGCAAAATAGCTGGGCCGTAGTGCGGACAATGGCAATCTCCGACAGGGAATGAAATGAGCCATTTTAGTCAGCATATCAACTACACGAGCACCGTCGTGAAGCCCGACGAGGATGGTAAATGCGTGAGAAAGTCCATGGAGATCGCTTCCCATGGTCTGCTCGGAGTCGGCAATGGTTGGAGGAGTCCAGGGGGCGCACCCGACGCCGCTTTCGCTTGCCTACACTGAATGCAAGAAGCGACATACGAGGACACATCATGGCGAACCCGAGGCCACCAAAAAGTCCAGGTGACTAAATGCAATGTTTTATGAAATCCAAAATGACCAGCAGCGGGGTTATCATGACATTGTGTCATTATGAGAGCTCTCAACGGTCTGGTAGGCACATATAACAAACCCCGATGTCTGAGCAGACCTTCTTCAAAAGACCATGGAGAATCAGGTCCAACGTCCCCACGTCTCTGCTGCGTCCACGCATCCAAACGTTGCGCCTCCCGTAGGCGAGCCCGCAAATCTACCGGATCTTGTAGTACGGCCAAAGATTCCGGTGGTAACACTGTTCGTAAAGGAAGAGGATCTTCGGAGCAAATATACTCAGGCTTCCAAGACAATGCGTCTGCCCTCCGGTTCTGTCCACTTGGAACATAAGTAATGGAGAAATTGAATCGAGCGAAAAACAACGACCATCGAATCTGGCGTTGATTCAATTTCCTAGCTGTGTTTAAATGTTCCAAGTTTCAATGATCCGTCCGAACCTCTACCTTGTGCCGAGCCCCCTCTAAATGATGTCTCCAAGTCTTGAAAGCAGCCTTAATGGCCAACAACTCCTTTTCCCAGATGGTGTAATTGCGCTCTGAAGCTGTGAGCTTCCTAGAATAGTATGCGCAAGGGAAAAGAGGTGTGCCATCCTTTGAAGCTTGTAATAATACTGCTCCAATAGCGACATTAGAAGCATCTGTCTCGACCACAAATGGACGATTCGGATCAGAATGCCTCAATATCGGTTCGGCTACAAATGCTTTCTTTAAAATGTCAAAAGCCTGTTGTTGCGGAGGCCCCCACACAAACGGAACCTTCTTACGAAGGAGCTGAGTTATGGGGTCCATTACTTTCGCAAGGTCCGGAATAAAAGTCTGATAGTAGTTGGCGAATCCCAAAAGTCGTTGTACGTCCTTGACTCGACGAGGAGCTTCCCAACTACATAATGCCTCAACCTTTTTTGGGTCCATAGCAATGCCTTCGGGAGAAATGATGTGCCCTAAAAACTCTATTGATGACTGAAAAAAGAAACACTTCTCCAGTTTCGCGTAGAGTTTATGCTCCCGAAGACGCTGAAGCACTAGACGAACCTGCTGAAGATGTTGATCTCTGGACCTAGAATAAATCAAAATGTCGTCCAAATATATGACAACAAACTTATCCAGCATGTCCCGAAAAATATCATTCATCAAATGCTGGAATACAGCAGGAGCGTTGGTCAGGCCAAATGGCATGACGGTGTACTCAAATGACCATAATGAGTGCCAAACGCCGTCTTCCACTCATCCCCTTGCGCATCCGAACCAGATTATAGGCCCCACGCAGATCGAGTTTAGTGAAGATAGTAGCCTCCCGCAACCGCTCCATCAATTCCGGAATGAGCGGCAAGGGATAGCTATTCCTCACGGTGATAGAGTTCAGGCGTCTATAATCACAACAGAGACGAAGTTCTCCCGACTTCTTCTTAACAAAGACAACGGGCGCCGAAAGAGGGGACGACGAGGGTCGAATAAATCCCCGAGCTAAGTTTTTGTCTAAAAACTCTCGGAGTGCAACTAACTCGGGCTCTGACAAGGAATATAACCTCCCCTTTGGCAATGGAGTGCCCGGTATCAAGTCCACGGGACAATCATAAACACGATGTGGTGGTAATCGGTCTGCCTCCTATTCTGAAAACATCGGAAAAATCCGACAGTTCCGAAGGAATCGAGACAGCAGGAGCGGCGATATCTTGGCCGGCGCATACATGCCTCAGGTGGTCCACACATTGTAGGCTTGGAAACGAAATGGCGTTCTGCGCCCAAGCCACCAACGGATCGTGCAGACGTAGCCAGGATACTCCGAGCACCAAAGGGAGATGGAGGTTCGAGGTGACATAAAAACTTATCGCCTCCTCATGATCCCCAATAAGCATGCGTACTGGCTGGGTGGCAAAGCGAATAGGTCCCGACTTAAGTTCATGCCCATCTACGGTTTCCACCTTCATGGGGGGATTTACAGGAATTAATGGAACTCTAAAATGTTTCACAAAAGCACAGTCCATAAAACTGGTTGTAGCCCCTGAATCCACCAGCGCCACAGCGGGAATTCCCTCCTTCTGGGACTGTAAAAATATACAAGTGTCCAACAGTAAATGCCGAGGAGGACCAGGATTTACTTCGGCAATTTGGGATGGGGGTGTAGGTTGTGCCCAACCTAGGGTTTCCCCGAGGTCGGGCCCACCCCGTTTCCCGACGAGCCAGGAGTGGTTTCGGGCACCGGTCTACGAGTCCCTCTCCGAGTACAAGCCTTTGCAAAATGTCCCGGACCCCCGCAATAAAGGCACAAGCCTTCCTGGAACCTTCTCGAACGTTCTCGCACCGTTAAGTGAGGGCGGAGTGCGCCTATCTCCATCGGCTCCTGTGCTTGAATCTTGGGTTGAAAAACTCTCATAGGCGTAATGCGTGTGCGAGGAAATACAGGTGGTTCCACAATGGTCCGTTTACTCCCACGTTGCTGTAAGCGAGCTTCAATATGCAAACATTGGATTATTAATGCATCCAAAGTTGAAGCCCGCTCTGCATGGACTAGCTCATCCTTGATGGCATCAGACAAGCCTTCCTGGAATGCAGCCATATGAGCCAGTTCGTTCCAGTTAGAGTCCATGCACAACAAACGGAATTCTGCAACGTACTCTTGCAGGGAACGCTTTTCCTTGATTAATGTCCATTAATTTTCTGTCCACAATTTGTAATTTAATTGGGTTTTCAAACATTACTTTCATTTGTTGAAGAAACCCTGGAAATTGTCCAATAATGGGCTATCTTGTACTAATAAGGAGTAGCCCATTTGGCAGCCTGCCCAGTTAACAAACTAATTATAAATCCCACCTTAGCCCGGTCGGTTGGAAAGTCTTCAAGCCTTACAGAAAAATACAGTTGGCACTGACCCACAAATGTCGAAAACATGTCCGTTTGCCCAGAAAATTTTTCTGGCATAGCTACCGGGCTTTTTCTCAAGGGAGGGGCAGGGGGAGCAGCAGCAGCAGTACCTTGTAAATTGGTAACATAATTCAACATTTGAGTTACCTGATTCTGTAACGTTATGTTACTCTGAAGTAATTGATTAATCTGTAGTTGTTGCTGCTCCACCAATTGTTGCAATTGGTTTGAATCCATCATTGCAAAGATGGTCTGTTGGGTCAGGAACAAAAATGTTATGTCCCACCTTCAAAAGCAAATAAGCAACGCCGAAAGCAGTCGTCCTCAAAAGCAAAACAAACGAAGAGGAGTTTCAGAAGATAACAGCTGCTATTATTCACAGTCTACAGCACATTAATCCTGGCTTAAATCCACAAGCCTCCGAGCTTTGACCGTTGCTTCTCCACGTAAATTAAACGCTTTGTTCCTGACAAATTTTCAAACTCAGGCGGATCCTTTTATAGTTATTAGGTCAACAGTTAATTTCCTTAATTACTGACTTGACCTTCTCCTGCGTTCCAGCTGGCCTTGCCTCTTAAAGCGGCGTCTATTCCTAACATCCAACCAACAATTCTCCAAGTTCTCGTCTCCACTTGAAGACTCTCTTAAAACTTCTCTCTCAGCCATTCCTGGCTGATGATCAGAGGAGGTCGAAGGTCCTGACCATTCTACTAAATCAGGTCTGTCCTCTCTTGTCACGTTCATCTCCTCTTCCTGATTATCATTCCAATCACTGAGCCATGCTGGCTCATATTTCTCTGCCATGTCCTCCTCACTTGAGCTCATATCAGCCACAGGAGCTGAATCCAAGTCCGGAGCCACAACATACATATATATATATATGTATATATATATATGCGGGTACTTACATGTATGGTATTCAGCTTTGTTCGGGGATTTTCCCACGTCATTATAGTTGTGCTTTTAAAGTTGTAGTGACGTTTCAGTAGAATCTCATCTGCCATCATCAGGCTTGTGTATTGTGTTCATTTGTGAGTCAGGCTTCACAGCCGTTTCTGTTTTAAATTTGGTGCTAGCCTACTGCTGTGTTAGAATGTTTTTTTCTTCATCCTGATTGGTTGGGAGTCTTAGTCTATGTTTATTGGTCTTGGAGTTTGCTGTGTTCTGCTTGATTGGTATTTCTAATATCTTCTGTCTGTTTTGTAGTGTTTTTTGATTGGCTGGCAACATTGTGTTTCCTGTATTGGAGGCTTTTATTGTGGCTTGGCTTTGGGTAAAAGGATGGCTATCATTTATTAGGAAGCTAGGTTTCATCTGGGTGCCTGGTTGGGGTGTGTTTGAGCTGGAGGTATCAGGGGGGGGTCTGTTTGTGCCCAGGTGTTTGCTTGGCTTGTGGTGTGGAGATTTTTTTGTTTGTGAGTGCAGGCTTCCAAATACTTGATAGTCTGGTGGAGTCATCTCTTTTATTCATGCTTTCAGATCTTTTTTTCAATCTCTATGGCTTCTCTGATAATTCTGTAGCTGGGGTTTTCTATAGTGGCTAGTGTTTTGGTGCCATTGAATTCGATGCTATGACCTGTGGCTTTCATGTGTTGGACTAGTGAGGAAGTGTGTTCCAGCTCTTTTATTGCATTTTTATGTTCATCCAGGCGGGTACTTATTCTTCTATTGGTCTGTCCAATGTATGTGGCAGGGCATGATGCACAGGGGACTTCCTATATACCTTGGTTTTCCAGGTCAATCTTATATTTGGAGTTTCTTAGCATGGCTGCTATTTTTCTGTCTGTTTTGAAGGCAGTCTTGATGTGATGCCTGTGTAGTATCTTACTGATTTTGTCTGTAGTGCCTCTTATGTAGGGCAGTACAGCTGTTCCATAGGTCTGTTCATCTTCTAGGTCTCCATTATGTCTCAGTGTGTTTTTGTCGATCAAGACGGTGATTTTGCTTTTGTGGAACCCGTTGGCTGTCAGTACTTTAGTCAGGGTGCCTATGGAACAGCACACCTGTGGACTTCCGTTTGCAGCAGTGCAAACTGGAGGTGTTTCTCTCCCCGCCCCCAGTAAATAGAACTGTTTTGGGTATTCCACATTAAAATATGTATGATGATAACAGTGGAGCTTCTATAACGGACGCCCGGGCAGTTTCCCCTTTGATGAGAATGAAGTGCTAAAATTTCTGAAAATGTTCAGCTGAAATACTGGCAGAAGCTTCCTGGATAATAAGGGCCACTAATATGTGAACATTTTGAAAAGTCTGGACTCTATAATATATTGCATAAATTGCGTTTATACACAATTTTCACTGGTATTAGCATTTTGATAAACTTTCTATTATTAGCAAGAGCATAGTGCAAAACTGAGGAAAGTGTGCATTTGTAGGATAATTGTATTTCACTTTCTGTGGGTTTAACAGTGTGAAAAAGAATAATCCTCTCCTCTGTGAAGTCCAATTTCTTATTCACCTTACAGCTTTTTCTACCTACACAAAACTTGTCTCTTGTATATTTGGACTTTGCTAATTTGTACTGAAGCGATAAAAGCGTGTCTTCTGCCAGACTAAGTTTTTTTTCTGCACTGTAGTCTTAAGATGCTGATCTCTCATACATAAATTGGCTGAGTTTGAAACCATTTGAAGAAATCCCTCTTTTTTATATTAAAAAATACTTTACTATTAAAACAGAATAACAGAATTGCAGGGGATCTTAGAGGTCTTCTAATCTGCATATAGAATAACATGCATTTCAAAAAAAAGATAATCAATGTAAAAGAAAAAAGAAAGGAAAGGAAGAGAAAAATGATTGTGGAAGAGAAAAAAGAAAGGAAAGGAAGAGAAAAATGATTGTGGAAGAGAAAAAAGAAAGGAAGAGTCAGAAAAAAGGAGATAGAAAAAAGAAAACATAAAAAAAATAAATGTCTTCCAATCTTTTTCTTGACAATTATACATTCAATTCTTATCAAACCGTTCTCTTTAAGATGAATTCCCTTCTTTCCATAATATATTTTTTCTAATCATCAAACCCATAAGTCACAAAATCATTTTTATGCAA
Organism: Notechis scutatus; assembly: GCF_049901735.1. Lineage (NCBI taxonomy): Eukaryota > Metazoa > Chordata > Lepidosauria > Squamata > Elapidae > Notechis > Notechis scutatus. Next base: position 124,021,186 of record NC_142009.1, on the reverse strand, counting down.
AAAAGTCCATAAGGAGTTTCCATCCATTGATGAAATATCAATAATGATGTTTCTCTAATCAAAGAAGTCAATTTGACCACCTCTGCAAGTTCAGTCAATTTCACCAAAGATGATGGGTAGTGTTAAATATTTCCATCTTTGAGTATATAATAACCTTGCTAGAGTAACCAAATACTGAAATAATTTTCCATGATTCTTTTCTAACTCTGTATCCACCAATCCTAAAATATATGTTCCCTATTGTGTTGTTTGTGGTATGAAGAGCTGGATTACTCATGATGCAGAATGAATTCTAAACTCAGAAGTGGTCCAGACTGTGAAAAGAAATAGATAATGACCAACTCTTTCCCAATTCTAACCTGGTATGATACCTGTGAGAATGCCTGCACTGAAAATTATACTTTTGGGGGCTAACATAAACTGTTTCAACTCCTTCCCTCAAAACGATGCTATAGAGCATTGCACACCAGAACAACTAGACACAAGAACAGTTTTTTTCCAAAAGCCATCACTCTGCTAAACAATTCCCTCAACCCTGTTCAACTATTACAAAGTCTGTACTACTATTACTGTTAATCTTGTCATCACTCATTATCACCCATCCCCTCCCACTTGTGACTGTATAACTGTAACTTTGTTGCTTGTATACTTACGATTTATATTGACTGTTTCCTAATATGATTGATTGCTTATTGTACCCTATGACTATCATTAAGTGTCATACCTTATGATTGTTGACTCCTGACAAATGTATCTTTTCTTTTATTGTATACTGAGAGTATTTACACCAAGACAAATTCCTTGTGTGTCCAATCACATTTGGCCAATAAAGTATTCTATTCTATTCTAACTTGGGTTCAACTGGAAATAGGTGACCATGGTTTTATTAAAAATATAATAAAGAACACACTGATTATGTAGGTATGTACTCTTCAGCACCTTATGACCTAATGACTATAAGTTAGTAGTAGAATGTAGATAGAGATTTAAGGATTTACTAAATGTCTCTTCTTTGTCAATTTGTCTCTCAGTTCTTGATTTAATAGATTGCTAATTTATTCTCAGGCCAGGTATATATTATGTATATGTAAATAACGTAGTTGGGTTGACAATATATAAAATACAAATATATGTTTGTAGCTTTAAGGAAAAATACTGTTATGTATTATGCTGTGTTCTGGTTGGTTAATTATGCTACAAGTTGCCATAAGAGGGAGCTATAGATCATGGTTTAATTCTCTTTCTCTTTTTCACTGATGATCTCTCTTGATACTGATACTGACTGACTACGGACCAATACTGACTAACCCTGTTTATTTTGATATTCTGTTGATATCGAAGGTTATTTGTTGTATTATGGTTTGATATTTGTCTGCTGTAAAAGACATGGAACCAGTAAGAAGACTTTATCACTAGATGTAAGAAGACTTTATAACTGGATATTTCTGGACTGTTAAAAACGTATATGACATGGACTGTTTATTGGACTGTGCTATTTCTTCAAGTAAACATTAATACAACTTGTTCAACTCTGTGTGGCTGTATATTTCTTCATAACTTCTCATAAACCATTTTCTGTGCATATTCTTTTTATACAAGGGTTACTCTGCACATATCCTAACAGTGTATATAAAAGGAAAACATGAAGGTAGAATACAATTAGCTATCTGTTAGGGTTTGTCCATACAGATAATGCATTTATGTAAATAAATCTCCTGCTATACAGGTAGCTGTTAAACCCGCTTCACTAATCCTTGTTTGGATCAGATTCATGCTCTTAGAACTGCTTGCATGCACACATAAAATGCTCCAAACTATTCATATATTTCTGGATTCAAGGGATTTTGCATTATATCTTAAATATATCTTTAATATAATTAAAAAGCAATTTTAGAATTATCCTATATTCAACTGACAATTCTTAAAATGTGCATCCCCATTGATTTTCATAGTCTGAATCATCAAGCATTAATATGAGAGAAGTCTACTAATAATTAAATATCACTAAAAGCAGCATCACACATATTGGTAATAACAAGCGATGCCTGAAATTATAGGTTGTCAAAGTTTGTGTGCAGCAACTATTTAAAATCAAAAGTTATCTTGCAGCAAAATAGGCAGCAAAACAAACAAACAAATAAACAAACAAACACAGTAGGACACCATCCTCCCATTCTCATCAGAGTTTATTTATTTACTATATATTAAACAATTTTATATGGCTGCACAACTTACATATAGGTGACTGCAAGTTGAGGTTGAAGTTAGGCTTGGGAAAAGATAAATACACCATTTTCCTTTAATAATTAAATTTCAATCTATACAGTAAAAATTCTTGACAGCCACTTCCATTTCTCATTCCACATTTACTTTGGGGAAATATTTGCTGCTTAGAGCAGCAACTGTAAAAAAACATTTTGAGGTACAGAAGTAGAACGCTGCAAATTGAAGCAATGTCTCTTAATTATTTCTCCCTGCTTTTCCCACTGATCCAAAATTCAAGGAAATATTTCATTGGGAATTTTAATTTTTTAAAAAAATCATAAGATATTTTAGTGAATTTCTCCTTTTTGGTAGTGATAAGTGTGCCAGTTATTGGATTAAATGGATTTCTGAAAGTGTACTTCACAGAAAGTGATTTAAAATATAGATCTTCATGTCTTTAGAAATTGGTTTGTTATTGTCTCAGGTTATTGTTTATGTTTTATATTTCCATTTCCACAGTTCAGTTTTTCTAAGAAGTTATTTTAATTTATCACAGAATTAAAAATTATCACCTCCTTGCAGTGAGGTATTGTGAATGTTCAGCTTATCAAAACCATTACCTAAATATGCTAACTGCATATTGAAATTACACTTGATGTGTAAAACTTCACCTATTTTTAAATGGTGAGAAAGTTAATTTCTCAGTTTTAAAATGCTAGTCAAAATGTTGTTCTCAGACAACAATCCTCACTCCTAGTTTAATAATAAAAGAGGTTGTTCATCTTTTCACAGAACCTTGCAAACATCTTTGCATTCCTGACTTGATTTTTGCATAGTTCTAAATATTTATCATTGGGTCCAATGCTTTCAGAGGAAGAGCTTATCTGCATTCTAGAGAAACGTTCCCCAAATTTTCCACCTTGGCAATTCAGCCTATGTGATGACCCAGGGTGGGATACAAAATAAATACAGTCACAAAAAAACAGGTGAAGCCCCTTTTATTCCTTCACTTTGCTTCCAAGTTCCAAATATCCTTGACTGGAGACAAAAAACTCCCACACAAGCAGTTACAAGAAGGAGGAAATGCCGTTTAAATTATAAAGAGTAAAAAAAACAACACAAACCAGGCAAGATAAGGGCTTGAAGACGTCCACATATATCAGAACACACACTGGGAAGGACGCCAAACTCAGAGAGGAACAATAAACTAGAGAAATTTCCACACTTTGTTTCCAGCACTCCCCCGTACACATGTCTGTCCCCTTATCCAGTTGTCACAGCTGCAGCCCATGAAGAGGATCAAGGCCCTTTCCTCCCTGCGTGCCCTAGGATGGAGAGGGGATGGGCCTGGGTCCTCCTCTGCCCAGCTGGCCTCTGCCCTTCCCCAGCCTCCTACACAACCTTTGGAGCCACAGTTCCACTCCCTGTTGGCTGTTCCTCCTCTCCCTCAGAGTCGGTCTTCACTAGGGGCATGACGGGGTGGGGGTGGGGAACGTGTACATGACATTATAATGGAGATTCACACACAAGTGGAGGGCATTTGCACTTGTGCTTTCACGCAAAGCTCCACTCATGCGAGAAGAGAGCACCTGTGCTCGAGCACTAAGCTCCAATCACGCGAGCGGAGGGCGCTTGTGTTTATGTGTGAAGCTCCACTCATGCAAGTGGAGAATGCTCATGTGAGTAGAACTTCGTATGCAAACCCAAACTCCCTCTCCTCAAGCACCCTCCACTCATTGCGCTCGCACCTTTGTGTGCGAGCACAAGAGCATACTGCTCTCATGACTGGAGCTTCACGTGCACATGTTGCCTATTGCTTGCGCGGCTTGGTTTCAAACAGACCGCGACCTGGTATTTGGGGATCCCTGTTATAGAGTGTGCCCAAACAACTTCTGGAAATCGTTTGCTTATGAAAATTAGAAGTTCCATCACAGAACATGTAACAAGAATATCCATACATAATTTGAGCATTTTAAATATTATGCATTAATATATCAATCAGAATAGAGCTGGAAGGGACCTTGGAGGTCTTCTAGTCCAAACTCCTGCTCAATAAGAGACTCTATACCATGTCAGATAGGTGGTTGTCCGCTGTCCAGTCTTTTCTTAACAATATCCAGTGACGAAGAACCTACAACATCTGATGGCAAACTGTCCTCACTGATAGGAAGTTTCTCTTTAATTCCAGGTTGCTTTTCTCCTTGAATAATTTCCATCAATTGTTTCATGTCTTGCCTTCTGGCGCTTTGGAAAATAAGTTGATACTCTCTTCTTTGTGGCAGCCCCATAAATATTGGAATGTTGTTATCATGTCATCTCTAGCTCTTCTTTTCTCTAGACTGGCTATAATACCAGTGGTTCCCAAAGTGGTTCCCTGGGGGGGGATGCCTTAGGGGGCGCTAAGAGGCAAGGGGGCTGGCAGGGGGCACTAAGAAGCAAGGGGGAGCAGTGGAGGTGGGCCCCTTGCAGGGCACAATTCAGAGGTGAGAAAAAATCCCACCACCACCACCTTCGAGGCAAGGACCTGCAGGATCACCCCATTGACTTGCATGCTCCAGTGCATGGGGATCAGTGGGGTGATCCTGCGGGGGTCTCACCCCGAACGCAGAGTTGGGAAAGGAGAGCAAAGCCAGAGTGGCTTTGTTCTCCTTTTCAAACATCCCGCCACCGCCACGTTCGGGTGAGGCCCTGCAGGATCACCCCATTGACTTGCACACTCTGGTGCAAGGGGTTCAATGGGGTGATCCTGCAGGATCTCGCCCCCAATGTCATGTTGGGAAAGGAGAGCAAACCAGAGTGGCTTTGTTCTCCTTTTCAAATGTCCTGCCACCGCCACGTTTGGGGCAAGGCCACACAGGATCATCCCATTGACTTGCACACTCCAGTGCAAGGGGCTCAATAGGGTAAGCCTGGGGGCCTTGCCCTGAGTGCAACGTTGGGAAAGGAGAGCAAACCAGAGTGGCTTTTTTTTTCCTTTTCTTTTTTTTTTTGAACAAATTTTATTAATTTTTAAAGACATACAAAACATGAAACATAAGAACATAAAACCTCTTTTCTGAAAGTTATTTGTAAATTTTAACAAAACAAATAAAATATTTTATACACCATTGGCACATCTCCTTATAAACACATACATATCCTTTCAAGTTTCTCATTATTTCTCCCTTTACTTTTATCTAACTTGCTTTATTCTCTTCTATCTTTTATTCTCAATTGTCCTCTTCTAACATTCCTCCAAGGTTTTATTAGCTCAATCAAACATAAACACACAAAAACACAAAACATAAAAACATAAAAAACATCTTTTCTGAAAGTTGCTTAGTCCCGGGTTACAACTCTTCGTACAGACACAAATTCAAATTCATATTCATTTTGTATACCATTCCATATCTTATTACCATTTTCAATTTTCTATATAGCTTCTCATCTCTTTTAAATTTTCTTAGTTTTATTTTATTTATCTCATCTCAATTCAAATCATAATATTTATTATTCTTTGTCTGTTCTGTTTTATCCATTTATCTTTCTTCTTTAAACAAAACTTCTCCTGTGCACTAATTCGAGTATGACGCCTTTGTCTCTTTCCCCTACATTTATAATACTTAATATAAAATACATAACTTACATTGGGATTCTGTTTGGTACATTCTAAAATTATACAATGTTATCAATGCCAATACAAATCTATTCATTAATATTAATATTCATTTATATCTTAAACACTTAACACATTACTTTTCAATTAAATATCATACTTTTATGAACACCAATTTTCCATAGTTATTTCCCCCCACACACACATCACATATTTTAAATCATTATTTCATTAGAATGTTCCCCCTTCTCTATTTCAAATCTCTCATTTCACAAAAATTTCACTGGGATAACACCATCTAATCATTAATATTAATATTCTTAAACATTTTACCCATTTCAATTAAATTCATGCCTTTATGGGAACACTCATGCTTTCCATAGTTATTCCCCCATTCACATATTTTATATCATTGTTTCGTTAAAATGTTCCCCTTCTCCTACTACAATTCTCCCATTTATTTACTAAACATTTTATCAGATTTTAAATTACTAAACGTTTCCAATTTTCTAGGATTATTTCTAAGTACAAGTATAAAGTACAATCTTATGTACCTTTCCAGAATCCCTTTTTCAATAAAGTTTACCCATTATCTCTAAAGACTTTTGTTTCTTTGCATCTTGCTCCCCACCATTAAGCTTATCGTTCTCCTTGCTTATTCTTCTCCTTGCCCTCTTTACCCCAACCTCCCTTTGTTCTGCTTTCCTCCTTTCTGTTGTTTTCTAACATAGTATCCACTTTTCACCTTATTCTTCTCTTTTTGGTTGTTTTTCCAAATCTTCCCTTTTCTCTTTCTCCTTTTCTTCCCCAACTAAAGTCACTTGTTCATCAAAAATGGCTTCTTCTTTATCCCAGTCATCCTGTTGCGTAGTCAGCTTTTCATAAGTACAAACCGCCATTTCTAAAAATTGAAAAAGAGTGCCAAGAGAATCCTTCCCTTCTTGCTCTTCCTTTTTATATTTTTGGTATTCAAGTTTCAATCCATCCACAAGTGATGCCATTATAGAGAGAAAAGGTTTTCCAAACAACCACCCAAGTGCTTTTAATCAAAAATAGTTCAGAAGCTCCAAAATCACCAAGCAATCCAAATAAGCTGTTTCTTTTAAGTACTTTCTGCTTCTTCACTTTCTCTTTCTGGGGTTAATGTTTAGTCACAAAGTTTCATTTAAAATATATCTTTTAGGAGTCTTATTGATGTTTAATAACTCTTTAAAATTCTAGGCAATCTTCTCCTTATTTTCAAATTCTGCTCCAATTTTTTTTCCCTCTCCCTTCCCACTCACAGCAAAAAGGTTTTTGTTTTTTAAAAAAAAAAATGTTCAGAAATCCTTATCCCTTCAGTATTTAATTACCTCCAATGCAGGTTTTCCTATTTCTCTTATAGTTCCATCCGCTGTCACGTTGGGAAGGAGAGTGAAAAGAAAGAAAAGAAAAAAACTTTCCCTTTTAGAATTCCATTCGCTGCTTGTAACTCTCTCTGGAAACAATTTATCTTTGGCAGCTTTCAAATTCCAGGGTACTTTCTCTTACTTTGTCCCGGTCAAAAACCACTTTCACAGCTCTTCCGACTTTCTTCCTCCTGCACAATCTTGTCCGGCTGCAGGTTTCTTCGTGGCGGCCATTACTGACCGCCGCTCCTCCGCCTTGGGAAAAGGGGTTTTGCCGGCTGGGGAGGGGGTCTGCGACACCCCCAAACCCCTATCCGGATCCCCCCTGTCTTCAGCTGCCTCTACGGGGCAGCTATATCCCCCAAATCCAAGCGGATCGGGGGAACCTTGGCAGCGAGCGCAACAGGGATCACGCGGTATTGCGAATCCCTGCCACTGCCGAAGTCTTGCAAACCGGAAGAGTGGCTTTTTTTCTCCTTTTCAAACATCCCGCCACCGCCACATTCGGGGCGAGGCCCTGCAGGATCACCCCATTGAGCCCCTTGCACCGGAGGCACCTGCCCAAGCAAGTCCGAACAGAGCAGTGCACGAAGTCAATGGGGTGAGCCTGAGAGAGGGAAAGAGAGAGAGAGAGAAAGAGAGAAGGAAGAAGAGAAAGAGAAAAGGGACAGAAAGAAAATGGTACAGACAAATAAAGAGGGGGGGAATGGAAGGAAGGTACAGAAAGAAAAAGAAATAAAGAGGGAGGGAGGAGAAATATAATGAGATATCTATACTAGTCCAATCACCTGCTCCAGCAGGGTTAGAAGGAAGTGTGTGTGTTTGTGTGTGTTCTCCTTGTAATTTACCAGTACATTTTGGTTTTGCCTTTTTCAGAATTGGCACTGTAATACATTGGAGAAAAGTAATTTTTTAGGGTGGAGATCTGGTCCAATGGATCCTGTTTAAAGCCTCAACAAAATGTGAGAGCTTCCTGATAGTCTTGGCCATGTTTCGTCCACAAAACCTTTAATTAATAGAAGCCAAAGATGTTTCAATATGCTGGCAAAGATGCTGGCTAAGATGTTTCAATGTGGAAAAGGACCTCTAAACTAGGAGGCACTGCCACCTCCCCTGTCCGGTCTGCCATTCCACAGAGGAGAACTACAATGCTGATCTGTCCCTCGAAGAAATCCAGTTTGACACCCTTGATCTATGAGATACCAAGGCGCTTGTAGGTGTCTATATCTCTGCCATGTGGTCTGCTGGTAGTCTTAACTACATTTCCTCTATTTACAATCATGAAGCCATTCTTCCCCAGTTTGAATGATATCCCAATGTCCTCACTATAGATATGTGTCATGTGGAACAGCTAGTTGATGGATCCACTCTCAGCATACAGCTTGATTTCATCCATGTAGAGATGATGGATAATGGTAGCTGAAGTCTTGAATCTATATCCGTATCCAGTCCTTGTGATTATCTGGATGAGAGGGCTCAAGTCTTTGTAGAGCAGCAGTGGGAACAATCCACAACCTTAATATATCCTGCATTTGATGGCCAGTTGGGTAAGCTGTCTTGAGTTGACTTCTATTGTAATTTTCCAGTCCCCCAGAGTTCTTGAGTCCTTAATGGCAATATTATATAGTGACAGGCATTTACAGATCCATGGGTGCAACCTTGAATTGTAGGCTTTCCTGTAGTGTGCGTCAGACACAATGGAAGTTAACTCAAGGCTCTGTATATGTGTGTGTGTGTACACACATGGACACACAGAGACTCATACATACATACTTTCTCTAATATAATGGTATGTATAAAATAATATTGCATAGCAGTGCAGTAATGGGGAAAATGGCTTCTGAAACATCACCAAAGGTCTCTTTTGTTCATTTCTTTTTTGGCATTTATTGAGCAATTAAGCCTTTGCTGCTCATAAGAGGTTTAATTTAGGATGAGCTCAGAACTGATTTTTAAACAGCAAAACCAAACAACAATAACTCTTGAAAGCATGAAAATCATTTAGGGGAAATTGTCTTTAAATATATACTTTCAGATGATTAATTTACAACTTTTTGCCCAGCAATTAATCATGCTTCCATTCATGTACTTTCATTATAGTATGTAATGATAGAAGAAGAACTTGCGTGCCACCACCAGATGAAAATTTATCCAATTGGCAGCTAATCTCTGCATTTTCAGTGCTCTGTGCAATTGAAACACTATATTAAAAATGAATATATTAGGGAAAATAATGCAATCAGATGCCTTGCATTATGGAAAACTGCTATATTAGAAAAAGAACAAATGAAATGTTTCTTGAGGAAAATATGCAGTAAAATTAATATGATTTTTTTGTATTTTTTGAAATACCTCAAACATGTAAATGAGATAAAATACATTTAAGTAAGAAAAATTGGAGAAATGAAGTGAAGATGAATATATATGTTCATTTCTAGACCTGAATAAAAGTATATGTAGCAGACTAGGAGAATATTTATTCTTCCAAGGAAAAAAATTGCATATTTGGAGGAAACAGTTCCCACAAAACAAGAAGTTCTTCTAGCCCTTGCGCATAATCAAAAAAATGGTCATAATAGGCAATTCTACCAAACTATAATTTGCAATAGATATTCTGAAAATGGAAAACAAAACAAAAAAGAAACAATCCAGTTTTGGAAAGCAGAACAGCAAAAAATGTTAATAAAATCTTACATTTGTTTCAAAGAGATGATCTGAAGCTTTATGGTAAATCAGAAATTGAATTCCACTCATTGAAAAAAAAGAAACCTGTAACATTTCTTAGTACAGATGTAACAATGGACAATATAGCAATTTAGACTTAGAGAAATGTACCACAGAAGCAGTAAATTGAGATAAAATCACAAATAATAGTGGAATTAAAATGCTGAATGCCCAAAACTTTGACAATATTTGTATCCACTTCAAAGACAGTCTGTATAAAAAGAAATTACTATTATTATCATTGATAGGCAGCAATGGACCTTTATGGAATTGAAGGAACCAAGGAATACAGAAGGTAAAGGGAAATAGAACTACTACAGTGTTTCTCCAACATTACGACCTCCACCAATAGGAAGGCCCAGCATGATTTCTAGGCATGAGGTGAAATTATGCCCTGCCCCCAAAATTTAGGCCTATTTAAATCATGCGCTTCTTCACCATTTCTCACATTGTTTGTTAGAACTACACGAGGTGAAGAGAAATGGGGGTAAGGGCAGGGGGGAGAAAACTTGCCTTTAGGAGCACCCTGCAGGTAGCCTAGGCTATAATACCCCGATCTACTACAGATAGAACATCGGCCGATAGAAGCTCCCCGAAGGCAGCGTCACCAGCCATTTCTATAGGCCAGTAAAAGCGGCCTTGGGGCGAGCACTCACGCGCACTCCCCTCACCACTAAGCCATTTCTATCGGCCAATGGAAGCTCCCCAAAGGCAGAGTCACTAGTCACTTCTATCAGCAGGTAAAAGCGGCCTTGGGTGAGCACTCACGCGCACTCCCCTCACCACAAAGCCATTTCTATCGGCTGATGGAAGCTCCCCAAAGGCAGTCACTAGCCACTTTTATCAGCCGATGGAAGCGGCCTCGGGGTGAGCACTCACACACACTCCCCTCTCCACAAAGCAGTTTCTATTGGCTGATGGAAGTTCCCCAAAGGCAGAGTCACTCACCGCTTCGGGGTGAGGCGTGGCTATGCATCAGGTTCTCAACTGCAAACTCAATTGTGTACATATGCTGTTGTCAGAGTAAATATCAGAATACCCCAAGATTCCCGCTGCATTTCTGCTTCCCGAGCCAGCTGCTCTTCTTCATCCCCTCACTTAGCTCTATTTCCCCCCACCCCCGATTTCCCACTGCCAGCACTTGGATCGCAGGAGGGTCGCTAAAGAAGCTGTTGTCTTCTCCTGTCCCACTCTTTTAAACTTCTCTCTCCAGTCTTGGAAATCCTGTCCTGGGGACCCCATCCCAGCTCCAACCCTGCTTGGCTTCCAGCCTAGACAAGCCCCACCCCCAGGTGCGCTCTGGGAATCCAAGGACCAGTTCTGCCCCCATCTCTGACTATTGAGCAGAGCCTTTGGGGAGCTTCCATTGGCCAATAGAAACTGCTTTGTGGTGGAGGGGAGTGCGTGTGAGTGCTTGCCCCAAGTCTGCTTCTACCAGCCAATAGAAGCGGCTGGTGACTCTGCCTTTGGGGAGCTTCCATCGGCCGATAGAAACTGCTTTGTGGCGAGGGGAATGCATGTGAGCGCTCACCCCAAGGCTGTTTCCATTGGCTGATAGAAGCGGCCTCATGGAGAGGTGAGTGCGCATGGAGTGCTGTAAGTGGGGGTGCGCTTGGGGGAGGAAATTAAGTCACCCCCAAAAAGACGTCCCAGCTGTTTTTTCGGGGCTCAAAAAAAAAATAAGACCTGGCCTTATTTTATGAGAAACACGGTAGAAAATTAGAAATGTATTTAAGGTATAACAAAAGGCCTAGCTAAGATTTTACTCAATAATTAATACATTCCTGAAAGTTTAGTGATATGTAAAACACATTATGGGGATGCAAATTATTAGGATCATGTATTTTCTAAATGTACTACTTTTCTAATGCTGTTGGATCAGCTGCTGACACTAATTGTGTAGTATGGATTTCCTTGGTATGGCAAGACAGCATAGGAAGGACTTAATTCTCTGTATGGAAGCTTTGCTGAAAATAGCGTAATAGGAACAACCATGTCACCCAACGTTAACTATTTACGACCAGCAGTCCTAATTGTGTGGGGAAAATAAGCACTGTTGTGTAAGTTATTTAATAAAAAAAATCCTTGAGCAGAGCAGCTCCAAAATGTTCCTTCTATTAATGAAGCTTTGTTTGGAAAATATTGTCTACCTGAAGATCAGCTATCATTCAGAGTGATGCTTTTAAAAAGTGCACCCTTGCTATTTCTGGACTTTGCATCTGGCATAGCGAAGAGAAAAGGATTGAAGGGTTTTGGTGTGATACATTTAGGAAGCATAAGGTTGACTGCTCTCATTATATAGGCACAAAAGAAAGCCTCTGCTCTTTGATCATTATTCCAATTGTGGTTGGAATGTGCAGGTTACTTACTGCTTCATAAGTAGAATTAACCCTTACTTCCTTTTGTAATGGGATCTTTCTTCCTTGTTTGTACAGTCTGTTAAACCTTAAAGCTGATGAATCACATCTTCCAGCAGAATTGCAGTATTATGAAAAACAAGTCATCTGTGTGTCTTTCTTTTGCATTGCTCTGTAAAAGCCCTCAGATAAAACTGGTTCAACTGCTGCACAGATGACATCATAACCATTACACAGTTTGGAAATGCTAATAATAAGGACTAATTTGCTAACAGGTTGGATGCAGGCAAACAAGATGAAATCCATCCTGGGCAAAATGGAGTTACTGTTGGTAGAAAACCAGTTCTCTAGAGTAGGAAATTTGGAAAGAATTACATTCCAACAGAAAGAGAATGGAAGTGTTTTCTCTATGGCCAGATTCCTTGTTGTTGTTGTTGTTGTTAATGGTGAAGTCAAGGAATATATATGTTCAATTTTTTATAGTCACCTCTGAGTATTAATGAGTCAAGGGTTATCCATTACTGTGACAATCCCCAAAAGGAGATCTTCCTTTAACCTACCAGAATCAGTGGAACAAGGAAAATTGGTTTCACCTTTGTAGGAAAACAGGATGGCATTCAACTTCAGTGGTAAGAGTGAGGCTTGCCAATTCTATGAGGATGAGGGATCTGAGGTATGTGAAGAGGTGCTAGACTAAAAGTAAAGTGCTTTAAAATAATCTTGGTCTATTAAAGTATTAAAAGCTGAAGGAAAACAAAAACTTTAGCACATAGTGTTGGAACAAATATCAAAAGACTTAGCCCTTGTTCATGGCCAAGGTTTCTGATTAGCATGCATATTGAATCTCTTATACCCAATAAAATCTTTCCAGATATCAGGTTGGGTCTGTTCTTTCTTTTGACAACTCAAATTAGGAGTGTTATAATATAATTACAGGTTATTGCAATGCACTCTACATAATATGAATTCTGAAAGCATTACTGCTATAAAATATTGCCGCTAAAGAAGAATAATGCAGTACAGCTTTTCCAGAAGGACAGGCTTCAGGCCATCAACTTGAACTATTTCTGTTTGTGAAGCATGGCATCTATAACAAATGCTTGGCAGTAAATATCCCATGGATATTCAGTATTGCTGGTGGAGAGATTCCACAGTTGTACAAACTGAATGATTATCTGGCCAATTAACACATTTGTTCAATGTATTTATGACTTACTTCCTTTATTTGTTTGGCCAAATGGTTAGACCCACAAGGAATTTGTCTCTGGAACAGAAGCACTCAGTGTGCATGCAAAATAACAGAAAATAATAACAATAATAACAATAATAACAATAATAACAACGACAACAATGACAACGACAACAACGACAACAACAATAATAATAATAATAATAATAATAATAATAATAATAATAATAATAATAATAATAATAATGTATACAGCCAATAAAAGGGGAAGTAAAAAATATTCCTATGTCTAGTTGTTTTGCCATGCAATGCCCTATAGTGGTGTCCCGAGGGAAGGAGTTAAAACAGTTTATATCCAGGGTGTGAAGGGTCTGTAGATATTTTCTCAGTCCTTCTTCTGACATGTGCAGTATATCTGTCCCAGAAGGTTGTACTTTCTGTTCAGAAAGACTTCCAGAGCTTGGGGTATGAACTTAATAATATGGACTGTAGGCTTATCTTTTCATAGGTTCTACCAGTATACAAGGAACAAAAAGGGAAAGGGCAGCGTGTAGCAGAGTTTAATGTGTGGCTAAAGGAGTGGTGTAAAAGGGAAGGATTTGGTTTTATTAGTCATGATGTCTGCAGCTGGTCCAATGAAAAACTGTACAAAAGAGATGGTTTGCATCCATCAAAGAAAGGGACTGAGTTACTTGGCATTAAATCCACAGATTTCCTGGATAAACATTTAAACTGAACAGCGGGGGCAGAGAATTAATGGATTCAGAACATCTCTGTCCCCAGCAACCTAAAACTAATAAGGATACCAGTGCATGCAAAATAGATGTTTGTGCAGGTAAGATTATCAACCTTGATGCCAACCAAAACCAAGCCTTTAATAGTGAGTGCCATACCATGTGCACTAATCAAACAAGTGGCAAGAAAGTAGGGACAGGCAGGCACAACACAGGTTATGTAGACAGTAAACACAGTGTCAGACATAAAGATCTCAAATGCCTATATACAAATGCACAAAGTCTGGGGAACAAGCAGGGTGAACTCGAACTACGAATACATGAAGGTAAATATGATATAGTTGGAATAACAGAAACTTGGTGAGATGAAACCCATGACTGGAATATACTGGTAGAAGGATACAAACTATTCAAAAAAACCAGACCCCATAAAAGAGGTGGAGATGCACTGTATGTGAAGGACCACTATATTGCTACAGAAATGCATGAAACCAAAGATGAAAACCACCTAGAATGCATATGGGTCAATATAAAATAAAAAAAGAATGACATGGCCATAGGCGTATATTGTAGGCCACCCAATCAAGCAGAAAAAATAGATGTCCTTTTTGCCAGCCAACTAACAAACATATGCAGGAAACACACAACAATAGTAATGGGAGACTTCAATTATCTTGATATCAATTGGAAAACTAATTCTGCACCAAGTGAGAAATCAAATAAGTTCCTTACCAACCTAGCTGACAACTTTGTTGTCCAAAAGGTAGAGGGTGAAACTAGAGGGACAGCCATACTGGACTTAATTCTTACAAACAGAGAAGAAGTGATAGAGGGAGTTGAAACTGCAGGAACCTTGGGTGAGAGTGACCATGTCATACTAAAATTCAACATAACTCAAACACAAGCAACAGAACATAGTGACACCAGAGTCTTGGATTTTAAAAGAGCTGATTTCAATAAACTTAGAGAGAACTTGGGAAAGATTCCATGGATGAAAATCCTAAAGGGGAAAACAATTCAAGAATCTTGGGAAACTCTAAAGAGTATGATCATAGAAGCCCAGACAATACCACTGAGAAAGAAAAACAAGAAATCCAAGAAGAAACCAGCATGGCTACATAAAGATCTCTCTGGCAAACTGAAAGAAAAAAAAAGGGCAAGTACAAAAAATGGAAAGAAGGACATACAACTAAGGCAGATTATCAGCGGATAGCCAGAATCTGCAAAGACAAAGTCAGGATAGCAAAGGCTCAGAACGAACAAAGACTTACAATAAAAGTCAAAGATAATAAAAAAAAAAGTTTTATAACAAGAAAAAAATCAAGGAAACAGTCGGTCCACTAAAGACAGAAGATGGCAAGGAAGTAACAGGCAACAGAGAGAAAGCAGAACTGCTTAACTCATTCTTTGCATCTGTCTTCACACAAAAAGAAACTATATCTCAACCCACCAAAAGTGTAACTGTAAAAGACAGACCAGAAATATAAGTTAAAATAAGCACCAAAAAAAAGTAAAAGAACACCTGTCTGATCTTGATGAAAACAAATCACCGGGGCCTGATGGATTATATCCCAGAGTTTTAAAGGAGCTGGCAGAGGTCATCTCAGAACCACTGCACCATATCTTTCAAAAATCCTGGAGCACCGGGGAACTACCAGAAGACTGGAAAAGAGCTGATGTTCCCATCTTTGAAAAAGGAAAAAAAACAGACCCAGGAAACTATAGACCAATCAGCCTAACATCAATACATCAATACCGGGAAGATACTGGAAAAGATAATAAAAAAACAGATCTGCCAACATCTAGAAACAAGTAAAGTAATAACTAGCAGTCAGCACGGGTTTGTTAAAAACAGATCATGCCAAACCAATCTCATTTCATTCTTCAACACAGTGACTAAATTAGTAGACCAGCAAAATACTGTGGACATAATATATTTAGATTTCAGCAAGGCATTCAATAAAGTAGACCACAACCTACTTCTTAGTAAGCTAGAAAAAAGTGGAATAGATAGCATCACCACTAGATGAATTCGCAACTGGCTGGCAAACCGTACTCAACGAGTAGTCCTTAATGAGTCTAAGTCTACATGGAGGGAAGTAAGCAGTGGGATGCCACAAGGTTCTGTCTTGGGAAGAACCAATATCTTCATTAATGACTTAGATGAGGGAATAGAAGGGGAACTTACCAAATTTGCAGATGATACTAAGCTGGCAGGAATAGCTAACACCCAAGAAGATAGGCTCAAGATCCATCTGGATCTTGACAGACTAGAACACTGGGCCATATCTAATAAAATGAAATTCAATATAGAGAAAAATAAAGTCCTACACTTAGTCAAGAAAAACCAAAAGTACACATATAGACGGGGTGAAACGAGGCTCAATAGCAGTAACTGTGAGAGGGATCTTGGAATCTTAGTGGACAACCAGCTAAATATTAGCCAGCAATGTTCAGCAGCCGCCAAAAAAGCTAATGCAATCCTAAATTGTATTAACAGAGGGATACAGTCAAGATCAAGGGAAGTACTAATACCACTCTATAAAGCCTTAGTAAGACCACACCTAGAGTACTGCATCCAGTTTTGGTCACCACATTATAAAAAAGATGTTGAGACTCTAGAAATAGTACAGAGAAGAGCAACCAGGATGATTTGGGGACTGGAGGCTAAACATACAATGAACGGTTGCAGGAACTGCGCTTGGCTAGTCTAGTAAAGAGAAGGACCAGGGGAGACATGATAACGGTCTTCCAATATTTGAGGGGCTGCCACAGGAGGAAGGGGTCAGGCTATTTTCTAAAGCTCCTATAGGCCAGACAAGGAATAATCGATGGAAACTGAACAAGGAGAGATTTAACCTGGAAACAAGGAGAAACTTTCTGACAGTGAGAACAATCAACCAATGGAACAGCTTGCCCTTGGAAGTTGTGGGAGCGCCATCACTTGAGACTTTCAAGAAGAAATTGGATTGCCATTTGTCAAAATGGTGTAGGGTCTCCCGCTTGGGCGGGGGGTTGGACTAGATAACCTACAAGGTCCCTTCCAACTCTGATTATCTGTGTCTGTATCAGATCTTCAATGGCTGCATTTATTTTTTTCTGCAATCATAACTATGTAAAAGAGATACCGACATTTTCTGTCTGGCTGATTCTTATGAAGTCACTCGGTCACCTCTATAGTCTTTTTTTCTTTCAATGGCTTAATCCTGTTGATGTCTTTACAAGTTAGGATTCTCCTACCTGCTCCCTCTTGACTATGTAGATCTTGGGGATCTTAGAAGATCTGGGCTGTGATACCTCAGTTTCCTGTTCTGAATCTTTTGTTAAGGTAACTTTGGGACACATGATAAAGATCTGGCTGTTCCCCACCCTTTTATCCTTACAAAAGGTCCGAGGATCTAGAATAAGATGATATGGGAGTTCTGTGGATGATTCTGTTGGATACAACCAAGGAGAGTGGCTGAGGCATTTTTGTTTATACTGTTGTAATTATTTTCTGGTTTTTAATGTTGTAAGCTACCCAGAGTTGTGTTCTTAGGATGGGTAGCCATATCAATCTTTTAAATAAACAAACAGCTGGTGGTCTGTAGCTGATGCATGTCTAGGTAATACTAATTCTCTGAGGGAGACTGGTGGTTTAGAAATAGAATAAATAAATGAGAGAGGGAGGGAGGAGGGAGGGAGGGAGGGAGGGAGGGAGGGAGAGAAAGAGAGAGAGAGAGAGAGAGAGAGAGAGAGAGAGAGAGAGAGAGAAGTTCTAGCTGGCTCTCTTCTCCACCATAGAGTGTCTAGTCAAAAGTCCTGTTGAGTTCAGTGAAGTCATCCAACGTTAATATCAGCAAAAATGGCTCTTTCCTCCGAGTTTCAAAATATCCTAAGTAAATTAGCAGTTATTAGATGAGAGTCCTCTTCTACATTCAAAATTAGTTAAGATACAGAAAATGATCAAAAATAAACAGC
This sequence comes from Notechis scutatus, assembly GCF_049901735.1. Taxonomy (NCBI): domain Eukaryota; kingdom Metazoa; phylum Chordata; class Lepidosauria; order Squamata; family Elapidae; genus Notechis; species Notechis scutatus. The sequence goes on along the minus strand of NC_142009.1, from coordinate 124,003,034 downwards.
TATTTCACTCACTAGATGGATATAAACAGAGAAAACCCTAAAGACCTATGTTGGGACAAGTGCTTTTTAAAGTTATTCATAACTGGTTTGGAATGAGGAGTGAAGTGAGGAAGATTGGTTGGTTTAACATAGTAATCAATATAAAATGGTGAGAACAAAGACATATTTTGCAGAGCTCCAAACAGACCTCTTCATTACTCAGAACAAATATTACAATGCAGTTCACTGTTAAGAAGGAATATAGAAGGGGAAAAATACAAACTTGTTCAATGAGTGCTTCATCAAACTTGATGGGCGTTCCATCACCGGATGTTTTTAAGAAGAGTCTAGACAGTCACTTATTTGAAATAGTATAGGTTCTACTGCTTGAGTAGGAGGCTGGACCTCCAAGGTCCCTTCCAACTCATTCATTTTATTCTAAGTATTGAAAGGTTTGAACTAGCAGAGAATAACTGGGAAACAGCTCTTAGAGTGATGGTGAGGAACACAATAAAGAAGTTGGAACAGGAAACTGTTATAAATCCAGATTACATGCTCAAAATAATTAGGGAAAGTAGGGAATTACATTTCAGTGATCTTTCCCAGATCTTGAAACAGGGGACTTTGTGTTAACAGGAAGCATACTATTTCCAAGCTAAGGGTGTTTGCTCCTTTGATGTTGTGCATCTGAAAGAAATGTTAAATTCTATGATAGGGTTATTATTACAAAGTCGTTAGAAATGAAGTGTGAAACAATGCTAATTTTTTTCTGATTAAACACATTGTGATGTGATTCAGGACAACTGGAGAACAATATGTAAGAGCTTTATTATGAAGCTCTGCAAAAGGGAATTCCGCCCTTGGGCAGAAGACATGGTTCCCAGGAAGGTTGGGGTTTAAGTACAGGATCAAATATACAGTCTCTGCCCCTTTCCTGGGTTCACAATCTATCCAGCTATGTATCCAGTTATGCAACACCCCTATTTTTGTAGTATAACATCTGTTTCCTTGTCCTCTTTACCCGTCTCCATTTCAAGGAATCTCCATCATTAACATGGTACTGGTCAGCATAACCCACCAAATAACCTTTATACAAAACAATAGAGAATTCTTACATAATATTCCAGTATATTATCTTAGGTTAACACAGAGGTTAAAAATGGTGTTACCATAGCGTCATATTTTTACAGGTATAATTCTACATATCACACACAGACACAAATGGGTACCAAAACCATAAATGCAATACATCCATATGCTGCCAAAATAGGTTTCAAATATTCAATTGAATAGAAATTATAAAAATCCAGAAACAACTTATTCTTTCTCAATTCATGAAAACATAAGTAATAAACAACAATTCCAACAAACCACAAACAAACAGACCCCCCGATACCTCCAGCACAAACACACCCCAGCCAGCCACCCAGATGAAACCTAGCTTCCTAATAAACGATAGCCGGCCATTCACCTGAAGCCAAGCTGCACTAAAAGCCCCCAATACACGAAACACAATGTTGCCAGCCAATCAAGACAAAAAAACTACAAAACAGACAGAAGATATTAGAAACACAAATCAAACAGAACACAGCAAACTCCAAGACCAATAAACACAGACCAAGATTCCCAACCAATCAGGATGAAGAAAAAACCATTTTAACAAAGCACGAGGCTAGCACCAAATTTAAAACAGAAACGGCTGTGAAAGCCTGACACACAGACGAACCGAATACACAAGCCTGATGATGGCAGATGAGATTCTGCTGAAGCATCACTACAACTTTAAAAGCATAACTATAATGATGTGGGAAAATACCCGAACAAAGCTGAATACCATACCTATAAATACCTGCAAAAACTTAAGAAAACACACACACACACATTTCAAGGGACGTTCATTTGAGACAGAGTGGCTGGGTGGGTATGAACAAGCCTTTTAACATTTTAATTATTGGAACTGGTTGCTGCAAAGGTTATTTGAATTTATAGAGTAACCTCTATAAAATACTTTACTATACTTTTTATATATTATTCAAAAACAGAGGGTACAAATAAGATAGAAAAAACAGAAGTAACAATAAGGAAACAAAACAGCACTCTACTAAGTTAAGAAGAGAGAACATACCTTTAATGAGTGGCACACATTTTCATTGTGGATCTTATATTAATTGAATGTCTGGATACCAGTATAGATTCAGATATTGAGTTTCTTAGCATGAAAAACACTGCTTAGATAATTATAAGGAACTATTTAAGATATTTATTGCAATAGTAAACATATAACTATCTCATATCATTGAGTAGGTATAACGGTATGTGGAAAGGCCTTGGGAGATGGGACAAAGAGATGTCCATTAGGGAACAATTAGATAAGAGAAGGCATAGCCTGTAGTGGGATAATGGGAGAAGCAAGAAGCTCAGAAAGGATCCTCCCTAGTACCGTGTTTCTCACAAAATAAGGCCGGGCCTTATTTTTTTTTGAGCCCCGAAAAAATGGCTAGGACGTCTTTTCGGGGGTGAATTAATTTCTCCCCCACGCACCAGCGCCGTCTCCAACAACAGCATCTGAGTTGCTCCTGCTTTTCCCCCATCACTGTAACAACAGGAAAAAAAAGATTTTGAGGTATTTGGGAGCGCCACGCACTGCATTTTGGTTTAATCCCGAGCAGCTGGGTGGGCATGAGAAGAGCCGAGCGAGCATCTCTGCTTCTGCTACCATTGGTGCTCCAGCCTTGGGCTCTGCAAGTTTGCAAAAGTCCCGGTTCACAGCCTGTTCCTGCATTCCAAGAGCCCAGGCCAAGCTGCAGCTGTCCCTCTCTCGCCAGCGCCATCTCCAATAACAGCGGCAGCAGCGGTGGGAACCATGGAAGTTACAGGGGTGGCTCCCCCACCCAAGAAGTGGCTAAAATGCTTCCACGGTTCCTGCTGCTGCTGCCGCTGTTATTGGAGACAGCGTTGGCGAGAGAGGGACAGCTGCAGCTTGGCCTGGGTGCTTGGAATGCAAGAACGGGCTGTGCACTGGGACTTTTGCAAACTTGCAGAGCCTGAGGCTGGAGCACCAAGGGTAGCAGCAGCAGAGATGCTCGCTCGGCTCTTCTCACGCCCACCCAGCCGCTCGGGATTAAACCAAAACGCAGCGTGCGGCGCTCCCAGGTACCTCAAAATCTTTTTTCCTGTTGTTACGGGGACGGGGGAAAAACGGGAGTGACTCAGATGCTGTTGTTGGAGACGGTACTGGCGAAAGAGGCGCCAGCACTGGTGGAAACCATGGAAGCTACAGAGGCCTGAGAAGCAGCTGAAAGGCTGCCAGACATCCACACTGACGCCACCCGCCTGCTGACCCGGGTAAGGGAGGGGTAAGGGAGCCCTCTGTGCTCCACCATGGTGTTAGGAGCGGCTGATGGTGAGGCATAGCTGCCCGTGGGGCACTCCTAATGGCAAGTTTCCCCCCTGCCTTCTCCCCCCAATTTCACATGTTTTAAACTAGGCCTAAATTTGGGGGGAGGGGCTTAATTTCATTTTATGCCTAGAAAACATGCTGGGTCTTCCTATTGGGGGGGCGTATTGTTGGAGAAACACGGTACCTCAGGAGAGTTTTACTTTCAGACGTGCAAGCTTCCTTTAATGTAAAGTAGAATTAGCTTATCAGGTTGTTTTATCTGATAAGGTTGACAATATAAAGTCCATGAGCCAAATCCATCCCATCATTTCTATTTGTACAGTCTGCAAGTTGAGAATGGAGGACTGAGAGATAACAGATTGCCAGACCTAAACCAAGAGATAGAGATAGAGATAAAAATAGGGTGTCATACCAGTGGCCCCCATGCTAGTGATTTTGTGCCATTCAATGGATGCCACATTCCGTGGTCTTCAGTACTGGTGGTAGATTAGGAGATGGATCTAACCCTTTATAGAAAAAGTACTATCCATTAACATAGAGGATTTCATTTTACATTGTGTGTGTGTGTGTGTGTGTGTGTGTATTTCAAAATATCTATTTTTCAATCTCATGAATCCAAGATTAGTTCAGACTTTTCCATTCCGTGTCAGATAATGGCTTCTTCTTTCTCCTTCGCTTTATCTGTGTTAAGTGGTTCGTGGTCTAAGGAAGCATTTGCTTGTATAAACTGTAAAGTCTTGAAAATGCTTGAAGACTTGGTTGTTTTTGCTATAACTACAGCTTTTCTATAACTACAGCTTTCCAAGGCTAGCCCTCTGGAATTATTTAAGACATTAATCTATAATGCATTGGCTCTGGATACTTCTGAAAGTCATTTCCAGCACTAATGATATACTTTTGGCAAGCTGCAAGACACTAGTAATTTCTTCTACTATAATAATAAACCCATAATTCATCTCTGTAAGCCCTTTTCCTTTTACCACCTAGTGTATTGACATAATCAGCTAATAGCCATACATTGACCTTCCTTACCCCACTATGAAGCCTGAAAATCAAGCTCTGTGGAACACAAAGGTGATTATAGAGAATTTGGCTGATCAATATTTTCAATATAAGATTTAAGTGGTTCATTTTTAAAAGAATCTCAGACTCATATTGTGTGTGTGTGGTTTTCTTTTACAGATAGGAATGGAGTCTTAAGGAGTTTTAGACATTTTTGGAAATTGAAGAGAAAATACAGTCTCACATACAGTTACTTATATTTCTCAATTAACACTTTTCTCCTAATATAATATACAGTATAATATACAATTATAAAATGGCATTTGTTTGCAAGTTTGCTTGTTTTGTCTAGCAGCAATTCTATTTGGACCATTATCTTGTTTCAAGTTGTGAGAATATTCTCCAAAAAAAGGACTAGCTATTAAAATTAACAAGTTGACTCATCTGTGGAGTTTGTCATTAAGTTAATCAATAGGAAACGATTGTCTGTAGGCTTCAAAGAGAAAAATAATTCGCTAGAAAGTTCTAAGAGAGTTGTTTGATCATTGTCAATATTGTGCTCTGAATTCAGAACAATCAAGCAGATAGTAAATATTATTGATTTGCGTCTGTGAAAAACAATTGTGCACTGTTAAGGTCCCCAAACTGTTACAATCATGATAAACTTGAGAAGCAATGAAAACTGGATAGCCTTCTAAGTAGGACAAGCTCCCACCAATACATCATCCCATTGTATACAACAGGGCTGCGAAACTCGTGGCCCGCAGGCCAGATGCGTCACGTGCTGGCCACACACCCAGCCAGTTTAGCGAAGGGGAAAAAAGTTCTGATACATCATATGACGCCGCCGTAACAATGTGAGTTTGACACTCCTGGTAAACAAGCATGTGCTTCTGCAGTATTCCAAAACTGATCCCTTTGGGAATTGTGTATAAAATTGTGGAAGTGTTAGTATCCAGAGGAATAAAATTAATCTCCTTTATAGATTCTTCAACTCAATTTTGTCACCTGGAGATCATTTCCATCTTCACCATTCCAGTCCAAATGAATACAAGAAGACTTCTTCTTTTTGAAAAATCCACAACTTCTAAACAAAAAGGTAAAAGTTTCCCTGTACAGTCATGTACAAGTCTTAGGTGCAGGACTCATCTCTGTTTCTTAGCTGAGGGAGCCAGCATTGTCTGAAGACAGTTCTGTGGTCATGTGACCAGCATAGATAAGGAAATAAGGAGACACAGAACAGCATTTGTAAGGCCTGGGATCAAATGGGGATTTGAGGGCAAATAACTATGCTTCTATGTGCAGTTTTAGAAACATGCAACAGACTTGCATTTTGAATGCAAGTAGGAGTTTTGTGCTGATTTTTTTTATTGAACTGTCAATGCTGCCACAGATCTTATTGCAGAATACATTTTAACAATTTTTTCATTATTCAATTTTCTCTATGCTGAATTTTTTTAAAACTTCCGGTTTGAGCTTCTTCGGCGACAGACCGAAACCGCATCTCTGCGCAGTTTCGATCCGTGCTCGCCACTGGAGCGCCCCAAGCTGGCTGGTTTCGGGGCTAAGCCACCCTGTAGAGGTGGTGAAAAAGGGCGAGACTGCCTGCAGGGTTGAGAAGAGCCGCATCTCTCCTCCCCAGCTGGCCATTACTCCCTTTCCCGAAGGCGGTTGTAGTGGTGGTCAGAAATGGCCACCACAAAGAAGAACTCAACCGGAACAGAATGTGCAGGAGGAAGATAAAAGGAGAAAGTTTTGGTTGACCGGGTCAAACAGCAAAAGCAACAAATAAGGTACCCTGGAATTGAAACTATTAAAAAAACAATAACATTGTTCCCTAAAAAGATTTTTAAGCTGTGAAGGAGAGAGAAAAGGGAAAAGATTTGATGTTTTTTTCTCCTTTTCCTATATTGACAGCTAAGAGACTTAAGCAAGAAATTGGAAAAAAATCCACTTTGACATTAATAGGCATTTAATGCTGAAAATAAAAAGTCAAAGGGATAATAAAGATTTCTGGATAATTAAAAGCTTTTGAAAACAGGAAAGGAGAGAAAAAGAATAAAAGGGCAGGATCTGGAAGGGAGGAGACTGCCTGGAATTAAAAAGAACTTACAGCAAAATCTCAACAAGACTTCCAAAAAATACATCTTAACTGAAACATCGCAACAAAATAGTAAAACCCCAGGAAGAGAAAGTGGAAAAAGAAATAAGAGGAAACAGCTTGGGACTATTTGGATTACTTGGTGATCTCTGGATTCTTGGTTATTGCATTTGAATGACTAAAATCAATCGGGTGGTTGTTTAAAACTGTTTAAAATGGCTCCACTTTTAGAAGAACTGAAAATGGAACTTAAAAAGTACAAAGAAGATGCACAAGAAGGGAGAGGTTCTTTTGGCTTCGTATTTCAGTTCTTAGAAATGGAGATTTGGAACTATGAGAAACAACAAGAAATGCCAGCAGAACAAGAAGATTGCGACAAAGAAGAAGCCATCTTTAATGAACAAGTAATCTTACGTGGGGGAAAAAAGGAAAGGGGGAAAAGAGAATGAAAAGTTTAAGATTGGGAAAAACAACCCCAAAAAAGAATAGAGTGAAAAATAAGTATAAAATCAGAAAGCAACAGAAGAGGGAAATGCAGAAGAGAGAATTAGAAGTAGAGAGACAAGGGGGTAAAAAGGGGAGGGAGAAGAAGAGAGGGAAGAAAGAAAGGAAAAGAAGTTATAAAGGACAGAAACAAAATATAGAGAAACAGGGCCTATTTAGAGATAATGGGTGAAAATCTAATGGAAAAAGGGATTCTGCAAAGGTACATAAGATAGTATTGTTATATTAGAAATAGAAATAATTTCAGAAAATATGAAACAATGTATGATTAAAATGTTTGATAAAATAGTTATCGTAACTTAGTGGAATGCTTGTCAATAAATAAATGTAACAAAATGAATATTTAATGGTTTACAAAACATATGTGAAGAGAAATAAGGGAAATTAATTATGGAGATTATATGTCTTTAAGGAAGTATGATATTTAATTGAAAAGAAATGTTAAAGATGTTAAGATTTTAATGATTATTAATGATAGAACTGAATTGGAATGGAATTAGGGTTTATAATTACATATATTTTTAATCCTTTTTTTAAAAAAGAATATAGTGTGTATTATAAGAATGTACCAAGCAGAATTTGATTGGAACTTATGTATTATGTATTATATTGAAGGTCATAACCTTAAGGTATATATTGAAGTTTAAATAAGAGTTGAATAGATGTAATTAAAAGATATACAGGTGTCATACTCCAATTAGTAACTACAGGAGAAAACTTGTTTAATGAGAAAAGATAATATGAAATTGAAATAGAACAGACAAAAGTAGAAATATAATGATTTGAATTGAGATGAGCTAATCAAAATAAAACTGAGAAAATTAAAAGAGGGGGAAAACTATATAGAAAATGTAGAATAGTATAAGATATGGAATAGAACACAAAATGAGCATGAAATTGAGTTTGTGTCTGTATAAAGAAGTTCAACCCGGGACCATGCTATTTTCAAAAAATATGGTTTACTTGTATTTTGTGTGTGTGAAAACCCAAATAAAACTTTATTTAAAAAAAATCTTTTATTTTGGCAGCCAAACAATAATTTACAAGGGAACCTAAACATTTTGATCTTTGATTTTTTTGATTACCTGCCTCCCATGAAGATAAGGTAAAGTGGCCTTGAAGCCATTTCTGCTGGAATATCTTTCAGAACTTGAAAGAGGAATCAAACTGAAGAGCATGGACCTCAAGCCAGCCAGCAAGTGCCTGCCTACACTACCTTTCTGATGCTTGCCACAGTAGCATATTATTACTTCCTGCACCATATTACCAAATAAGCATCAGGCAGCCAAATCTCCTCCATGACTCAGAAGGTACAAAAGGCTATAAGAACAGCAAGACATTTGATATCTGGGATGCTAGTGCAAGTAGAGAAAGAAGGAAGATGACCTCCTCAAAATAATAAAAAGTAAACATGAAAAGCTGTAATGGATACCCCTTCGTTTTAATGATCATTCTTTTTAAATACAATTAGTGCTTTATTTATTCATTTTACAGTTATTTGTATGCACCCTATCCAAATGGTTCTAGGTAGCTTACAAAAATTACATTCATGAAATCCACACCTCTTAAAATCTTCAAACTGTTAAAATCTCCTGCAGTCTTCCATTCCATCCCTTTTAAAATTCTGCAGAAGAGGATTGTTTTTACCTATGTCCTGAACAATAAAAGAATTGGGATCCATGACACCTTCTACTGGCCCAATTGTCTTGGGTAGGCAGATTCTGCTTGGTGAAGATAGACCTGAAGGCAACTAGGGCATAATAAGTCATATAGAGCTTTGTAAGTAATAATTAGATCCAGAAAACCTGCTGGCAAAAATAAATGCAGTGCTACTCAAGCTGACTTACACATCTAATAAAAGTAATAATTTTCTGGTATTTCAAAGGACAATCTAGTTTGATATCTACTTTAAATATGGAATTATTTTTAAAGTCATATCAGTTTATATTATTCTAATATCCATATGTTAACCATGTATCCTAGATTTCCCAGCATGCCACAAATTCCTATTCATTTCTGTTCAAACTCTCTATTTATCTGTTTGTTGCCTTTGAGTTATTGTTGACAGTTTTCTTCGCAAGATTTAGGAAGCAGTTTTCCATTGCCTTCTTTTTAGAGCTGAGAAAGTGATTGGCCATCCAACTGGCTTTGTGACTAGGGACTAGAACTCTCAGTTTACTGCTTGTAGCTTAGTCACTACATTTGACTCTCTTCTTTATAATTATTCTGGAAAAACAGTTCTCATTTAATGACCATTCATTCAATGATTATTCAAAGTTATGATGGTGCTGAACAAGTGGTACTTACAACTGGTCCTCAAAGTTGTAGCCATCACATCACCCCCTTAGTCCCATGATGACAGGCATGCTAACAGATAATCAGAGTAGAAGGGACTTTGTAGGCCATCTAGTCCAACCCCCCGCCCAAGTGGGAGACCCTACACCATTTCTGACAAATGGCAGTTCAATCTCTTCTTGAAAATCTCAAGTGATGGCACTCCCACAACTTCCAAGGGCAAACTGTTCCATTGGTTGATTGTTCTCACTGTTAGAAAGTGTCTCCTTATTTCCAAGTTAAACAACTAGGCATGAAAAACTAGGTCTACACATCAGAGGTGGGATTTAAATATTTTTACCACCGGTTCGGTGGGCGTGGCTTGGTGGGCATGCTTTGCACATGTGCACACACTTTGCACATGCGTGCCAAACGTGCACTTTGCGCAGGTGCAGAGGCATTTGCACAGGTGCAGAGGCATTCTAACTCACCTCCTGCAAGACTGCAAAGCAGCTGCGCTTCAAATTCAGAGGATAAAGGTGAGTATGGGAGCCCAGGCAGGCGGGTGGGCCCAACAGCAGAGTGGTGGAGAGAACTGGTTTGGTCTCCGCTGCTCATCACTGCTATCGGCTCTGCAGAACCAGGCCGAACTGGTTGAATACCACCACTGCTACACATGAACATTCAGTTTAATTGATTTGTTATTAAAAGACTATGTACAGGAATATTCTCAACTAACAATAAGCATCTGGTTAGAATTAGATTAGGGTCAATGACAATAAAGGAGGGTTGGACTTAGTTCATTTTTAGCTATGTAACAATTCTAGGCTGATCCCTCGTTTTATCCCTCCACCTGGCTCTGCTATTCTTTCTCCTATGCATGAACTTGATTGGCAATCAGCTCACACTTACAATGGTTGCAGCCTCCCATGGTCATATGATAGCTATTTGTGATGTTTCCTGCCAGTGTAACGGTATGTAAGAATGACCTTAAGGATTGAAGGGGAAAACGCTGCCTAGGAAACAGACAAGAGAGAAGGGAGCCCCAATGGTTTAATCGTCAGAGTAAAAAGCTCTGGAACTGACCATCCTAATTGGTCAGTTGGTTAAAAGTAATGGTAGAAGATTTGTACTTTCAGACTTGCAAGGTTCTGTTAATGTAGCTTTACAACAAAGTAGAATTAGCTCATCTGGTCATGTTTGCTGTCTGGTTTACCTGGGAGGATTGGTAACTGGCTTCCCATGAGCAATGTCAAAGGGGAAGCTACCAAGAAAGATTTCAAGTTGGTCCTGCTCATATTGCTTTTTTTCTTCTGAGAAATCCCAGGAATCTCATATTCTGTAGTTTGTGCATGCTTGCAGAATGACTCACCACAGTTTGTAGTGCTTGCCTGTCAAGGTCATGCCAGGGTGTAGAAGTTCTGCCCTGTTGTAGCACCCATCTATGCTCCTGCCAGGACTGCATAGTGCTCATCCTACCCACAGGGCCATGTTGGGCCAGGCCATAGCACCCACGTCCCACTCACTAGTAGTTACTTCATGATGCTGCAACCTGATGCTCCCCACCAAATTGCCCCCTGTAACACTCACCCAACTGCTGGCTTGCTTATAAATTACCTACAGAAAGGCCTGTCTTGATCAGGCTTGCAACTTCCTGTCAGCTTCCCTACTGATACTGCTTGTTAGAAGCTGGCAGAAAGTTGCAAGTCACAGTCCTGTGAGGTTCTCACTTAATGACACACAATCCTTAATAATGGCAAATTGCACAACAAAGCGATGCAGCCATATGATATTATTCCTTACAACAGAAATGGCAATTCCAACTGCCATTGTTAAGTGAGGACCTGCATTTGACATGATGCCACATTGTGTTCTTGGAAATGAATGCACTACAATTAAGGGGGCTTATTCCTGGAAAAAGCTCATTGAATTCTAGCTATAATCACTTTCCAGGATGTACGATATATATTATACATATAAGTCATACAAGCTCTCAAAATTTATTTCCTCTCTTTTTTTACAAAGTATTTTAATTTTGTATTGTCAGGAATATAAGCTGAAATAATTTAGGACTTAAAAGTAGTATCATATATCAAGAACAGAGTTTCTCAAATTTCTTTTTGTAAAATGGACACATATTTGGAAAGATTTTTTTTTGTCAAATATAATTGATGTAGTAAATTTAGGTGATTGAATGAGAGCTTTCAAACAAAAGTAGCAGCTCTGCCTGCAAACAAATATTCTGCCATGGAAGAGTATATTTGAGAGTCAAATATACACTGAAAAAATGGACTATGATTTTCTGCTAATTGGGAGGAGAAAAAAGCTGTCATTTTTAAATATACTGAGAAGATGAAACGTTTATTGGATTTGACCTCCAGTTTCCAACAGTGGCCAACTAGGTTTTCCTTGCAGAAATTGAAGCCAGTAGTTCTTCCCTATTGTTTATCCCCAGCATCTGATTATCTAGTGGTATATTGATTCTAAACACATAAATTCCAATTAGCTATACTGTCTCAGTAGGCCTACCCTTTATGTGTAAGTCCCAATTAAAAATATCTATACCAATGCTATCATTGCAAATTGTGTCAGTAGATTTAGCAAGTTAATTATGCATTATGTGAAGATGTAGTATCTATGTTAGTCTTCATTCTTCTGCTAATCAATTTCATTGAGTGCTTCTAGTTCTAATATAACAGGACAACTCCAAAAATGTAGATTTATTCTGCATGAAGCCAGGGTGTAGAATTATAAACAAGGAATTTGATTCAAAATGGAAAAGTAAAGTTATTCCATCCACCCCACTGCTGCCTTTCATATCCTTAATGTCAGTAATATAAAAGTTGGGGGACCTTCCAAAAGACAGAGGCAAATAAAAAAATGCAAAGGGAGAGTTCTTGTTATACGAGAAGCCTTCTTGCACACTTTATTTTCAATAATCAGTCTCTAATTCTTCAATCTCTTTCTTAATAATTGGAATTTGTATTTTTTATTGCCATCACACACTGAAAAAATATTTTACATAATTATCCACAAGAATACAGATGAGTTTTTCCAGGAAAATCCAAAGATGTTTTATTTTGATTGCCTCTGATAGTAACCTATCAGAGAGCTAGTCTGGTATAATGGTTAAGGTGCTGGCCTAGAAACTAGGAGACCATGAATTCTAGTCTCACCTTAAGCACAAAAGCTGGCTGGTGATTTTGGGCCAGTCATCTCTCTCAGCTAAACCAACCTCATATGGGAAAATATGAGGAGGTAGCAGTATTATATATTTGTAAAGTAAATAAAGTGTGGATAAAATGCAATAAATAAATACATGTACATGGAGGGTTTTAAGTAATGTTATATCACCTAGTTTGAGAGTCCTAATGAATTTCCCAGTTATGAGTGAACGGTTCTTATAATCTGTATGCATTTACATGGATAATAGTTTCTATCAGTATTCATCTAATTGAAAACAATATGTTTTGACTTGTTGATCTATGGGAAGTAGACATGTGTTTCTGAATGCTGTCAGCTTTGTCCATTTCTATTACTTGACAAGCTTAAACTATTTTGTATGGTTCCTGGTGCAGCATGGAGCCACTGGAGCCATCTTCGTTTACTTGGATGCATTTTTTCTTTACTTTTAAAAAAAATCAAATGGTTTTGATATAAATTCATCCAGTCCTGCATACTTCAAATGCCAGAATCCCTGCTCTCTGTCCTGAATATTAATAGCTCACTTGGCAGCATGGGGAATGGCTGCCATGCCAACCAGTTAGTTAGCATTTCATTTTCAATTGAGAACATTTTCCATTCTTTTGACTTTCCATCTTTTTCTATGAGAATAATTAGAAAGCAATATAGCAATTAAAGCCGAACCTTTCTTAGGCCCTACAACCTTCTTTTCAAGATTATTTTTTGCAGAAACTTTTTCTTCCTGTCTACATATTTATAGCATCAGACTACAGTGTGGTTTTGCCTTTAATTAGTCCTGTGAGGTACAAAACTTGAGTTGCTTATATAAGATAAATGGAATTGTAAACATATAAGCACATGCTCCATTACATCTAGTCTGTCTTGTTTCTTAATTTACATGTTGCCTTGGGCTACAGGGAGGTTATTCAGAAATGTTGACCTAGAGAATTCCAATCATTTATTATTTCCCAGGTTGCCTCTATTTTCCTGATTTAAAAATGATTCAATGGTGTAAATCTTTGACCATACATTTGTTTAGAAGATAAAATAAATATAATTGGATGGGTTCGGAAAAACATGAAGATACAGACTTTGAACATACATGAAGCATTAGAAGCTCAGTAAATACAAGTCATTTCAGAGTCAATACTTGCCCAATTGGTATTATGCTGTTCAGTCCTTAGAGGGGTGCCAAACAATTGAATGATGCTACTAAGTAAAAAATGTTTGCTGCAGTTATGTATATGTTAAGAGTCAAGTAGTTCAGGAAGAAGCTTGAAGAGTTCAAAGGCTGTTTACCAGGCAGGAATCAACTCTGATTCGATTTACATTGGAAATTTAAATTGAGTTTGAGTCAGGAGAACAAAATGATTCAGTCTGAGCTGTTCCAAAATTTGATTAAATATAAAACAAAGAAAGAAAATTTCCATTGGCTATGATGAGAAAATGGCAAAATATACCCAATGAGCCATGGTGGCGCAGTGGTTAGAGTGTAGTACTGTAGGCTACTTCTGCTGCCTGCCAGCTGCCTGCAATTTGGCAGTTCAAATCTCACCAGGCTCAAGGTTGACTCAGCCTTCCAACCTTCTGAGGTGGGTAAAATGAGGACCCAGATTGTTGGGGGAAGATGCTGACTCTGTGAATCAGTTAGATAGAGCTGAAAAGCACTGCAAAGTGGTATATAAGTCTAAATGCTATTGCTATTGTTATTTGGGGGAGTGAATTGGGGTGGAAATATCAGGGATAATGACCATTTAGAGGACACTTGTCTTGCCAAGATTCAGTTGGATACTTGCAGGGATTTTACTGAAATGATTTTTTTGAAATGTTCTTTGGGATCTTCTGATAATTAGGCACAACTTGATTTTGTGGTTTGCTGGCAAGACTCCATTAATTAGCTGGCAGAGACATAGCGATAAAAAATGCACAGTCCACAGCACAAGTTAGAGACAGCAAAGGTAACTCCTGTGGCTCAGTAAAGAACTGTGAATTAAGAGAATGGCTGAAGAAGTCTGAAGTAAAAAATCGCCTTCTCACTTGTCCGCAAAGGGGAGTCAATTCATTAGCTGGTTATCCAGATTAGTGTCAAAGTATGGATTAATGTTTGCTTTGCTACTCAGCTCAAATGTGGCTCTGGATATTAGTGTTCTATCAAGATAAGATAAGATAAGATAAGATAAGATAAGATAAGATAAGATAAGATAAGATAAGATAAGATAAGATAAGATAAGATAAGATAAGATAAGACCTTTATTGTCACTTTTTTCTGGCACACATTTAAAAATGAAATTTGGATGCCCACTGTCAAAATATATACACAAATAATACACACATACAGCATTCAGAAAGTATTCAGACTCCTGTACTTTTGTCAGTTTTGTTATGCAGCAGCCTGATTCTGCAGTACCGCATAATGACAAAGTGACAGAAGGGTAAAGAGCTGGTGGTGGGGAAGAACTCTCAGTGGAATCTGATGCAGAAATTTGATATTCCCTTAATTTGAAAAAAGAAAGGTTGTCCCATAAGGCTGTGATCCATCTTGCAGCCAAAGTCAGTTAGCCAGAAAAGCACAGAGCTAGATGAGAAGAATAGACCCAAGAATGAGCCAATTGGAGTCCTACTAGTCACTGATAGGCTGCCTCCTCTTTGTGACATAATAGAATAGTTGTATTTGAATGACACCAAAGGCTGAGAGAATCTCTTTAAGATAAGAACACTGATCTCCTCCCATGGTGAGACCCAGGATAGAAATAAGTTTAGACCAGCTTCACATCATCAACAAGTCCCTTGAGCCATCCATATTACAATCTTCTGATTGACCCCCATTCCCTGATGGCAGCAAGAGAATACTGGAGAAATGTCCATAGGGAGTGGGGAAAAAAGGGGGGGGGGTATGTTGGTTGATATAGCCTTGGTTTGGAGAGGGGCTTATTGGATTGCATCTATGGTTTTGAAAAAGATATTATAATAGTGTGTTACTGAAATAAATATGTTGTAAGAAAAGCTTAAATTTAGAGACCATTACAATGTCATTTAACAATGCAAAAGGGTGTGTGGGTGTGTATAAGTGTTAGGATATTCAGCCATGGGAATAAAAAAAAAAAGTAACCAGAGCCTTCAGTGGTTGACCTCAATATTTCTGCTTTCATAAAGTTGAAAATACAATCCTTCTGGATCTTTACTATATGGGAAGAAAAGGGACACCCGAAGAATTAAAATGTTTTTCTTTTCCAGTCATTTCGCTACTAGACAAGACGCATGTAATAAGATGTCACCTTTCATAATGTATCAGCTACTCAGGCACCAGAAGAGTTCAATACACAGTGCTTACGAGAATATATCTATTATACTTACCATGGCCTATGAATTTTGCAGACCATCATGTATAGAATGCTTGCAATGGCCTTCAAGGACATACTACAAGCATTTTTTTTTCCAAATGTTATGTGGATAAAAGCAATTGAACCCTTAAAAATGCTGACAAAATGCATACAATACGGTCTTTTAGTCAAAGCTTCTCTGAATTCTCTTTAAATCTGAATCTATATCAAAAATGTTTGCCCCTAGTTCTGCTTTCTTTACTTTCTTCTTTACTATTTATTACAAATTAATGTAAGAAAGAGATTTATAATCTGAAGCTTATTTAGCAGCAAAAATAATGTGAAACAAATTTAGGATTGACCAATATCCTGATAATGCTAGATTTAGCTAGATTTCACCATGGTTCCATATGTTCTCTGATTTGTCCTTACATTAGTAGAGGTCCAATATTTCTTGTACAAAATAACTAGTATTAATAATTTTCATACAGTTCAAGAAAATCATAGTAACTATATCAGTGCTCTTCTACAAAGTAAGAAGTTTCCTTTGGGATTTGTATTTTCAATAACTTCCTTGAAAGATCCATTTACATATGAAGTTAATTATAGAATCAAGTATTCAAATTTAGTTTTCACAATTTACCAAACACACCTTTCTTCCTGGAATTGGGAAGGTCTGAATTATCCACTATGGTGCATTCATTTTTTTTGTACTTACAGTTTTTGTCATCCCAATTTCATGCAGTCTGAAGTGTGCATTCTTTTGTCCCTTACTGTTGAGATGCAATCCTCCTTCCTTTCTCCCTCCCCCCCTTCCTTCACCCCACTCCCTTCTCCCTCTGTCCTCTCTCTTTCTTTTTTTTCTTTCTTCCTAGGATTTGCTGCAATTTTCTCCTCATCCAGAAAAACCTTCCTAAGGTATTTAGAACTAGTGAGCTAAGGTGGTTGACTTACCATTAATCCATATAGTGAGTGAGGCTGTTTCCCAAAAGACAGCTGCAAATCCCAGAAATAATGGAATGGCTGTCTCTCTTCCTCCGAACATAATTGTGCTAATAACAGGATCTGCCTCAACTAAGCCTGACGTATGGCATGCCAAGAAATGGCATCAAAGCTGTCTGAAATCCAGAGAGGGGAGTGGTATCAGACATAATTTGATATGGACAAAAAGAACCCCCAAGCATTAGGAAGTATATTGGCATTCTGAGGGGTGAAGGACTGGCAAATCCAAATAACTTCTGGATCATGATTAATGGGATACTTACATTTCTTACCAAGAGATTCTTTTTTTCCTGAATAAGTTCCTTCTCAGGTTTATATATTGCACCTATTATTTAATGGCAGCTTTGACACATTTTTAAAATATAATACACACACACATATACAAATACTACACATATATGCATACACAAATATGCATCTACATTTGTTTGTTTTGTAAAAACCAATATATAATTACCATAGTTAAATAAAGAGCAATAGAAAACTAAATCATTTACATCGGATATTTTTTTTAAGCCAAAGCAAAGCAACCACCATTTAAAACCACGCATTTCTGTAGCTGGTCACTGAGGACTCTATTTTGGAAAACTGGGTGCCATTGTCAAGTGGCAATTGATCTGTTTAGAGTAAACAGTCTCTATATCCTTTCCAAATCTTTGGGCAGCTATTAGAAGAACCATTGCTGGTGACTTTTGTAGCATTCAAAGAGGAGCTCTCCCATTAAAAACAGCATGAATAAGCATTTTATTTTCAACATGGTAGAAACCCAATCTTAAATGTTTTCTTTTTGTTGCTTAAGCCTGAAAAAGACCTGATTTATGGCATAGAACCGTCCTGTTCAATTTTAACACAGATATTTCCAGAACATCATTGTGGCAATCCTGGTGTTTGAGAATTCACTTCAAAGAAAAATAACCTATGTGTTTTTGGAGTGTGTGCGTGACTGCTAAACTAATCCCTTCTTCCTAAATTCTGGTAAACGTTTGAGAGCAGGGATGAAAAACTGAATACAGGTAGTCCTCAACTGAGCCCAAAGTTTATGTTGTTAAGTAAGACATTTGTAAAGTGAGCTTTGTCCCAATTTTTATGACTTTTCTTGCCTTAGTTGTTGTTGGTTTTTTTTTAAAAAAAACAAGTTTTATTGGTTTTTAAAGACAAACAAAAACAAACAAAACATAAAAACATCCAACTTTCTTTCATAAATGTACAAGCAGTGTGTTGGTTGGTTTACAAATTTTTTGTGCATAAATTGATACAAAATTTAGAGGAACAAGGTATAAAGATGAATTGGTTTTCATATGCGCAAATACATTCAAGGTATGATGAAGATCTCAAAACAGAAGGATTTTATTTATTTATTTTATTTATTTATTTATTTATTTATTTGATTTGCCAATTGTTTACAAGATAATAAGTATAAGTGTATACATAGTTGTGAATACATGAAATGGGTACATATAAGAAAAATAAAAGAATAAGAGAAACAATAGGACAGGGACGGTAGGCACGATGGTGCGCTTATGCACGCCCCTACAGACCTCTTAGGAAAGGGGTGAGGTCAATAGTAGACAGTCTAAGGTTAAAGTTTTTGGGGTTTGGGAAGAGACTACAGAGTCGGGTAGAGTATTCCAGACATTGACCACTCTATTGCTGAAGTCGTATTTCCTGCAATCAAGTTTGGTGCGGTTTACTTTGAGTTTGTATCTATTGTGTGCTCTTGTGTTGTTATGGTTGAAGCTGAAGTATTCATTGACAGGTAGGACATTGCAATGTATGATTTTATGTACCATGCTTAAGTCAGACCGAAGACGGCGTAATTCAAGGTTTTCTAGTTTTAGAATTTCAAGTCTGGTGGCATAAGGTATTCTACAACGAGTAGAAGAGTGGAGAACTCTTCTTGTGAAATATTTCTGGACTTTCTCAATTGTGCTAATATCAGATACGAAATGAGGGTTCCAGACTGATGAACTGTATTCGAGTATTGGTCTAGCAAATGTTTTGTATGCTCTGGTTAGTAGTGTGATATTACCAGAGAAAAAACTACGTAGATTAGGTTAACAACTCTTAATGCCTTTTTGGCTATGTAGTTGCAGTGGGCTCTAGCACTTAGATCATTAGAGGTGAGTATTCCAAGGTCCTTTACAGAGCTTGGGTCATCAACAAGATCTTGACTATTCAGCTTGTATTTTATTTTCTGATTTTTTTTGCCAATATGTAAGACAAAGCATTTTTTGTTGAGATTTGAAGTTGCCATTTGTTTGACCATTCAGATACATAGTCAAGATCTTTTGTAGGGTAGCAGTATTGTCTGTGGTATTGAACAGCTTTACATCATCAGCGAAGAGAACGCAATTGCTCTTAATATGATCACAGAGGTCGTTTATGTAGAGTATGAAGAGAGTTGGTCCTAGAACACTGCCCTGGGGGACACCACTATTGACAGGTACTGGATTTGATAGGACGCTCCCGATTTTGACCATTTGTTGTCTGTTTGACAGGAATGATTCTATCCAGTTATTCAGTTGTCCAGAGATACCATAGGGTTTTATTTTTAGGAGTAGTTTGTCGTGTACCACTGAATCAAAGGCTTTACAGAAGTCTATGTAGATTGCGTATATTGCTTTGCCCTGGTCGAGTTGCGTTGTCCATATGTTTTTGCAGTGTAAGAGTTGCAGATTACAGGATAGTTTTTTTCTGAAACCAAATTGTTTATTGGAGAGTAGGTTGTTTGTCTCTAAGTGGAGGATGATGGATTGGTTAATAATTGATTCCATGACTTTACAGGTGACGCAGCATAAGGAGATTGGCCTGTAATTTTCAACTAGGCTTGGGTCTCCCTTTTTGAAGATGGGGATGACTGTGGCTTGTGACCATAGGTTAGGCAAGGAGCTGGTCCTGAAAGATTTTTCAAAGATTATGCTTAGAGGTTTGGCTATGGCAGTGGATAGCTTTCTTAAGAAGTAGGCACATATTCCATCCGGTCCAATAGATAGAGATGGTTTTAGATTGCATAGTGATTTTTCGACATTGTCTTCTGTGAAATCGATATGTATTAGATCATTGTTGTTATCTGTGGTACGGCTAGGAAATACTGGGCATGATCCATTGCTGTTTACAAATACTGAGCCGAAGAATGTGTTAAAGATGTTGGCTTTAATGGTGTCGCGCGTTGCAGTCTTTACCATCAGGTCCTATCAAGGGAGGGATGGACCTTGAGTCTTTTAGTTTGTTGTTTACAAAATTGTAAAAAGCTCGGGTGGAATTGGTGCTTAGAAGGTTTTCCTCTTGTTTAATGTGATAATTGGTGCATTCAGTCTTTATCTGGTGGCATAAATTTTTGTATCGGTTTTTGAAATTGGCAACGTGACCAGATTTGTTTTTCCGCCAGAGTGATCTCTTTTTGGATTGAAGTTTCCTTATTGATATGGGTAATCTGCTTTTTGTTTTGTTTTGGGAGTTGTTGTTGGAACATATAGTTTGATGACTCTTTTGACTTCAAGTAAAAATATGTTGTAATGGTCTTCAACGGTATTGCATCCAGTGAATAGAGATTGCCAATCAAGGGATGAGAGATCGTTGTCTATAAGATCATAGTTGCCTTTTTGAAGTTACAATAGGGGATTACATCATTGTGGTGATTTTTGTGTGGATGTATGTTGAGACAAAAGTCAATCATATTGTGGTCACTACTGGAAAAGGGTTCTTTAGTTTGTATTCCGTAAATTAGGTTCAAACTGTTGCAGAAGATGAGATCGAGGCAGTTGTTTAGTCTAGTGTTGTTGATTACTAGTTGTTCCAGTCCCAGATTTGTAATAGCATTGTAGAAGTTTGTGTGTATGATTTCAGTTGTACAATCATTTAGGGTCCAGTCAATATGAGGTAGATTGAAATCACCAAGAAGGATAAAAGGGTATGGGCAGGATGCAGCCCATGTTAGTAATGTATTTAGCTTGTTTACATGTTCGATGTCATAATCAGGTGCTCTGTAACATAGTAAGAATCGAATTGTGATATTTGAGGATAGTTCACAGATGATGGTTTCAGGAAGGGCAAGCTCCTGGGTAACTTGGATATTTTTAGATGTAAGGATTTTTATAGAATATAGCAACACCACCTCATCGACGATTTTCACCATCTGATCTGTAAACATGATAGTCTCTTACTGTGGTAATGGAGTCGGGGAGAGATGCATTGAGCCATGTTTCACAGACAAATATAATGTCGAAGTTAGCCATATTTAGGAGGAAGAGAAATTCAGGTATTTTATTCACGAGGCTTCTTGCATTGAGTAGTTTGCATTTAAGGCCGGCAGTAGTTGGAATTGAGGTAGTTGGGGGCGTGCGTGCCTAGTCTTGGGTGATGGTGGATGGGTTGAGGTATAACAAATTGACTGACTTAGATAAGATTTTGACAGGTACTGATGAAAAGGTGATTAAAAAATTGTTTGGTTATTTATTGGAAACTAAACTGGAGGAAGAACAAGTTAAAGAAACTATGATTGCTTGGGGGAAGAATTTTGGATATGGGATTGATTTAGAGAAATGGCAAAACTTGTGGTCTCAAAATTATAAAATGACAATGTCAATAGCATATAAAAAAAAATTGTATAAGATGTTTTACAGGTGGCATTTCCCCCCGACAAGAATCGCAAGAATGTTCAAGAATAAATCCGAAAAATGTTGGAAATGTCATCAGATACCTGGCTCATATTACCATATATGGTGGACTTGTGAGGATGCTAGAAAATACTGGACTAAAATCCGCACGTGGTTGGAAAAAATGACAAAGAAACATATAGACTTGAAACCAGAGATATTTTTATTGGGAATTTTACCTGATACATACAGTAAAGATTTAAAATATTTGATTGTAAATGTATTAACAGCGGCTAGGATTATATTTGCTAAAAATTGGAAAAATGAGAAAATACCATTACAGGAGGAAATTATTAAGAAAATCTTGGAATGTGCTGAAATGAGTAGATTGACATTTGAAATTAGAGAACAAGAGGATAAACAATTTTATAAAATTTGGGACCTTTTCTATCAATGGTTAGATAATAAAATACAATAATAGAATATTTAGAATTTTAGAAAATAATGAATATATAAAGATGTATTTCTTTTTTTGTTATCATCTCTATAAAATGTTTTTAAGATAGATTTGGGAGGATTATATGAATTGTTATAAAACTAAGTAAATTATAGTTATCTCGCAAAGTATGAATGAACAAAATTATAGTCAAATGATTGATTAATAATGATACTAGGGTATTCAATTTTTGATTGTTAATATGAGTTATTATGCAATGTAACTGTAATTGAGACTATGAAATTGATGCACAAAAAATTTGCCTTAGTTGTTAAGGGAATCACTGCAGTTGATAATTTCGTAACCGGTTGTTAAGTGAATCTGGCTTCCCCATTGACTTTGCTTGTCAGAAAGTTACAAAAGGGAATTTTTGTGACTTTCATAGCAACAATCACAAATTGAATGGCTACCTCAGATGCCAAGCATCTGAATTTTGATCATAGGGATGCTGCAAAGGTCATAACTGTGAAAAACAGTCATAAGTCACTTTTTTCAATGCCGTTGTAACTTTAAACGGTCACTAAATAAACTGTTGTAAGTTGAGGACTACCTGTAGTGAACATCTTATCCTGCTGACTGGAAACTGTGAGGGCCTGGATGGGGAACAACAGGCTTCAGCTGAACCTGTCAAGCCTGGATGGGGAACAACAGATTTGGAGCACACTGGTCCTAGGATTGTGCCATCTTTGGAGCTGGATGGGTTTCCCTGGGCCCAGATAGACCGAGCATCTAATCTGTAATTGGGGGTTCCTCCTGGATTCATGACTCATGCCCAATGAACAGGTGGCGGCTGGAGGGGGGGTTCTGCTCAACTTCATCTTGTGTGCCGGTTGCGCCCCTTTTTAGATTGGCAGGCCCTGCTTACAGTTACTTATGCCCTAGGTAAAGGTAAAGGTCCACCTCATACACATGTGCTAATCGTTTCTGGCTCTAGTGGGTGGTGCTCATCTCTATTATTACTGTCTGAAGACATCTCTGTGGTCATGTGGCCAGCATGACTAAACACTGAAGGTGCATGGAACGCTATTACCTTCCCACCAAAGTGGTCCCTATTTTTCTAATTGCATTTTTACATGCTTTCAAACTGCTAGGTTGGCAAAAGCTGGGACAAGTAACAGGAGCTCACTCTGTTATGCGATGCTAGGGATTTTAACCGCCAAACTGCTGACCTTTCTGATCGACAAACTCAGCGTCTTAGCCACTGAGCCACCATGTCCCTACTTATGCCCTACTCTCCCCCAAATTGGACTTCTAGTCTGTGCTCTACCTGAAGTAGACCTTGAAGAATATCAGAAAACTTCAGCTGGTAGAGAATGCAACCAATGTGTGCTCCAAGCTGCATTTCCTTTCAGGTCAGTTCAGGATGCTGGCTTTAATTTTTAAAACCCTTCGAGGCAAGGGACAAGCTTATCTTTTCCACCTTTTCCCAGGTGCATCCATTATAGCACCCCATTAAATCTGGCAGAGTGTGTGTGTTGTAGATTCTATTAGCTGGGGATCTACATTTGGTGGATCCCAGGAGATGTCCCTTCTCTGCTATGGCACCCTTTTGATATTCTTCCAGGACTGGGGCTCCCAGAATACCAAAGATTTGCTAAGATTTGTTATTGTTGAGATATGCATGTTTAATCCCCCTTAATGGTCTAGAAATAGCAAAACAGCCCTTCTATACATATCTGGAAATTATGGAAACTAATCAAGGAGAGAACCAACCTAGAACTAAATTACTTGACAGTGAGAACAATCATTTAATGAAATGGCTTGTCTTCAGAAATTGTGGGTGCTCTATCCCAGGAGTTTTTTAATAAGAGATTGGACAGCCATTTGTCTGAAATAGTATAGGAGGTTAGATTAGAAGACCTCCAAAGATCCCTTCCAAATCTGTTATGTTATCTTCGTATGTGCGTTTTTAATTTATTTTTTTAAGGTAAAGAGTAATTCTTCAGTACATTCAGAGTAGATAAAATTGATTTGCCATTGGGTGGAGTTTCACAAAGTGCGAAGCATATTTTCCTTCTTCTTCCTTAAGCTTTAAAAAAAGTTTCAGGTTGCCACCACCTGAAAATGGAGCTGAGAAGAAAAGAAAACCTAAGCACTGGTCCCTTGTTACTTGAATCCATTTATAAAAGAACAAAGATTGAGTTCAGCCAATCAGCTGCAGGAAGTGTGACTTTATTTATTTATTTTTTTAAGTTCAAAAAAATAACACTCAGGTATGCTATCTTATGAAACTGCAGTTGAAATAGTTTGCTACTTATCATTTGCCTCTAATTTCCACCACTATCCACACTTGACTCCCAAACAATAAAATGAGCAAAATATGTTGGTCTAGCCCTGCTTAATAATGGTTATATAGAGATGGCAAATGATAGACAATTTTTTCTTTGTTATCATAGCCATTCAGACATTCTAGTTGTTACTGTAATCTGATATTTCCAGACTGATGTTTATCTTGTGATATATCACTGTTATCACTTAACTTGAGCTTTTGTTTTTAAACTGCATTGTATCATCACCGTCATCATCTCCGCCATCATCTGTGATTCCCAAATACCATCCTTTCAATGCTTAATGCAGCCTATGCATAGAGAAGCTAAGTTTTAATGGACAAATCTATATACTCCTGAAAGTCTAAGACTCCAAGGCAAGGGTCTTCAAACTTGGCAAGTTTAAGACTTGTGAACTCCCAGAATTCCTGAGCTAACATGACTGGAGGAGGAATTCTGGGAGTTGAAGTCCACAAGTCTTAAAGCTGTCAAGTTTGAAGACCCCTGCTCCAAGGGAATGAAATTTGGGGAAGTTGTTGCCACTTTAGTACTGCTGCCATGGTCAACCCCTGTCATATGATCTTTCTTTCCAAAGTTCCCTGACAGTTACCCACAAGTCAATGGAGAAACTGGAAGAACTTGATATATTGCAGATGTATTGCATCTTCCCAATCCTGCCAGGGAAGTTGCAATTAGCTCAGATAAATATCCCCTTCTGCCAGTCCTCCTGCCAGTATTTCCAACCACTTAATGCACTCTTATTCTATCCCCTACCCAACAGCAGCCATTTACCTCCCGGCTGGGAAGGGAAGGGGAAAGGAAAGGGGAAGGGGAAGGGAGAGAGGGAGGGAGGGTGGGAAGGAGGAAAGAAGGAAGCAAGGAGGAGGAAGGGGAAAGGAAGTGAGGGAGAGAAGGAGGGAGAGAGGAAGGAACAGTAAGGATGAGGGAGGGAGGGTAGAAGAAAGAGAAAGGTAGAAAAGAAGGAAGAGAGAGGGAGGGAAGAAGGAAGGAACATTTCCAACATTTCCTGCAAGCTTTCTACAAGCAATAGCAAAGCTGGTGTGGAAAGGGAACTTCACGAAGACAGTAGTGTCACTCAAACAGGAAAAGCCCAAGGGGAACATTAGGCTAGCCATAAAACAAACTTACATAGGAAAAGGAATCAAATAATAGACAAAAGCCTAAGTAATTAAGAAAACTAGACAAATAAGAAAAGGAAACCCTTACAAACACAGGACATACCAAATAAGCAAAACAAACAGACAAAAGACACAAAAAAAATATAAATTACAAAAGAGACAGACAGGAGATTGCCATAAAACAAATATGAAAAAAACCGTTATAAAGCTAAAAGAGATTAGGAAAAAAAAACAATAATACAATCTAACCACCCCGTGGAGTTTGCCTTCCGCACCCTGTGGAGTTTGCTCTCCGGCGGGAATAAAGACAAACTCAAACAGGATTTGAAACATTAAGCACAAATACAAACATTCACACGAAATCAACTCACAAAGGGAGAAAAGGGTATAAAAACCAGGGACTTACCATAAGAATCCAGCTAGCCCAGGAACGCAGACTTCTCGCTGTCCCTCACTTTCCTGAAAAATAAAAAGATCCAGCTTTCAAGCAGTTGTCTGTATCCTTGCACCGGATCTCTCCCAGCAGGAAAATCGAATCCTCGAAGGAAACGCATTTTGACACCTTTCAACACTGGTAGGAAGTCAGAAGCTGCTTCTACTCCCAATGAAAAATGATGATGCAGTGATGGATGAATGGACTAGTTTTGCTTAAATTTGATCACTGTTATTATTGCTAGCAATATGTTGACATGATATGGCATTGTTTTTATTAGACTGCTGATCATACAGATGGAAGGTGAGTTTTATAGCCCTTGGTTATCAAGGACAAACATTTTTTAAAAAAATAAGGAACTTCATAATGCGGAGATTAAATGCAAAAGCCTACGGTTTCCAGAAAAATTTCTGTTTTTATCTCATCCCGGTCCCACCCCTTACATGCATGCATACATACACACATACATACACACAAATGCATACATAGAGCAGGCATGAGATGTGTACCCAGTATTTCAAGCAGTCCCAAATTCCTTGGAAAATTTCAAGATTCTAGCAAGCAGAAGTTCCAAGTAGCAGGAAGAAGTGTCCTCGGGGCATAGTCCAAAGGTTGTAGCAGCATCATAGGCCATCAAGTTCTGGTTCAGATTCAAAAGCACAGAAGCAGGATTTCAGGGCACAAGTGAGAGAGGTTCCAGTAAATGGAGAAATTGTTCCCAACAAAGGGTTGCTTGCTACTGGTGGCTCTAAAACAGAGCCCACCAAGTACAGGCAATCACTGGTGGGAAGGCCCTTGCTTCACATGGAGCCATGCAGACCTCTTTTGTTCTGCCCTTTGCTCAGCCCTACTGGGAGGAAGTCATATCCCTCATTGCTGTTTCCCGCTGCTCCAAGGCTCTACAACCAAGTCAGGCCCAGGCTCTCCCTGCTGATCTCTGAGGCAGGGTGCTGTTCCTTAGGGACTTCTGAAGATACCTCCTCTTTCTCAGATCCTTCAAAGATACAGAACAGCAGGCCATGAATTCTGTCTTATTTTTAAATCAATATACATATAACATTTCTTTGCTTTGTTGACATGTACAAGCTTGTTTTAATATCTTCTTTATTAAGGTCACAGGCCATTTTTGAAATAGGATTTCCAGAGAGTCAGATGGAAAAACATGGACATTTCTGATTAAATTGGGGGAAAATAAAACAGCAAAATAAAGTATAAACAACTAGATTAAAAGTTAAATATTTGAGGCTAAATTATTTAAATATAAGATTACAGCTAGTCCCTGCTTAATAGTCCTAATTGGGGCCAGAATTTCCATCACTAAATAAAGCAATTGTTAAATGAGATTTTGCATGACCATACAATCTACCAATGGAAATTCCAGTAGTGCTGGCTGCAATTTTTTATTTTTTTAAATGTATTTATTTTTATTCCACCTTTATTATTTCTATAAATAATTCAAGTAGTGAAACTACCTAATATTCCTTCCTCCTCCTTTTTTTCCCATACCAACAACCAGGGGTGGGATTCTACCAGTTCGCACCTATTCGCTAGAACTGGTTGTTAACATTCTAAGCAGTTCAGAGTTGTTAGAAGAAATTACTGGCCTAATCCTGTAAGGAAGGCAGGAAGGAAACATTCTGGTGTTGCTTACAGAAACTGCCTCTCTGTTAACCCTTATTACGTTCTTGGCAGGACTAGACTTCCCATCTCAGGAACGTCTCTGGAGTTTTTTTCCCCTCCTTTGTGGTACTTTGCTTGTGTGGAGTGACCATTCAAAGTTACGATGGCACTGAAAAAAGTGACTTATGACCATTTTTCACACTTACAACTGTTGCAGCATCCCCACAGTCATGAGAGGCCAGGCAAGGAGATGCATGCCTCGATGTGAGTTATATTGAGTTGGCCACGCCCAGCCAATAACATGACCACCAAGCCATGTCCACCCAGTCACATGACCACCAAGCCACACCTACAGAACCAGTTGTTAAAAATTTTGAATCCCACCCCTGACATCAACCCTATGAGTGAGTTGGGCTGATTGGCCCAAAGTCTCCCAGCTGGCTTTCATGTCTAAGGCAGGACTAGAACTCAGAGTGTCCTAGTTTCTAGCCTGGTGCCTTAACCACTAGACCAGGGGTCCCCAAACTTGGCGACTTAAAGACTTCAACTCCCAGAATTCTCCAGCCAGCATAGCATAGCTAAGTCCACCAGTCTTTTAAGTTGTGAAGTTTGGAGATCTCTGCACTAGACCAAACCAGCTCTAGATTTGTTAGATGTTGGGTGGGGATCTCCCACTTCTCCTAACTTGTTGCACTTGTCTCAACTCCCCCTATCCACCTATCTTCTCCCAACTCTGTCCTCCTGGCAACCCTGCACTCTCCCATCTTGTTGCCCCCTGATTGTCCACAAGGAAAATAGGAAGGAGATGGGTTGACTTTCCCCACCAATGTTCTCTGCCCCCTGGAAGAGTTGGAATATGTTATGAATACAAATCAACAGTGAAGGTACAAATACTGTGGTCTTCTGTGTATTTTGATAACATGCATTTTATGCCATGAGTTGGTCTTTTAGTATTGCAGCCTGCATGCAGTAAGTCAGCTGGAAATTGATAGGGTAAATTGTTCTCCCTTTGAAGCTGCTGCTGATAATATGAAAGGAAGAAAGTGAAATGATTATAAAAGTTTCATAATCAATAATGAATGACCAGGAATTATTTATTGGACAGTAAATCCATGGAAGCAAGCTTTTACTCATTTTTGTGTTGTCACAAACATAACAGATAACTAGGCATAATCAATAAGAAGCTAATTTCCACACTTTCTAAGAAATGATTGATTTTATGAACATTTATATGCTTTATACATTAAACTGGCAAAAACTCCTTTTGAGCAATTTCAGAACTTTGCTCTCCTGTGACTGTTTCAAGAGCATGGATAACCTATGCATTTTATGACTTTAAAGAAAATATTACTGTTCTCATTGAAGACCTTGGTATTCTGTTAACATTTTCAATTTATTGGAAGCTCTGTGCGCTTGAAAAAGATTCAAAGCAATAAACTTTAAAACTGTATTTTCCCATTTCATCAGTAATTATTTTATTCATCACATCTCTTTGGAGGTAGGGAGTTTCATATGTATGTATAACATATAACTGTATGTACACACATTGACTAATCAGGGAAAACTATTATTAGTACATTTCTCTACAATTATACAAAAGGCATCAGTAAAGATGCTTACTAAAAAGAATTTTCATTTAGGTAAAATTAAAGCTGATATATACTTCCTGCAAGTAAATGTAATTTATTTCTAAGGAGATATGTAGAAGATTGCATTATAAGCTTTGTTCTAATGTAAACAGTTCTGCAAATAGCTCAATGTCTTTCTTTAAAAATGAATTATATCAGGAGCATTTACTGTTACTTGTAAGTACAATGAATTGCAGTTGCAAAATTCCTTGCCACTTCCTTTTTGTTTTGTTTTGTTGCTTTTAATCCACAGATTTATGAATGCCATTACTCAGCAAGAAATATAATTTGCATAGCAATATATGGTAGAGAATCATGATTTCTTTAATCCTGCTGTTTTATGCCAATTTTACTGTACACATTTTATTAAGCCACCTACCAAGTAGTGATGATTTCATAGTAACTAGTCATATTTTCCAGGGTTTGGTTTTTTTCCTTTCCTTTCTTTTCCTTTTTCCTTTTCTTTCCCTTCATTTCTGTTTCTGCTTCTTTTCTGGAGTTTCATTGGAAGAATCTCATTAATGCTTATCTTCACTTTAAGAGTTGTGATGAAACAGTACAAAGCATTAGTGTCATACTTTGAATATATTTTAGTGGGCGGCTGAGCATTTTTATTTATGTGTTCTTTGATTATCCAAAGACTTCTGTCCTTTTAAAAAAATTTAATTTCAAATTGCTTGGAACAACTCAAAAGTGCTCTACAGCCAAAGTTATAACATGAACCATGCAATGGCAATTCATCATTACCTGTGTCCCTTCTTTCATAATTAAATGGAAAAAAATATGGATGTCCCCAGGTGTGAAGGGGATTATCTTTTTGTTGATGGTGTTATTTCTGCACCATATGACTAGTCAACTGTAGTATGGTTTTTATTTCTACAGATGTCTACAGAGAAATTAAATCTAATTGGAAACACAGAAAATGCTCTGCTGTGGAGAATCTACTCTGCAATTCCTGTGAGTTCAAATAGTTTATTGTTCTCCAGAGTGGGTTCTCCAGGTCATATATAAGCGCCATTTTTGTTATTCTCTATTGTCTTCAGAATGGCTGGATGGCTGCAATGTATATTTTTGCTTTTTAATAAACAAAAGCCATGAAATAGGTTCACCAAACCTATCATGATGTTATTGTGATGCCCTGAGGTCATTTTTGAAATATACAGTGTGGTCTCTAGCTATGAAAAGTTGCCAATTCCTGCTGCACAAGTGTGTCCTTTGGATCAAAGGACTTAAACATTTTATTATGTTTTCTTCATGTATGTTAAGTTTAATGTGTATGCATGTATATGATGGGTATGGGTTTCTGGAATGAAGCACGAGAATTATAAAGAAAGTATACTATAATAATTCAGAAAACTTTCTTAATAACGGCTTGATTGTCCAGAATATTTCCTTCCTTCCTTCCTTCCTTCCTTCCTTCCTTCCTTCCTTCCTCCCTCCCTCCCTCCCTCCCTCCATCTTAGCATCATTCCCCACTCTTACCATGTGAATTCTTTATTAAAAGGAAAGTGTGTATGTTAATTTAAACTAAATTTCAATAAATTCTTTTAAAATGTTTTATGAACACTACCAAAGTCAGTTAGTCTCATATGTTTTATGTTTTCTCCATCTCTGAAATAACCAATTTTTAAAAATGTCATATTTGAAATAATTTTGCTCTCATATTTTTTCTTCCTGCTGTTTTATCATATTAAGAGGTCATAACTCTTTGTTTATGATCTTGCAGTCTGTTAATTTGGAGCCTGTGATGTAGACTAGAGATTATGTATGATCATACTATCAAGTAAGACACATATTCTAAGATACAACAAATCTTGATAATGATTCCAAGTATTTCTCAAGAGAACTTAATGGAAATGGCAACAGATTCCACTTGACTTTATGTATCAAATTTCAACTGATCTCTGATGCCATTTATTTGAGATAGGTAGGTAGGTAAGTACATAGGTAGATAAATGCTTACTCTTTTTTAATCAGCATAATTTCTATTCTTTGAGTTTGAACTAGTTCTAAAATTGGTTTTCATCTCTGAAATGCTCAGTTTATCACCATTGTTAACTCTGAAATCTTGTTTGAACTTTAAGCTGCCATAAGAGAGGAAAAAAATAAAAATGGCAGTTGGAAGTGTCAGTTGTTAGTGGGAGATCAAGTCTGATAATGTGTCTTGTTATATGTGCTTTCTAGGAATTTTGCACTCTGCAACTGCTGTGGTGCTACTTACCTCTTTGATCATTGGTGAGGATGGAAGGAGACTGGTATCTTACTTACCAAGCACCCCAGAATACCACAAAGTCCTAGAAGCACCTGGAGTCTTGGCTAGATCTGGGCCTGGAGCTGGAGTTGAAGCTGGGGTCAATCCATTGTGAGTTGTGATTTCAGTTGGCTTTGCCAATGGTGCCCCCAACTCAGGCAAGTCCCAGCAGAGCTGAAGTCAACAATAAAACCAACAGTAGGGAAAAAGCATGATATTTGCTGGGCTATTAGGGGCTTCTTCAATGTGGCTGATGACCAGGTAAGATCCTTCCAATGATGATGGTGATGATTTGGACAGTTGCAATGCATTTTTCTCCACGGGGAAGTATATTAGAGGACTGTTCTGGATAGATGTAATAAGTTATTAAGTAGTAATTGGTAGCACTAGCCTGTAGGAAACTGCATTTATTTAAAAGTCTCATTCTGCAATCTGAAGATTTCTCCCAGCCTTAACTCATTGTCCTCCATTTTGTCCTGCTGGGACCCTTCTTCTCATTTCTAGCAGATGGTGCCTTTCTTGTTCATGTAGCTATTCTGGGTTGTGACCTATATTGCTATATGGAAAAGTGGCATGGTGGATTGTTGGCTGTATGTATCACAGGAGACCTAATTCCCTAGAGGCTACTAAGTCTTTGTTGTTGGAATGGCTGGGATGGTTGAGTGCCTGGGGACAAATCAATTGACCAGGGCAATTTCCTGTGGCTTACATGTGATATGTGTGGAGAGTTTGGGTGAATATGTATTCTGATTTGGAAGGAGGGATTGAAGGGTAGGAGTGGGTGAGGGAGTGAAATGGCAAACAAGAATCTCATGCAAGAATCTCATACTGGTGACAAGAGAGGTAGAAATGATGGGAACCTGGGATTGGCTGCACCACAAGACCAACACCCTAGACACCATTTATATAATATTGCTTTGTTTTAAAATGTGAACATTTGCATCAACTGATATTTAAATTCTCCAAAGTTTAAGATATAATAGAAATATTCTATTGAAAAACATCTGATTCATTATGTATGAGCCTTAATGACACAGTGGTTGGAATGCAGTACTGGAGGCTACTTCCACTAACTGTTGGCTGCCTGCAGTTCGGCAATTTGATTCTCACTGGCTCAAGGTTGACTCAGTCTTCCATCCCTCCAAGGTTGGTAAAATGAGGTCCCAGATTGTTAGGGGCAATATGCTGACTCTGTAAACCAATTACAGAGGGCTGTAAAGTACGGTGAAGTGGTACATAAGTCTAAGTGCTATTGCTATTATTTTACAGTTTTTGTATTTTAAGGGGATTAAAAAAGTAGACGCTATCAATAAATATACTCTTAAAAAAGATGAAGTTGTCAGTTAAAGCTATGGATTCAGTTTTTCCAAATATTGTCTTTAAAACAAACAAATAAATAAACAAATAAACAAACAAATAAATAAATAAACAAATAAAATAATCTGACTAGTACTAAATTTTGAATTCAGTATAAATTCTCCTTCTTATATATATATTTTTAGAATATCCACTCATAGAATCTTTACCTAATTGGGCTGATCTGGGCTCGAAATGTAATCAGTTAGACATAAATGCTATCACTATGATATTGATTCAAATATTGTACTATATTATAACTAGAAAATTGCATTTTGACTCTTTTTTCAAGCCAAATTGTCACAATGGGGTAATCCAGAGTTTAAAAAAATAATTTAACGAACTGTTACATGGAAAATTTGGATAGATGTTGAGATATTTTTATGGTAGGCCATTAAATGATAATGATGACCTATTATCATTTCTTATGCTAAAGGACAAATGTAAATTATCCTTTGTTGTCCGCTGGCAATATTTATAAAAACATCTATTGCCATCTCAGTTTGGCCAAGTTACTTTCATCTTCAGAAATCCTTAAATTATTATATTTGTGTTGTGTTATGACACTAAAATTCCACAATTAGTTTTTATAAATCCTTCTTAATAAATTAACTGTTAATTAAAATTTACAGTTGATCTGTAAATTTTAAAGGCCAGATAAAATAAGTAATTAGAGATGCCAATTTTATCAAAATAATAGGGGACTGCCTTATAGCTATTCAACAAAAATAGTACCTTCGAATTATGAGAACAACCCTCCCCCGCTTGACAAAAGACTTATTTCCCAAGAGTGGAAAATACATTTATGCCTTCAATTACTCAATGGATAGAAGAGCTGATGTTATGAACTAGCTGTTTAGTAAACTTTGTATGGATGATTATAATAACTGTTTATTAAAACGGATTCATAAATATTATTATTTGTTGTTATTACTGCTGCTGTTGTTAATAAACAATTTTGGAGATTTGATGCTTCTGGATTCTTTCTAAGGACCTAAGATAGCTAAATATACCACTGTAATATGTACTATGCCAAGCAATGCAACTTTTTGTAATTGATGTTTTGAGATTCTGTCCCTTTTATGTACGTGGTTGTTTTTTTTCAGATCATTTGGTATTGGCACCATTATCAACATGATAATCATCATTTTCCTGAATGGTTCAGGCAGACACCTGCTCGATTCACTGACATATAATGGAGAGCTGGGGAGGTACCATATAATCATCTATGGAAGATTTGGCCAATTGTAATAAAAAGTATTTCCAGTCTTCCTGTGCAGTTGATTTTCTGGTTTGGTGTACCTAGTGTGTCTGACAGATGAACAAGCACACAAATAGAAGTGTACAAAGACTGATTTTTTGGATTAGTATAGCTTAATTTCCCCCCTAGATTCCTGACCCAATTTGAAAATAAATCCCAGCAACTATTAGCTAGGAAGAGCCAACTGTTATGTGGTGGCGCAGTGGTTAGAATGCAGTATTGCAGGCTAATACTGCCAACTCAGCAGTTCAATTCTGACCAGCTCAGGGTTGACTCAGCCTTCTATCCTTTCAAAGTTGGTAAAATGAGGATCCAGATAGCTGGCAAAAAGCTGACTTTGTAAATCACTTAGAAGGGCTGTAAATCACTGTGAAATAGTACATAAGTCTAAGTGCTATTGCTATCACTACTAACAGTTTGGAATTCTTCTTTACCCATATGATAGATGGCTGAAGAAGACTGGAAAAGTTAGCATTAAATGAATCAGCACTATATAATGAAGATGTTATCAAGACTCTTCTTTAATACATACTTTTTGATAATTTATTTATTTATTTATTTATTTGATTTGCCAATTGTTTACAAGATAATAAGTATAAGTGTATACATAGTTGTGAATACATGAAATGGGTACATATAAGAAAAATAAAGAAGAATAAGAGAAACAATAGGACAGGGACGGTAGGCACGTTGGTGCGCTTATGCACGCCCCTACAGACCTCTTAGGAAAGGGGTGAGGTCAATAGTAGACAGTCTAAGGTTAAAGTTTTTGGGGTTTGGGGAAGAAACTACAGAGTCGGGTAGAGTATTCCAGACATTGACCACTCTATTGCTGAAGTCGTATTTCCTGCAATCAAGTTTGGTGCGGTTAACTTTGAGTTTGTATCTATTGTGTGCTCTTGTGTTGTTATGGTTGAAGCTGAAGTATTCATTGACAGGTAGGACATTGCAATGTATGATTTTATATACCATGCTTAAACCAGACCGAAGACGGCGTAATTCAAGGTTTTCTAGTTCTAGAATTTCAAGTCTGGTGGCATAAGGTATTCTACAACGAGTAGAGGAGTGGAGAACTCTTCTTGTGAAATATTTCTGGACTTTCTCAATTGTGCTAATATCAGATACGTAATGTGGGTTCCAGACTGATGAACTGTATTCGAGTATTGGTCTAGCAAATGTTTTGTATGCTCTGGTTAGTAGTGTGATATTACCAGAGAAAAAGCTACGTAGGATTAGGTTAACAACTCTTAATGCCTTTTTGGCTATGTAGTTGCAGTGGGCTCTAGCACTTAGATCATTAGAGGTGAGTATTCCAAGGTCTGCTTTTACAAAGTTGATCTGAATTCTTTGTGGGTGGAAGTTTCATTTTGCCTACTCATATATGTAGCTTGCTAGTTCTTTACTACTCTACTTGTTATCCATTTGGGCAAAAAAGATTGCTTGCTCCATTGGACAAAAAAGATTGCTTGCTCAAATGAAATCCCAGGAAGAATAGAAATAAACATTTAGCTTTTGTAGTCTGGAAGAAAAATAGGGATGAAGGGCTAAAATCCAACTTAATTACTCAAACTATACAACTGTGTTTCTCTCTTGTGTGCCTGAATGCACACTCACATAGAGATCAAGTGTGGGGTTCTTACAACTAACTGGGAAGCAATTTAGTCTCTCCAAATAATTTGGACTACTGCTCCTCTAATTCCTTTCCTATAGAGGCTTATTGGCAGGTAAAATTTAAAAATATCTGGAGAACTCCAATTTACTTAATCTCCCAGTTTTGTGTTTGTCTCCAATTTCCTCCACAAAATGCAGCTCTATAGATTACTGTCTGATTGCTAATGCAAAAACTACTCGAAGGTTTGACCCTCAAAGCAGGAAACGCAGAAACTGATTCTAAAAAGGAAATGGAATTATTCCCAGAAGAATATTCTCCAATTGAATCGGTGTCTTACTCATAATGCTCTTCTTCCAAAAGACCAAGACTTATTTTAGTAGCCGGCAATCCAGGAGGATTTTTAGCTTGATGATTTCTGAAATCTCCAACTGATGTCATCTGTATTTGTCACCATTTGTAAGAAAGTAGAAATGGAGCAGGGATTTGGATCCATTTAAGACTACTGCTTTTTTTAGTTGGAAACACAAGTGACTGGCAAAATAGAGTACAAATCAAAATTTCATGGCTAAACCAAGCTGTTTAAACCTATTTAAATCCATACCCTTGGATTCCTTTTATTCATTCCTAATGTTTTTAAAAGACACCCTGCATCATCTATAGAAAATGTTGTACAAACAATTAAGGAGTCTTTTTTTCCTGCTTGCAATAGTATAAAAAAGAGGGACCTGAAACAAAGGAAAACATAGAAGGATATTCATAGAAGTTGCGAGTTACAAAGCTGGGAATGGTAGATATCTGATCTGCTGTGTAGTTCTGGTGGGGCTAGATGGATGCACATGTCCATTTACTTGTTGAGTCACCATGAACAGGTAAAAGCCACACTTTGAAATGCAACAAAGGAGGCCTGTTCTTAGGGAATAGAACATTGAGGTGATCAGATACTGGAATCTTTGCAGTTTTCTCACCTTGTTGCAAAATACATGTCCTAATTGTTAAGCTGCCCTCCAACTGAATTCAAAATAGAGCTTCCACTCTTTTGGGGTGATGTGATTTCAGATGACTATGCCTGTGAGTGGGGATAGTTTGCTTGAGATTGATCAGATTATTCAAAGGAGGAAAAATGAAATTCTAGGTCAAAGCAAGGAGGAAAATCTAAGTCAAGGTGTGTATATATATTATATACATATATACTGTATTATAGCCAGATGTTTTCAAATTTAGCAATGTTTAGTATGACTATGCAAATATCACCTAAACAGATATGCCTGTACTGTGGAAAGTGGCAAGCTAACCAGTTGGATGTATCTTATTTTATCTCATTTCACTGTATACGACTTTATCTCATTTTATTGTATCTTACTGTGACTGTTCATGCTTTGATATGGTCAACCGATTAATCAATAAAGTATTCTACTACTACTGTGACAAGTTGGATGTGCTATTCATCTCAGTTCACTCCCATGTGATAAGTCCAGGGTACCATATAATTAAATGTTTAGAATTGTTCACTTTTCTTTCAATTGGGATGAACCTTACAAACAATAAAGGCCATTATAAAAGATTGAAGCATGTTATCTTTTCCCCCCGTTCCCTGTAATCCCTTTTATCGGCATGGAGTTGGGGCAACTGGAGTGAGCTGGATGCCCTTCCTGATGCCTTCATAGAGTTCAAAGCAGATATTTTCTCTTTGTGCCCTGATAGAGAAACATCTGTCGCTGCCTAGGATTGAACTCTCAACCTCCCAAGTATGGGATGAGCATCTTCATTTCTAGGCAACCATGCCACTCAGATCGAAGTATGTTATATATTCTACTTCTGGCTTGGTCTTTAAAAATTAAAGGGTTGAATTTCAAAAGATGGCTGTCAGCATGTTTTAGAATAGAAGTAAATAACTGGAATCCCAAACTTGGATGCATACATGACAGCTTTGGTCAAAGCCAGCCTCCCAAATACTCAACTGCTGTCAAATAATTTTTAGTCCTATAGAAAGAAATTATTGAATGCCGGACTTGTGAATCTTTATAATAAGTATAATTGTGAAGGAATATAAATACATAAGAATATGGAGTGTTATTTAAGACTTCATAATCATATGTATTTATACTTCTTCACAGTTAGAGTGAACATGTAAGATATTATAATAATTTCTGTATAAATATATAAACATAAATATAAAAGACTAACATGACTTTTTTCTTACAATGTCTATAAATATTTATGAAATCAAAATTAATTTTTGACCTTGCTGTTCTTATTCATTTTAGAACTAATTTCCTGGGATACCACTTAAAAATACCTAGCATGGCTCTTGACCCAGGAAAAATTGTGCATCCTTTTTTTTAGGACAGGAAAAGATAAAAATGCAAGCTGATAAGGGGCTGCCAGTCAAAAGGGTACACTCTGCCTTAATAATTATTGTTGTTGAAGATAGACAGCAGATATAGCCATTCAACCATAAAGTTATTTTTCTTAAATTACATTCCAAAGAGTACATCACACTTTGGCAGGAGGGAGGATAACCTTAGATCAATATAACTATGGGAATGCAGGTGGCTATGTGATACATGCCTTGAAGACAGACTGAATTGATCCAGGTTCTTAGTTCATCCTCAATCATGGAAATTTCTTAGTATTTTGGACCTTTCTTTCAGCCCATTCTATAATACAAGATTGTGATTAGAGTGTGATTATTTAAAGATGGACATCATGAAGTAAGTTATGGTGCCATCCTGAAAGAAAGATAACATAGATATGCCTTGATTTCTCACCACAATTGGGAACAGAAGTTCTGTTGTAAGTAATTGTGATTGTAAATCGAGTTGGGTTTGAGTTTACAAAATTGTATAGCAGTCATTAAGTGAATATCTGTGGTTGAGTCAGTTGCCAAGCCTCTGAATTTTGATCACATGACCGTGGGGATGCTACAACAGTAGTAAGTGTGAAAAGTGGCCATAAGTCACCTTTTTCAGTGCTGTTGTAACTTCAAACAAATTGTTGTAAGTGGACAATTACCTGTACAACTTAAGAAACTCTTTAAGGGATTCTGATACTTTTTTTAAAATCAACATTAATGAATTCAAATTATTCTCATAACTATTAAAAATCAACAAAACTATATTTTGTAGAATGAAAGCTGTTACACTTATAAATCTTGCTAAGTCAGATTTTATGCATTCATAATGTTCATGTTGTCTAATAATGAGCATGGTAGCTTTCAAAA
The DNA here is from genome assembly GCF_049901735.1 of Notechis scutatus. Lineage (NCBI taxonomy): Eukaryota > Metazoa > Chordata > Lepidosauria > Squamata > Elapidae > Notechis > Notechis scutatus. Next base: position 123,964,391 of record NC_142009.1, on the reverse strand, counting down.
AGTAAAACAATTACATGCGGCATTAAAATAAGAACATCTACACACATTATAAAACCAGTTGCTTGTATATGTATGTGACTTTGAGTCTGTGCTGATTCCTGGTGACCACCAACAATCTTTGTAGTTTTCTTGGTAAGGTTTTTCAGAAGTGGACATCCAGCTGGCTTTCATGCCTAGTGCAGTGCTACAACTCACAGTCTCCCAGTTTCCAGCCTGATGCCTTCAACACCACACAAAACTGGCTCTGTAGATTAAATAACACAATTTAAAACTTGCAGCAACAGTAACAAAATTGTTAAACACCAAGCAAAAGACTGTTAGTTGCTTCAAGCTAAGACTATTAGTTGCATCAAACTTCCATGACACAATGCTTTAGGTTTAATTACAAGAAGAGATCAAAAAGGATTTGGGAAGGCTTCTGATTTTAGCTTCTTCGGCAACAGATCGAAATCTGTGATTGTGCGCAGTTTCGATCTGTGCTCGCCGCTAGAGCACCCCAAGCCAGCTGGTTTCAGGGCTTAGCCCCCCTGTAAAGGTGGTGAAGAGAGGGGAGACTGCCAGCAGGGTCAAGGAGAGTCGCATCTCTCCTCCCCAGCTGGCCATTACTCCCTTTCCTGAAGGCAGTTGCAGCAGTGGTCAGAAGTGGCCACCTCAAAGAAGAACTCGACTGTAAAAGAATGTGCAGGAGGAAGATAAGAAGAGAAAGTTTTGGCTGACTGGGTCGAACTGAAAAAGCAACAATATAAAGTACCTTGGAATTTGAATTATAAAGAACAACATTGTTCCCAAAGAAGACTTTGAAGCGGCGAATGAGAGAGGGAAGGGAAAGGATTTGGTTTTTTTTTTCTTTTCTTCCCTATATTGACAACTAAGAGATTTAAGCAAGAAACCGGCAAAAATTCTCTTTGACACTAACAGGTATTTAAGCTGAAAATAAAATGTCAAAGGGATAATAAAGATTTCTGGATTCTCGAAAACTTTTAAAAGAAGGAAAAAAACAAAAGGATGGGATCTGGAAAAAATGGAGGAGACCACCTGGAAGTGAAAGGAATTAACAGTGAAACTTTAACAAGATTCCTAAAAGATACATTTTAACTGAAATTTTGTAACAAGATAAGAGAACCCCAGGAAGAGAAAGTGGAAAAAAGAAGCAAGAAGAAACAGCTTTGGATTATTTGGATTACTTGGTGATTTTTGGATTTTTGGCTATTGGATCTAAAGCAGTGGTCCCCAACCTTTTTTGTACCAGGGACCAGTTTCAAGCAGAAAATTTTTGCAAGGACCTGTTTTGGGGAGAGAAGGAGGGGGCTTTTCTTTGCCCGGGCAGGCGCAGCGGACGAGGGTGGGGTGGGGGTTGGGGAGAACGGGCGCTTCGGCGACAGGAAAAGCCCCCGCTTCTTTGAAGCAGTTTCTTCCTGGGCTGGTGGAGGAGCGAGAGAGCGACTGAGAGAGCTGACCCAGAGAGAAGGACAGGCTTCGGTTGCTTCCTCCCTCCCCTTCTTTCATTTGTGTCCTTGATCCCCGATCCCAGCAGCATTCACCGAAGGTGAAGAAAGCCGCCATTTTTTTAAAAAAAAAATTCTTTGCGGCCCGGTAGAGAGTGCTCCACGGCCCGGTACCAGTCCGCGGCCCGGTGGTTGGGGACCCCTGATCTAAAGGACTAAAATTAATCGGGTGGTTGTTTAAAAGTTTTTAAAATGGTATCACTCTTGGAAGAATTGAGAATGGAACTTAAAAAACAGAAAGAAGATGCACAAGAAGGAAGAGGTTCTTTTGGCTTTGTATTTCAATTTTTAGAAATGGAGATCCTGAACTATGAGAAACAACAAGAAATGCCTGTAGAACAAGAAGGGTGGGACAAAGAAGCCATCTTCAATGACCAAGTATTTCTATGTGGGGAAAAGAAAGGAAAGGGGAGAAAGAGAGTGAAAAATTTAAGATTTGAAAAAACAACTCCCAAAAAGAATAGTTTGAAAAATAATTACAACATTAGGAAGAAACAGAAGAGAGGATTACAGAAGAGAGAATCAGAATTAGAGAGAGAAGGGGTCAACAAGGGAAGGGAGAAAAAGAGGGGGAAGAGGGAAAGGAAAAGAAATTATAAAGGACAGAAACAGAACATAGAGAAACAGGTAAAACATACAAGGATTAAGGGTATAAGCCTATTTAGAAGACACAGAGATAATGGGTGAAAACTTAATTGAAAGGGGGATTCTGCAAGGGTACATAAGATAGCATTGTTATATTAGAAATAGAAATGAACTTTGACAATATGAAACAAGTGTGATTAAAATGATAGATAAAATACTCATTGTAATGTAATGTAATGTTTAATAAATAAATGAAATAAAGAGAATGAGAGAATGAAATTAGGAAAGGAGGGGAACATTTTCATTATTATCAATATGTTATAAAAAATTAAGTGAAGAGGCTTATGAAAGAAACATGAAAAAATTATGGAAATATTATAAGTGTTCCTAGAAGTATGATACCCTATTGAAAAGAAATGTTAAAGATGTCAAAGATTATAACTAACATTAATGATAGAGCTGAATTGGAATAGAATAAGTATTTTATTTATTATTGTTATATATATTATATATATATATATATATATATTTAAGAACTTAGTGCGTATTTTAAGAATGTACCAAGCAGAATTCGACTGGAAGTTATGTGTTATATTGAATGTTATAACTGTAAAGGTATAAACTGAAGTTTAAATAAGAGTTGAATGGATAAAAATTAAAAGATACAAAGATGTCATACTCCAATTAGTAACTACAGGGAAAAATTTTGTTTAATGAGAAAAGAAAATATGAAATTGAAACAGGTCAGACAAAAGTATAAATATAATGACTAGAAAGATATTGAAATTTAGAAAAATATATATATAATTGAATTTAGGAAAGAATGAGATAATTAAAAGTAAGACTGAGAAAACTAAGGGAAGGGAAAAATTATTGAGAAAATGTTAAAATAGTAATAAGATATGGAATAGAACACAAAGATGAATATGAAATTGAATTTGTGTCTGTATGGAGAAGTGATAACCCGGGACCATGCTATTCTCAAAAAAAGAAATTTTACTTGTGTTATGTTTGTGAAAACCCCCCAAAAAAATTTATAATAATAAAAAAAGGATTTGGGAACATAGCTATAAAACGTGTCTGCAGAACCTTGGAGCAACTGTGTCTTTTCCTGAATTTATGTTGCATCTGAATCCAGCATGTAGAAGACTCAATCATCCAGGACAAAACTATCTCAAAAGGTTAAATCACGGCAACTGGCCCAAAGTTTATTAAAACAGATGTTTTGTTACTCATTCAGGTAAATTCTTGAGTCAAAATGAAATTTTGGGTAGGCAGAGAATGAACCAGGCACTGGAATGAATCAACCCTTGCCATACAGACTGCAGGGTTTTTTTCCCCCAAGATGAAAAGCAACATGATGACTGAATATTCATTTACATGTTGCTTTTTTATTTTGGGGAGAAACCCCTTGCAGTCTGTATGGCAAGGGTTGGTTCGTTCCAATGCCTGGTTCATTATCTGCTTACCCAAAATTTCATTTTGACTGAAGAAGTCATTTGGATGAGTAATGAAATGTCTCAGTTTTAATAAACTTTGGGCCAGGTGCCATTATTTAACCTTTTAAGAGACATTTGAATCCAAATTTATTTATTTAGGGAGATCCATTCTCTTTCTTTCATCTTTGTTTCTGTCTCTTCTGGCTTACATTGTGTATTTGCATTTTTAACGTTTTTTTTTCTTTTACACTTTAGAGCATAAGTTGGCCAATTCTTCCATTATATTTTAAAAGCAAAATGTACTCACAAGATTTTGCTTGGGGCACAGGTTTAAAAATAATTTCCCCCCATTGTGACACCCTTGACGAAAGAACCAGTACTGACACCGCTGCAAGTAAAATGAAGCACTAAGTGTCTTTTGTAGAAATTAAGCTTCTACAGCCCATGGACAGTCACACTATCTTGTGCGTTCTCTGTGCAGTGCCTGCCCTGTGGAAGAGTCCCAACCCTGAAAGTTTTTTTTTTTTTTTCAAAGCAATGAAGATCTGACTTAGTCAAGAAGGTTAAGTAAACTCTGCAGCTGCCAAGATATTTTTTTGCAATTGGGGTTATTGTTTAATCTTGGGCATTGTGAGACAGATGTTGTGGTTTGAGATCTAATCCTTTTACCCTGTTTAGAACCACTGTTGTGAGATATACAGCTGTATAAATATTTTAAAGAAATAAAAATAAATCAACAAAAGATAACATTCAGAGCGAAAGGGAGTAAGACAATTGGGAAGATGCTGGACTGTGCATTAGAAAATGTTTCCTTGCATTTCAAACGTTCTGTTTTAGATGAAGGATGTATTTTCCTTCAGGCTCCGACAGCAAATTACTTTCGTCTTCCTCTTATCTATTTCAGGCAGGATAACACTAGAATTTCAGTGGCACCAGATAAAAGGGCCTTCTCTATCTTTCCTCCCCTGTACCATCTTGCCCATTTGTCAGCCAGTTTACCACATGGTCAAAAAAGTCAGAGCGGAGCATCATAATCTCCTCCCTGGATGCTTCAATTTCCTGGATGTGTTGAAGCGGAGGTTGGCAAACACATTTTGAGAAGGATTTAAGATGGTACAGTCCACTCCCTGGAAGTTTGGTACAGTCCACTCCCTGGAAGTTTGGCTGGATTTATTTAAAGCAGAACAGGCTCAGTTGGGGCGAGAATCTTTTGTGCATTAATGCTCTTGCCTGTGCCTCATCTCAACTTCCCGAGAAAAGAAAGGAAAAATGTGTATGCTTTCTTTTGAATTCACTGCTTGCTGCAGGCAATGTCGTTTTTAGAGCCTTGTTTTTTCCTCAAACTTCTTTTGTTACTGATGACTTGTTTTTTATTATTATTATTATTATTACAACTGGGGGTTTAGTTTTCATGAGCTGTACTTTCCAGAACAGAACACTCCTTTTCTAGGTTGGAAGGTTAATAATTTACATGCACTTCATTCAGCTTCTCTTAACAATCACTATTTCTAAATGGGAAAGGCAAAGTAAACATAAGTTTAACAAACTGGTTTGTATTAATAAGCTTACATAGACCTGGGCTAGAAAACAATAACCCTAATCCTCAGCTGCCTTGATGCAAGCCAAGGTCAGGCTAAATTGTTCTAATGTAATTCCTAGGGCTGGCTGATTATTTTGAGCTTTTCTCTTCCAAGAGAAAAAAATGGTGCACACAGAAGAACCGGCAGCACAATACGAGACATCTGGAGCCTGAAACAAGACCCACTGAATTAAATAGACTCTTTTACAAGTAAGGCTGATTAGGAAAGCTTATATAGCCTTTTGCCTTCAAGAGTACATCAGTATATTTTTTAACTGCACCTCCAACCCTACCAAATTTCCTCCTTCTGTGCTATTTGCAATTTCTGTCCTTTCTGTCTGTTTTAAAACTGAACAGCAATTGCAATATAGCACAACATTACATTTATATAGCACTAGCACTTAGATTTATACACCACTTCATAGTGCTTAACAGTCCTCTCTAAGCAGTTTATAGAGAAAACATATTGCTCCCAACAATCTGGGTTTTACTGATCTCGGAAAGATGAAAGGCTGAGTCTACCTTGAGCCTGGTGAGAACGCCTGGAATGAGCAGTGAATTAGCCTACAATACTGCATTCTAACCACTGTGCCACCACAGCTCTTCATTGTGCATTACAGCACTCTCTGAGTGGTTTACAGTGTCAGCATATTGCCCCCAATTATCTGGGTCATCATTTTGCCAACCTCGGAAGGATAGATGATCTTAGTCAACCTAAGTCAACCTACCAAGATTGAACTCCTGGCTATGGGCAGAATTGCCTGCAATTCTGCATTCTAACCACTGTGCCACCATGGTTCCTGAAGAAGCTTCTTTGATGAGAAGCAAAACATTTTCAAGGGAAAAAGTCAAGAAAGTCCAGTTGTTTTTTGGGAAAAGTACCTTTGGGACAACTGTGACCTGAATGATTGAGAATCTCCATAGACATTTTTCCACTTTAAAAGTGGTTTTGCACTGGTCCTGACTGTAATTTCTAGTAACTATCTCCAGTTGTGGATGATAGTTGTAAAGGAGCTGAAGGAAACAGGTATGTGAAAAACTATGTAGAAAAAGTCATAGTACAAAGCCTCATTGACCTATTTATTTTTACCTAGAATTTTTAGATGCTGGATGGGAAGTTTGGAAATATAGAGCAGAAGAAGGAATCACAAAGAAAGTAAGCATGAACTGTAGCAGTCAGCAAAATTAAAATAAATCATTTAAAATGAAATGTTTTAAATAAAACTATGTTTATAAGTAATGGGTTTTTCCCCCTATGGTCTATTGACCTTTACAAAACAGTAAAAGCCTAAAAAAATCCATAAATATAAATATTGCATTAAAAAGCAAGATGTTTTAAATCTGGAATTCTATGTCTACTTATAGGGAAAAGGGCACAACTGAAAATTGAATTGACACAAACATATTGTGCTGCAACAGGAGCCTACAAGAAGATTGGTTCTTCTTTGTAAAGAATTTACTGTTACCATATTCCCACAACAGACAGACCTTCATTCTTCTTGATTTTAAAAATGGAGGATTATTTGAGTAATAAACCAGCCTTGCTAAGCTTCCCAAAGCTATAAATGATACATCCTCTCCCATCTCACACTTGCCTTATTTTATGACTTATTTTACACACACACACACACCATATTCACTGTGCTGAACAGAAATGTTTCTAAGCATTGAGGAATGTGAACTCTAAACAACTGGTAAGGAGAAAGTCCATATTCACGAGGCTTCTAATGAGCACCAAGGACATATTTATGTCTGCAGAAGAAGGTAAGAAATGAGAATTCCTTATATCTTCCTAAACCAGAAGTATCTAACCTTGGCAATGTTAAGACCTGTGGATTTCAACTCCCAGAATTCCTCAGTCAGCCATGCTGGCTGAGGAATTCTGGGAGCTGAAATCCATAAGTCTTAAAGTTACCAAGGTTGAACATCCCTGTCCTAAATAAAGAAAACCTGCATTCTCAAAGCAGGTGGCTAGCATGTCCCTTTATAGGAAGAGGTCAGTTTCAGAGTTTCAAGATAAGAGCTTCTTCTCTCCACTAGCTTATTTGGGAGAAGGGAGGATTGTCTGTGAGAATGACAACTTGATCCTGGAACTGGTTTTCTACTCCAGATGTATTTTCAGAAAAAATCATTCAGAGGCAATAGCATTCTAATTTGTTTGCCTGATGACCAGCTGTTCCATCATCTGATATCACAATTCAGGTGAAGCAGGACTTGACGTTTTCATTTTAGGATACTCAGGTAGAGGAATGTTCACTTCTTTGTGAGTAATAGCATTGGCAAGAAGCAGCAACTAAGCAGAACATACCTTTTGTGCCATTGCACAAGCAACAGGGGTTTCTTAGTCAAACAATGTTATCCCACAGGGATGCTTAATCCCTCCCACTCCCATCTTTAAAAAGAGTTTGTAAAACAAAACCACAGCAGGCATTTTGTGTGTTCCAAGACTGGATACGAATACCCATTCTAAAAGGGTGTTTGGTTGTTGCTAGTCACCTGAGCTGTGTTTGAATGGATAATTCACTTTGATGCATATTTTTCATTAAATAATCTCTGTGTCGTAGAAGCCTACAGCAATGTTGTATCAAAATTACATGTGCTCTTAAATACTTGCATATCTTATGCCTGATTCAAATACATAAGACATGTGTTGTATTGAAAGAAGCTTCTTCTTGTTTCCCTTTGTTTTACTCATGCATGGCCATCTTGGGGCTTAGACAAAGAAAACTCTGTATCCATACTTTGTTGCTTCATTATTTTTTTCTCTACCCTTCTATTTCCCTCCCTGCTCTTCTATTGTTATTCTAGTGCATCCTCAGCATTATTGGATCTTTCCCCCAACCCCTGAATACATTAAGTCTCTCAGATGCAGCTCAATGAAAATTGACCTTTACCTGACCACAAGCCTATATGCCTTGACATTTTCCCTGTTTACACTTCTCAAGTTAAGTACCTATAACTCAATAAATTCTGTAAATCCTTGGGTCCAGCACTAGTCTTAATTGCTGTTAGTAGCTAACCCTCCTGACCACTAGAGTTCATCAGAGGTACTTTCTATCACTGTTATGATTTTCTCTCCTTTGTTTTTATTACCTTATTGATGGGGGAAAAACTTAATTATGTACAATAAATGCCTAAAAAACCATGCATGAAAATGCCGTAAAGAGAATGAGGGGGAGTAGCAAGGTAAGAAAAAGAGAATCCTGGACTGTCCACCTCCCAGTTCCAGACTTTAATATTGCTTTGACCCTGTCTACAGTGCAGGAGCATCTCTGCTCCTGATCTCATCTCCTAGGGTGGGGTGACCTTTGTATCAAAGGTTTAAATCAAGGGTCTTCAAATTTGGCAAGTTTAAGACTTGTGGACTTCAACTCCCAGAAATCCTGAGCTAACATGACTGGAGGAGGAATTCTTGGAGTTGAAGTCCACAAGTCTTGAAGACCCTTGGTTTGAACTAACTCTTGTAATCAATTCAGAGTATCAAATGGGAAGATTGGAACACTTTGGAGAGATTTGACAGTGACTCCTAGAAAGTGGACTTGCTAGCTTTGCATGATAATGTTTTATCTTTCCTGACGCTGATGGAGAAGGAAGAAGAAGAAAGTAGAAATTTCCCAACAATTCACCTCACACAAGCCAATTTTTCTCTATTATCTAGGAGTCGACAGTTTGGTCAGAGGACTTCATCATATTAGCCTTCAAACAGGAGAAGAGAAAGAATGTCCAAACAAGACACCTCTCTTCCTCTTCCCCTCCCTTCTCCTCCTCCTCCTCCACCTCTTCCTCCTTCTCCCACACTGTGTTGTAGATTTTGTTTTAGGGTACCAATGGAATAGTGATAGTAGTCTATTGGTTCGGCTCGGTTCTACCGAGCTGGTAGCGCCAATGAGCAGCAGAGACCAAATCGGTTCTCTCTGCTGTTTGGCCCACCCAGGCTCCCATACTGACCTTTATTCTCTGCTTTTGAAGCACAGCTGCTTTGTGCAGCACAGCAGATTGCCGTGCGTTAGCTGCTGAAGCGACAGGGAGAGTGCAGGAGTCGGAAAGCCTCTGTGCCTGCGCAAAGTGTGTGTTTGGCACATGCGTTAATGCAATGCATGTGTGCGCGGGCAAAGCGCGCCCAACAAGCCATGCCCACCGAACTGGTGGTAAAAAAAATTGAAACGTACCACTGCAATGGAACAAGACATCCATGAATAGACTATATACTGCATTTTGTCATCTATAAACATGCTGTGTACCTTCTTCTCATTCCATGCAGCTTTTCCTATTTCATAAAGACTTTATGGTTATATGTAATAGATACAGAGAGAACTTTGGTTAGCTAGGTGTGTGCAGTATATTATAAGATAACAGAACTGCTTTCCTAACATAGACAGTCTCCTTGGATAGCAAGGAAGGAAGAGAAGAAAAGAAATGTTCTTTTTTTGGGTAAAATTGGCTTTGTCAATGTTGACTGAAAAAGGTGTGAAGAACTCCCTCAGGTCATCACTAGGTAACTTCCAGTTTGCACAACAATTTTCCCCCTTGGAATTCACAGGGTGAGAGTGTATTGATATAAAACAGGTGGCTTAGATACAGCCAGGCTAGGAGACCTTGTTGCATTAAACATGTTTAATGAAGCAATTCCACCATTCAGTCTTGTAACTTTTCCGTGCAGAGAATTTGGCTGACCTTTTCTAGATGCAGACACAGTGTTCACAGGGCCATAAAACAGAAAGCAATTTTCACGAGCTGGGAAGCTGCTCCTTTTAGGCCTATTCAAATCCTATCAGTTCCCCTGCATGATTGATAGCTGCTAATTATCTTCAGCTGTAAGCCTGATGTAAATTCTAGCCATTGTAGAGAGGAATAAGCTAGCCATTGTAGAGAGGAATAAGAAAGTAAAACATTAAAGATGCACTGCCTGTTTTTTTTAACTTCCGATATCATCCTTTTTGTATTTTCTATTTCAATATTTTTTAACTGACTTCCTACAAAAATCTATCCCATGCACAATTATAAAATTCAGAATTGTCCGGAAGGGAGTTTCTTATGTATCAGTGAAATAAATATGTGCATTTCCATTTTGAGCCTGTTCAAAATGGTTTCACAGATTCTGCCTAACTGAGAATTGGCTTCAGATGTTTCACAGGATATAACTGACATTGACAGACAATACTGGAATATTAGGGGGATAGAATGATAGGTTTGATAAAGCAAACCTACTAAGTGGTAGGATGTCTTAGGTCAAACTTGCCTTTGTGAAAATAGGTGTTTGAGGATGTTTCTGCTTGCAAAGGGCCACTTGTATATCATGTGGCATTTGGCCTTTTCCCGTGTCATTTCCAAATTATTCCATGTTCCCTACTTCCCTGTATATAAGTAAAAATACAATTATATAATCAATAATCCATCGGCATGTAATTGCAGCAAAGGTCATGCACCAGCCATGCGATTCAGCCTAGTCTGCATGGGGGAAAAAACAACAGTTTGACTAGACACGGTAGCTTTGATTCTGGACTGAATCTGAAACAAAACTTGAATATCTGTTCTGCTTCTTTCTGACACATTTTTTAATGCTGTAATTAGTACAAAACTGGAGAGCCAGTTTGGTCTAGTGGTTAAGACACAAGATTAAAAACCAGGAGATGGTGAGTTCTAGACCAGCCTTAGGCATGAAAGCCAGCTTGGGTGACTTTGGGCCATTCACTCTCTCTCAGCCCAACTCACCTCACAGGGTTGTTGTGAGGAGAATAAGAGAAGGAAGGAATATTAGCTATGTTTGCTGCCTTGAGTGATTTATAAAAATAATAAATGTGGGATAAAAATAAAAATAATAAAAATAAAAAAATAAATAAATCAGATCTTTTTCCAGGGACTTCCCAATTTCAGCAGAACAAAAGAGTGCAAATACTTTACAACTACTTTAAATTTATTTTATGGCTACAGAAAAAGCATTTTAAACTTAATTATATATTTGTAGATGCTACAGTTTCTTTAGTAGACAATGATACCTTTCAAATATCAGAGAGATGCAGAGAGCATTATACAGTATATCCCTTCACAGAGCTTTACAGCCTTCTCTAAACGGTTTACAGAATCATCATATTGCCCCCAACAGTCTGGGTCCTCATTTTACCCACCTCAGAAGGATAAAAGGCTGAGTCAACCTTGAACTAGTCACGATGGAACTCCTGATAGTGAGCAGAGTCAGCCTGCAATAATGCATTCTGATAATCCTGTCAGATACAAATTTCCTTCTCTGCCTTGTTACTTTTTCTCTAGAACCAAAAAAAGAAAGAAAGAAAGAAAGAAAGAGAAGGCACAACTTTGGTGCATCTTCATCTGTACTGGAATCACTGTCCAACGATGGAGCTTGATCTTGTCTGCGCCTTGCCCCACATTCAGCCTTTGTCATCTTCAAAGAGTTTTATCAGCCAGGCCCCTTCTGATGGAAGAATGCCACTGACCTAACTTTAGAATAGTTTTCCACATTCCTGTAAAGTATGAGCAACTTGTCCTAGTTTTAATTTGAATTTTTGTACATAGCAGTATAAATGTCAGTTCCTCTCCCCCATGCTTCTAATGTGCCTTGTTTTTTCTTATGGTGGCATCTGTACAGCAGCTCTGAGACAGTTTTTAAACTACAAATTCATGTCAGATATTATGTTCTGAGTGGCTTGTATGTATTTTTAAATGCTGTTAAAACATTCATCACAGGAAGCATGTTTTGCAAAACTCTTACCAGTGCTGTACACTGGGATAGGGAGAAACTACAAGATTTCAAAAAGAATTTTAATATTTTAATGTCCTCTTGTTCTTCTGTTGCATTTTTATTTTCTGAGTTTTGTTCAGCACTGCGTATTTAAATATTTCTTTAAATATTCTTTTAAAAAGTAAAATGATAAAACAAATGTGAAGCATTTAAACACAAAGTGCAAGAAATTCCCAACATCTCTTCTTTTGGATTAGCAAGCTTGCCACTGTTCTTCATTGCTCAACAATCAGGTAATTGTTTCTCCTTCTATAGAGTGAGGAAAATGCAGGCATCTGTCTATTCTATTTTATTATATTTCTAATTCAAACCTTTTGAAAGTTGAAGGTAATACTGTATATAGGAGAATCCCCATTACAGGTAGACTACGCTTAACAAATGGTTGTTTTACAATCATTCTGTAAGTGGGGTTAGTTCCAGAGGTGGTATTCAGCAGGTTCTGACCAGTTCTGGAGAACCGGTAGCAGAAATTTTGAGTAGTTTAGGGAACCAGCAAATCCCACCTCTGACTGGAGATTTTACAGTATCCTTCCCCTGCCACGCCCACCAAGCCTTGCCCACAGAACCGGTAGTAAAAAAAATTGAATCCCACCACTGTAGTTTGCCACCTGTGGTGCACCCCATAGCAAATGAACATGAACCAAATTAACTAGCAGTCTTAGCCAGCCCAATTACTTTGTAATAACATTGTAGATTGCCTGACTTTCAATGTACAAATGCCATACTTTAAATAAGTAACAAAAAGATAGCTGTATAAGTCTAAATAAAAGAAGAAAAGTTTATTTTCCGCTGAATTACTTGTCCTGGCAGGCAACCACTTCTGATGCTCTGTCCAATGAAAGAAATATAGTAGAATATTTCCAGGGTCTAATATCAGACTGTGAAGATGTCAGTCTCCAACTCATGAGGGATCAGCCTTACCAGGCTAATGTTTCACATTTCCCTGTACACAATTTTTTTTCCAGGCCATAAGTGAAGTGCTTTGTTGTTACTGTGGTTGTTTTTTAAAGTTTCATTTTTATTCAGAATTGCTTTAGAAATAAAATAGCTCAGGTGCTGTCTTGCTCATGCCATTTGCCAGCTGTGCAGACTTGGCATGGAGAATTTATGGGGGCTTTGGGTAAATAATCCTTGGCAGGACTTATCTGTAGCATTGTAACAGTGTGGTTGTTTCTTGTTCACAAGCATCAATTTCCAAGCACCTGGGAACAAGGCAGGCTCTTCTCTTCTCTTCTCTTCTCTTCTCTTCTCTTCTCTTCTCTTCTCTTCTCTTCTCTTCTCTTCTCTTTCCCCTCCCCTCCCCTCCCCTCCCCTTCCCCTCCCATCCCCTCCCTCCCCTGTGAAGGAACAGAGTGCTCTGCTTCCACTTCCAACCTCCTTATAATTGTGTGGCTTTCATACAAGTTAGTCAAAGTTGGTCAAATGTAAGCCTTACTTTTAAAAATGATCTTTATGTTAATATTAAATGTTAACAAGGCAAATTTCTGATTTGGATCTAATGCCATCCTATTGTGGAAGTCTTTCATTTTCCAATTATATGTAGAAGAGAAGAGCAATTTCACTTACAGCTCAATTTACTTTTATTTTCCTACAGTAATAGGGCCATTACAGTGTGCATACTTCATGAAGATGAGTAGATAGCCTGTTCAGCTTCTGAAAAGTACCTTTTAATGAAAAGCCTTACAGTATAGTTTGTTCCTGTCTTCCCCTACTTTGCTTATTGCAAATTGAGTAGTTATCCCCATTTCTTGATATGTCTTGATGCATTCACACATGAAATGGATGCTTGTTTTGATTCACTAAAACAAACAGAAAAGTTTGCCTTTGATCAAATATTGTTTGCACATCAGGCAGGCAGTGGTGGGATTCGATTTTTTTTACTACCGGTTCTGTGGGCGTGGCTTGATGGGTGTGGCAGGGAAAGGATACTGTAAAATCTCCAGTCAGAGATGGTATTGGCCGGTTCTCCGAACTACTCAAAATTTCTGCTAGCAGTTCTCCAGAACTGGTCAGAACCTGCTGAATACCACCTCTGCAGGCAGGTGATATTGCAAATCATATAACCAAGATGCACATGCATGCTCATTTAATAGTTTCAAGAAAATCCTTGTTTTCACTAGATGCTTTGATTGGCCAGAGCTATGTAGCCTGGATAAAAATGTTTCATAGGATTGGCTCTTAAAATTGGAAAATGTATAATCACTGAAAACAGTTTTAGCTGCTGGAACAGAAAGAAATCCCTTTCCCTAGATTCTGCACATTCATCTTCAAAATCTCCAGAGTGTTCCCCAGTTTCCAACAGCAGATTTCATGGATGAATGGAGATACATAAAGAAAAACAGAAAGAAGAACCTCAGTTGAACTAAAGGAAAACTACATTGGATGCTTAGGGAATGCTCATCCTGCTTCAAGGAGGGGGTGGATTTTGCAAAAAAAATAAATCTTAAAACACTTGTGAAATCAAGAGGAGAAGGAGATTATTATTATTATTATTATTATTATTATTATTATTATTATTATTATTATTATTATTATTATTATTATTATTATTATTATTAACAAAAAACAACAGTATACACAGCAAATGAGATAACTATGCTGGGTTTTGTATCACAAATCACTAGTCGAACACTTCCCAAGTGTTTAGGACTGCATGATGTATCGGCGGATAATGTGAGCTGATCCCAGTAACGTGGCCTTCTGTACTTGACCAATGGTGATCTTGTCACCGCCAATAGTTTTTAAATGCTTGCCTAGGTCTTTAAGCACAGCACCCAGTGTGCCGAGTACCACTGGAACCACCTGCACTGGTTTATGCCAGAGTGTCTGCAGTTCGATTTTTATTTTATTTTTTGTAAATTTTATTTGAGTTTTTATTTGGTTGGTTTTTAAGTCTTAAATTCTCCATTCTCTTTCCCCCCTTTCCTTTTTCTTCCCCACATAGAATTACTTGTTCATTAAAGATGGCTTCTTCTTTGTCCCAGTCTTCTTGTTTTGCAGTCTTTTCTTGTTGTTTCTCATAGTTCCAAATCTCCATTTCTAAGAATTGAAAAATGAAGCCAAAAGAACCCTTCCCTTCTTGTGCATGTTCTTTGAACTTATTCTTTTTCTCTCCCTTCCTGCTTATGAAAAAGAAAGTTTTTAATGTCCAGAAATCTTTATTATCCCTTTGGCATTTTGTTTTATTTTCAGCTTAATTGCCTATTGATGTCAAAGCGGATTTTTCCGATTTCTTATTTAAGTCTCTTAGTTGTCAGTATAGGGAAGGAGAGAGAAGAAGAAAAAAGCCAAACCTTTCCCTTTTCACTTTCCTTCACTGCTTCTGACTCTTCTTTGGGAGCGATGTTATTTTTTGTAAGTTTAAATTCCAGGGTATCTTGGTTGTTGCTTTTACAATTTAACCTGGTCAGCCAAAACTTTCACTTCTTATCTTCCTCCTGCACATTCTTTTCTGGTCGAGTTCTTCTTTGTGGTAGCCATTTGTCACCACCACTGCAACCGCCTTCGGGAAAGGGAGTAATGGCCAGCTGAGGAGAAGAGATGTGGCTCTCCTCGACCCTGCTGGCGGTCTCCCCCCTCTTCATCACCTCTACGGGGTGGCTTTGCCCCGAAACCAGCTGGCTCGGGGCGCTGCAGCGGCGACCCCAGACAGAAACCGTGCACGATCGCGGATTTCTGTCTGTCGCCGAAGCCCTTCAAACCGGAAGTCCCTGCAATTCGATTTTCAAGTCCTAATATCTGGTGATTTTTTTCAAGTTGTTTCTTGTCAGTTCTGCTATCACGAGGTATGGCAATGTCGACGATCCACACTTTTTTCTTCTTTGCTGTTATAATAATTCAGGTAGCAAATTAATTACATAAATGTATTCTGTCTCACTTTTCTTCTTTCCCAAAAGATGAAAGAATACAAACTCACACAAACACAGGCAGGCAAGCTGGCTCGGACTTCACAGAGTTAATTCTTTGGAACTGATAATATCCTTGGCATTCCAACACCCTCTGCCTGCCAAGTCCGAACTGATAACAAATAAAAATCTACTCACAGAAAATTACAAGGCAATCCACAAAAATCATTCACGAAGAAAATCTGAAGTAAGATTAAACTTTGTCCCGTACAAAGTTCCAGCCGAAAACACACCCACTTTTATCCCCTGTGGGGTGTGGCTCAATGACTCAGCTCACTCTCTGACCCTCCCATGCCTCCTACGTTGCTGCTCACGTTTCTCCCTACAACACTGCTTAGGATCAAGCCAATACTCTTCCTCTTTACTCCCTGTCAGGGGCTGCTCCGATATGCCTTCCTCCTGATTAATCTCAGGCTGTTCCTCTCGGTTGTCTGATGGAACCTGAGGCATTATCAGGGAGGAAGGTCCTGGGGAGGAAGGCATTGCCAGAGAGGAAGGTCCTGGGGAGGAAGGCATTCCCAGCTCCTCCTCATCTTCCAGGTCTTCTTCCTCTGACAGCATAGGCTCGGGAATCGGGGCCACAACATAAATGTATTCTCAATTTCTTTACAGCACTATGCATGATGATCTCACTTATCTTCATCCTCACAACAGCAATCCTCTGAAGTAGTTTAAAGTGAGATAGAATGATTTGTTCAGTCAGTCATGAATTTCCACAACTGAAGATGGGTATGAACCTGAATCTTCCCAATCCTAGTTCTTAACAGTTTCAAATTTAGTCAGTGGCTCTGAGTCTATAGAATCCATGTTTCACATATAGAAATTAATTAATTTTAGTATAAATGATTAAAAGACCATCTTAGTGAGTTAAGCCCATAGCTTTTTCCCCATAAGGAGATTTGTAAAGATTCTCATTTTGGGGAAGTTCCTGTTCAGAACAAGTTCTTAACCTCACCCATTTTTATATTTTCTTTGAAATAAAATTTGGCTGACTGGAATTAGAATTCAGGTTTGTTTTTTTTGTTTTTTTTTAGAAAAACATGAAGTTACCTTTAGTTTTGCAACATTTTCAAGTATTTAGATTTCCAAACTGTTTTAGGGATGTGAATGATCATTGGGATTCATTAAAAGGAAAGTTAGTTGTCAATAGAATTCTGAAACTAAAGAAATTTGCTTGGAACAAAATCTTTGAACTGTCTCCAACTGTTCCTATCACAAACATCATGGATGGCTGTCAGATTCTTAGCTAGTAAGACGTGGCCAAGAGCAGTGAGCAAACGTTCTACCTTTCATTGTACCATCATATCTTTACCAGATCAATATCCCTGGTTTCTGATACTTCAATAAAAACCCTACAGAAGGACGTCAGGAGGTTACTCTGCCAAAGGCATTTTTAGATCAAGGCAATGTTGGCACCCCAGGTGACAGTAGAATAAGGGAAACATGTGTAACTGCAAAAACACAAGAATATCAGGATCTCAGCCATCTCACAATGGCAACATATCATTGAAAACATGACAGACGTTTTTAATAATGGGTGTTAGGAACAGCAAGAGAAACCTTTTCAAAGGGGAAGCACTCTGGAGAAAAAATTAGAAGAGCTTTCACTTGTATTAAATCTGAATATTAAGAGGACCATTTTTCAATGGTTTACTTCAGTATGAATCTGTCTGTAGTAGCTATTGAGATCCTATAGATGGCGGTAGCACTAGCAGCAAACTGCAGTGTCTAAAACCTATATAGGGCCTCTTGGCTACTTACATGATCTCATTCCCTATCTTGGTGAAGGTGGAAAGTCCCAGACTTTCCAAACATGTAGGTGAGCTCATTTACTAACATCACCACTAGTCTTAAGGATTGGTTGGGAGGTTGTACCAATGTGGTTGGGAGGTTTCACCCATGTGGGGTCTATTCTCCAATCCAAATACTGTATCTATGCTACTTTTCTTTGCTTGTAAAAATAGTATAAAACAATAAACACCACTTATGTGGTCAGACATCTTTGGATCCTGAAATGACTGGTTATTGAATTCCCACATCTGTCTGTGTAGGAGGTGAGAGTGGAATAGTTTGGAAGTCAGAAAAGCAGGGAGAACAAATATGAAATAAACATGAAACTTTTGCTACTTACTTCTTCATGCATATATACATGTATGCAGCTATTTTTTTCTAGGCATCTGAGTTGCCCTATAACTTTTTAAAATGTTTATAAGCCAAATCATGTAAAAAACTTTATTCCATTCAGGTGTTGACAACAATGATATTCAGATGTTCATGTATCTAAAGCAAAGATGTTCTTATTTAACAAGCATCTGAGGAGATGCAAGATGTTTTAAAGCCATTCTTATTCAAATGGAATAAAAAAGACATTTTAATGTTTATTCATATCCTGCAATTGCCATTATTACAGATTCTCCTGTTTTCAGATCAAATTTCTTTTAAATCACAATTAAGTGAAGAGTCCACCAGGAATTTATTTGCAAGCAAATCAGTACAAACTCAAACAAATTTGTTCCAGCATGAATGTGCAGTTAATTATCATGAACTATTTCTTGGTTTATAGCTTATATTCAAAACATTTTGCATTACTGGGACACTCAATTATTTTTATTGTTTCATTTGTTTGATTTATTGACATCTTATTGTAGATACTTTTGTTACTTGCAGTTAGACACTCAGATTTCATATGTAAGATGGATGATCATATATATTTTCAAAATAATAAAATAAAATAATAGATACAAAAAGAAGACTTCAAACATATTTTTGAAAGTTGTTGTTTGCAAGTGGTGTCTAACCAAACTTGCATTGGTTCTATAGATTCTTTTCTGGATGGTTCAAAAATAGTTGCACTGTCATTTGTTTATCTCTCTTTCTGCTTGAAAAGATTACAGGGGAATATTTTAAATTTTTATTGCAATGCAACCCATGACTGTTGTCACTTCCTGAAGTAAATCTCTAGTGAAAGACCTGCCATATCTGCTGTTTTCTTGTCATTCTACCTAAACCTGTAGTCATTGTGATTCTTTCCCATTTGTCTATGTAGACAAACCATTTACTGAATTAAATCTCAAAACAATTCAGATCAAATGTCTTTAAATGTTGAATACTGAATTAAAATCAAATCTTGTTTCTAGCCTAGGGACTAATCTTTTTTTTCCAACTCAAGCTTCAAAATGAATGAGTTTGCACCTGAATCACACTCAAATCTAGTTACATTTGAAATTCCAACCTTCAATTCAGACTGAATCAGGGCTGATACAAACAGTATTAATTTACTGGCTGAATTATTGTTGATTTTTTTTCGTGAAATTGCATTATCGCCCTTCCACTGTTTCCTTTCTTGAATGGAACTGGCCCAAGAAACTGATAAATAGTTGAATGAATGCTTTGAATCCCCAAGAAATTAATACCACATGCTCCTTTTAAGCCTCTAGATGGGATTTTAGCTACAGATCTGGAACAAGATAAATGGATTGCTAAACACACATTGCCAATAACAGTGATGTCACTGAAAACACAGACACAATTCTTGTTATGAATCCAGGGAAGCTAAAATACATATTGACTTCGAGTGACACACATTAAGATTAATTCTGATTTGTGTGAAACAGACTGTGCAAAACACTATAGAGCATATATTTCTTCTGTAGATAGTCTATCACTTCACTTAAGGCAATAAGTCATGAGCAATTTTCTGATGGAAACGGTTAGTAGTGGTTTATAACTATATATGGCCTAAAAATAAAATAAAATAACATTGAATACAATCATCTATTACAATTCATTATATTAGAATATAAAATAGGGCATCTCCTATTTTAGGCAAGCTCACAATGGCCGATGGTATGTGATATTAACTTACAGTATATACACATTAAGAATTACATAACAGTTAGGATTCATGGTATTAATGAATTTTAAACTGATAGAATATCTGTACAACAATAAAAATCTCTCTCTGTTTCTCTCCCTCCCTCCCTCTCTCTTTCTGTGTGTGTTTGTGAGGTCTCCATAGCTTCCCCCTTGCAAGGATTCCAAGTTAGCCAGCGTTTTTACTAACTAGCTAACTAACTAACTAACTAACTAACTAACTAACTATCTGTTAGATGCTCAGAGTTGCTTGAAAAGTGGACAGTTATATAGATTGAATAATTAATGAAAACATAGATGAATAAACAAACCTTCTAAAATAAAATGTTTCTGTGATTTCATAAGGTCTTTATCCTCATCACAACTAGCATGAACCTTTTTATTTTTATTTTTAAATGACTCAAGTAATACACATGATGGCTACATGAACCAGAGGATTTAACTCTCTGCCCCACTACTCACTTTCATCTCTTTCACAGTTAGTCCCATTCAGGGTATCATTTGTAAAAAAGGAAAGGAAAGGAAAGGAAAAAACTAATACCGCAAAGACTCTTAATTCACTTGAATTCTTCTTCTTCTTCTTCTTCCTTTCTTCTCATTGCCCTTTGTTTATAAGCCAAAGGGCAAGGACTATCTCAATGCCTGATGATTTGCAGGGTGGGATGGGGAGAGAAGGTACCACTGGCAATCTTTTCAAGGGAGACTCAGAAGAAAAATCCCATTAAATAAACAAAAAATCATTGTCTTCTGCCAAACTCTATTTCATGGTTGCCATAGTTACTTGCTTCTATATAAAGAAACACCACTTTCTTTTCTTCACCCCACTAGAGCCAGAAAAGTATTCATGCATATTATGTATATGTCTTGTCAGTGGCAGGAAAGATGTATTTTTACAGCAGCTCTGAACTTCTCTACTCTGGCCCAAGCCAGAGCTCAGAATGAACTTGACTATAAGCAAGATTTAGCTAATTCAAGGATGCCAAGGGAGCAAATCAGCACAGCATTGAACAGGCCATTAAGGCACCTTGCTCACCTACCCTGCATTTCTTAAAGGGACACCATCATGACTTCCTTCCTAGTTTGCAGAGCTGCAAGATATTTGCATAAAAGATTCATTTAAAAAATGAATGCCTACGAATGTTTCCAGGAGTTCACAGAACACTTCTTTTATGTAGTCATTTATAAATTAAATTTAAGCATAACATTTGATTGCCATACTTTACGGAACCCCAATTATTACATTGTTAAAAAAAACATCCTGTAAGACTTTGAAAATGTTTAATTGGTTGTTTTAGAGAGCTAGGTCTGTGAACATATGAATTTGTCAAATGGCACACTGACACTTCCCCAGATCTGAAGAAATAGTTATGGAAGCTTTTGTTTTGTTTTGTGTTGTTATTTTCCTGTGAGCAGACATGCAAGAATTTTGTCCTGTTAAATATCATATAATAATTATTCCACACAATTGTCAGTATGTATTCATCTGTTAATCTTCTAATCGGTGCATTTTTATCTGACTTTCCAGATTTTATTCTTTATTCACACAACTCATAACATATTGATCTATGCCTTTTTTTTTTTTTTTTTTAAAAAAAGGAAGGTAACTTTTTTGGAATTTTGGGAGCATATGATATATCCACTTATAAAATGGCTTCACTATAAAACTGTATATACATCTGACATAATGGCCATGGCCTATCATAAAATACCTATTAGTCCCATAACCCCAGAATTCCCTTTACCATTCCAATGGGACCCAATTCCCTGGTCTAAATGTCATACAACTTTGTCAAGGTCTCCTCCAAGCCTTCCTCAGCACCTCCAACAGTTAGAAAGGGGCGAAGGTGTATGTCTCCACCTGTGCTATAGAGGCATAGAAACCTCCTTCCATACATATTGTAGCTATACAGATAGAAAAAAAAAACTTCTGCATGTACAAAATCTTTGCCACAAGTTGGATGGTGGTTGAGGTTTGCAAGGCAACATGGTAGGTCAACAATGCAGAGGTATTTCTTTTATTTGAAGACTCTTAGAAAGATTAAATCTCACCCAATTGTAATATTTAATGAAAGCTGGAATCAAGTTGTATACTGTATATAATCTATGCTATGAAAACACACGTATACAAAAATGTTTCAATATAAAATGTTGGTATATCTACCTTCTAGATAAGTATAAAAGAACCAAAAATCTTACCCTAGTGATAAAGTCTCCAGGCTGGAAAGCAGGAGACTATTAATTCAAGTCCTGCTTTAGCCATAAAAGCCATCTGGATGACTTTGGGGCAGTTACTTTCAGCCCAATTCACCTCACTGGGTTGTTCTTATGGGCAAAATAGGAGGAGGAAGGTGTGTTAGAAATGTATGGCATCTTGAGTTATTTGAGGGGGGGGGAAACGATCTCAAAATAAATGAGAATAAAACGGTCTACATTGCCCATTGTAATGAAAAATGAAGGTGGCAATCAAGAGAGAAGTAACATTCACACTTATGCCTACGTGCTTATCAATTAAATTTGTTGAATGCTTCCCAACTCTTTGTTATATTGTGTTATTATAAATGATATCTGATTAAGTAATTACCTTAAGTAATTACAAAAGTCCCAATGAAGAAGAAAACAGCCTCCTATACAATTTTTGCAAAAGACAAACTTTAGAGAGATAGTAATCAAATTTGGATTTAATTCTTCCAATAATAATAAAGTATAATTCTTCAAATAGCTGTGAGACAAACAATATCATCATCATCATCATCATCATCATCATCATCATCATCATCATCATCTTACATACATAAAAGTCAAGTACCACTCACTCATCACTAAATCTCTAGACCCGTAAAACCTACAAACTTGAAATTTGGCATGTATGTTCCTCTTGGCTTCTAAGTGCTCACTAAGAAAGGATTTTTCAAAATGACCATCAGATCATTACTATTTCTTAATACAGTAATTAATACGCTCTGATGCTAAGGAGCTCTAGTCCCCCTCCCCACCTAAAAAGAAATCTGTTCCAACTGCCAGTTGCCTTCAATTAACATGTTCTGATGCTAAGGAGTTAAACATTCTACTCCCCCCACCTGAAAAGTGTTCCAACTGCCAGTTGCCTTCTGGACTCAAGTCAGCGGGAGCAATATTCCGTTATGTGTTTCAATCACTGACCACCACTAAGCCAACGGATTGTAAACCGGATTTCTCCTGCATAGCCCGATCACATAGTGTCGTCGCAAAGCACGGGTATCCAGCTAGTAATAATAATATGGTAAAGATCTTGTGGGACTTTGAATACAGACAGATCATCATCTGGAACACAACATGTCAGATATCATAGTTATTGAAAACTGAAGCATACAATTTCTTGATATTTCTGTACCAGGAGACTCCAGAATCAAGAAAAAGAACTGGAAAAAATCATGAAATATCATGTCCTCGCCATCAAAACTACACGATTATGGATGGAATGTGCAACAGTGATACCCATTGTCATCACGGCATTTAGTACCATGTCCAAGAATTTTATAAAATACATCAAGAAATTGCAACTTCCTGCAATAACACCAACAAAAAACTGTGCTACTCAGAACATCATACATCTTAAGAAAATACTTAGTTGATACCTAGGATGCTGGCAGAAACCCATATCAACCATTAGTGCCAGTCAGTTATATTTGTGATACTGTGATACATTTTCAAATGCTCAGTTGACTGAATTTCATGTTTAATGAATAAAAGAGATCATCATCATCATCATGGCTAGAAACTAAAGTGCTCTGGGACTTTAGAATTCAGACAGGCACCAGCTGTATAACACCCAGATTTAACAATTGTTGATAAGAAAGACAAAAATGTCTGGATAATTAATGTACCAGTACGAAGTGGAAAAGATAACAAAATACAAAGATCCACAAATAGAAATACTGTGACAAAAGAAAGCAAAAGTATTGTCAATAATACTTCCAAAGCAACTGGAGTACCATTTGAATATGATCGGCATTGACAAAATCCCCACCAGTCAATTGCAAAAGGCAGCTTTACTCAAACAGCTTACATACTGGAACGATACCTCTGACACCATCAGCATCCACACATGCCCGTTCTTGTGAAGGACTCAGTAGGTGGATAAAAATATCAAATCC